>NC_064640.1:298679860-298986006 GCF_023864345.2 Schistocerca serialis cubense | reverse complement strand
ACGAAAGATCCATACCCAAAGACTGAAAAGTTGCACAGGTCACACAAATATTGAAGAAAGGTAGTGGGAGTAATCCAATAAATTACAGGCTCATATCGTTAACGTCTATATGCAGAAAGATTTTGGAACATATATTGTGTTCGAACGTAATGAATTACCTCGAAGAAAACGGTCTATTGACACACAGTCAACATGGGTTTAGAAAACATCGTTCCTGTGAAACACAACTAGCTCTTTATTCACATGAAGTGTTGAGTGCTATTGACAAGGAATTTCAGATCGAGTCCGTATTTCTGGATTTTCGGAAGGCATTTGACACTGTACCACACAAGCGGCTCGTAGTGAAATTGCGTACTTATGGAATATCGTCTAAATTATGTGACTGGATTTGTGATTTCCTGTCAGAGAGGTGACAGTTCGTAGTAATTGACGGAAAGTCATCGAGTAAAACAGAAGTGATTTCTGGAGTTCCTCAAGGTAGTGTTATAGGCCCTTTGCTGTTACTTATCTATATAAACGATTTGGGAGGCAATCTGAGCAGCCATCTTCTGTTGTTTTCAGATGACGCTGTCGTTTATCGACTAATAAAGTCTTCAGAAGATGAAAACAAACTGCAAAACAATTTAGAAAAAATATCTGAATGGTGTGAAAAGTGGCAGTTGACCCTAAATAACGAAAAGTGTGAGGTCATTCACATGAGTGCTAAAAGGAACTCGTTAAACTTCGATTACACGATAAATCAGTCTAATCTAAAAGCCCTAAATTCAACTAAACACCTAGGTATTACAATTACGAACAACTTGAATTGAAAGGAACACATAGAAAATGTTGTGAGGAAGGCTAACCAGAGACTGCGTTTTATTGGCAGGACACTTAGAAAATGTAGCAGACCTACTAAGGACACTGCTTACACTACGCTTGACCGTCCTCTTTTAGAATACTGCTGCGCGGCGTGAGATCCTTACCAGATAGGATTGACGGAGTACATCGCAAAAGTTCAAAGAAAGGCAGCACGTTTTGTATTATCGCGAAATATGAGAGATAGTGTCACAGAAATGATACAGGATTTGGGCATGACACCATTAAAAGAAAGGCGTTTTTCGTTGCGACGGAATCTTCTCACGAAATTCCAATCACCAAATGTCTCCTCCGAATGCGAAAATATTTTGTTGACACCGACCTACATGGGGAAGAACGATCACCTCGATAAAATAAGGTAAATCAGAACTCGTACGGAAAGATATAGGTGTTTATTCTTTCCGCGCGCTATACGAGATTGGAATAATAGAGAATTGTGAAGGTGTTTCGATGAACCTTCTACCAGGCACTTAAATGTGCAGAGTATCTATGTAGATGTAGATCACTAACTTTATAAGCTTACCTTCACTGAACTTATTATAGGCCGTGAAAGCACCGTACATCATCTTTTCAGACGAGTCATTATTCATCTCATTGAATGTGGGTCTTGTAGTGGTCTATAGGCCACGGGGAACATGTTACTACTCACATTAAGCTACGTGGGGCAACAATCTCGAGTTGGCTGCGTCACAGTCTATTGCTGGGATTGGATGCCATCAGATGATGGGGCAGGGATACTGCATCGAATTGATGGTCACCTTACTGCGGATCAATATGTTGTTGTTGCGGTCTTCAGTCCTAAGGCTGGTTTGATGCAGCTCTCGATACTACCCTATCCTGTGCAAGTTTCTTCATCTCCCAGTACCTACTACAACCTACATCCTTCTGAAATTGCTTAGTGTATTCATCTCTTGGTCTCCCTCTACGATTTTTACCCTCCACGCTGCCCTCCAATGCTAAATTTGTGATCCCTTGATGCCTCAGAACATGTCCTACCAACCGGTCCCTTCTTCTCGTCAAGTTGTGCCACAAACTCCTCTTCTCCCCAATTCTATTCAGTACCTCCTCATTAGTTATGTGATCTACCCATCTAATCTTCAGCATTATTCTGTAGCACCACATTTCGAAAGCGTCTATTCTCTTCCTGTCCCAACTATTTATTGTCCACGTTTCACTTCCATACATGGCTACACTCCATACAAATACTTTCAGAAACGACTTTCTGACACTTAAATCTATACTCGATGTTAACAAATTTCTCTTCTTCAGAAACGCTTTCCTTGCCATTGCCAGTCTACATTTTATATCTTCTCTACTTCGACCATCATCAGTTATTTTGCTCCCCAAATAGCAAAACTCCTTTACTACTTTAAGTGTCTCATTTCCTAATCTAATTCCCTCAGCATCACCCGACTTAATTCGACTACATTCCATTATCCTCGTTTTGCTTTTGTTGATGTTCATCTTATATCATCCTTTCAAGACACTGTCCATTCCGTTCAACTGCTCTTCCAAGTCCTTTGCTGTCTCTGACAGAATTACAATGTCATCGGCGAACCTCAAAGTTTTTATTTCTTCTCCATGGATTTTAATACCTACTCCGAATTTTTCTTTAGTTTCCTTTACTGCTTGCTCAATATACGGATTGAATAACATTGGGGAGATCATGCTCCTCGACTCTTATAACTGACATCTGATTTCTGTAAAAATTGTAAGTAGCGTTTCGCTCCCTGTATTTTACCCCTGCCACCTTTAGAACTTGAAAGAGAGTATTCCAGTCAACATTGTCAAAAGCTTTCTCTAAGTCTACAAATTCTAGAAACGTAGGTTTGCCTTTCCTTAATCTTTCTTCTAGGATAAGTCGCAAGGTCAGTATTGCCTCACGTGTTCCAGTATTTCTACGGAATCCAAACTGATCTTCCCCGAGGTCGGCTTCTACCAGTTTCTCCATTCGTCTGCAAAAATTCGCGTTAGTATTTTGCAGTTGTGACTTATTAAACTGATAGTTCGGTAATTTTCACATCTGTCAACACCTGCTTTCTTTGGGATTGGAATTATTATATTCTTCTTGAAGTCTGAGGGTACTTCGCCTGTCTCATACATCTTGCTTACCATATGGTAGAGTTTTGTCAGGACTGGCTCTCTCAAGGCCGTCAGTAGTTCTAATGGAATGTCGTCTACTCCCTGGGCCTTGTTTCGGCTCAGGTCTTTCAGTGCTCTGTCAAACTCTTCACGCAGTATCGTATCTCCCATTTCATCTTCATCTACATTCTCTTCCATTTCTATAATATTGTCCTCAAGTACATCGCCCTTGTATAGACCCTCTATATACTCCTTCCACCTTTCTGCTTTCCCTTCTTTGGTTAGGATTGGGTTTCCATCTGAGCTCTTGATATTCATACAAGTGGTTCTCTTTTCTCCAAAGGTCTCTTTAATTTTCCTGTAGGCAGTATCGATCTTACCCCTAGTGAGACAAGCCTCTACATCCATACATTTATCCTCTAGCCATCCCTGCTTAGCCATTTTGCACTTCCTGTCGATCTCATTTTTGAGACGTTTGTATTCCTTTTTGCCTGCTTCATTTACTGCGTTTTCATGTTTCCTCCTTTCATCAATTAAATTCAATATTTCGTCTGTTACCCAAGGATTTCTACTAGCCCTCGTCTTTTTACCTACCTGCTCCTCTGCTGCTTTCACTACTTCATCCCTCAGAGCTACCCATTCTTCTTCTACTGCACTTCTTTCCCCCACTGCTGTCAATTGTTCCCTTATGCTCTCCCTGAAACTCTGCTCAACCTCTGGTTTTGTCAGTTTATCCAGGTCCCATCTCCTTAAATTCCCACCTTTTTGCATCAATATGTATGCATAATGAAATATACTACAGCGCCGAGTGTGAGGACGCACTATCTGAATTGAGTGATCCATTTCCAGCAGGACCACTCACCAGGTCACAGCAGTCGAATCGTTCAGGAATGGTTTTAGCAACAGCGTGACATCCATCCGATCGGCTGCCCGGTTCACGCACCGGATCTGAATCGCACTGAAAATTTGTGGGTCAAAATGTAGCCTTACATGAACTTACATCGGTCATTCCTGGTTCCATGCATAACTGACCAACTGTAGGAGTTATTATTGGGTGCATGGAAAGGTCTCGTGGACGATGAGACACATTTACAGTGGCTGACGGCCTCCATTCCTTATTGGATGAGGCAAGTAATAAGGCAAATGGTGGACGGACCTCATACTGTCCTCATTCCGTATGTGAAACTTCCCTCGTCTCACATTACCCCACTTTATATTACGGCATTTGAATTAACTATATGCCTGTCAATTGGACATCATCGTAAAATCAATGTTCTTTATAATTTATTTATTGAATTCGTGCTACATAACACTTTATATAACCGAGCGGGGTGGCGCAGTGGTTAGACACTGGACTCGCATTCGGGAGGACGACGGTTCAATCCCGCGTCCGGCCATCCTGATTTAGGTTTTCCGTGATTTCCCTAAATCACTCCAGGCAAATGCCGGGATGGTTCCTCTGAAAGGGCACGGCCGACATCCTTCCCAATCCTTCCCTAATCCGATATCCGATGAGACCGATGACCACGCTGTCTGGTCTCCTTCCCCAAAACCAACCAACCAACACTTTATATACGTAACGGCACAAACAAGTCAGTTTGAATCGAAACAGAAATGGTGTCCTAATATGTAAAAGTCATAGAAAACACTTGACATCAACCAGTATAGAAATATCCTCCTCCGTACTCTCATTCCAACATTTTCTGCGTTTATTGTACTAAATAAATGCAGTGAGGACATAAAAAAACTCTTTTTCAAGTTAAAAATCTTTGGAAGCCTAAGGATAGTTATACATGCACTGTGCCCATTCCTCCATATTAGTCTCTGGAGTAACGGCCACTGCACAATATTTATAGTGTCTTCTACATATTGCAGATCTGAATTAAATTTGTATCAGACAACGAATGGCTGGAAGATTCTTTTCTGTGTTTTTCTATTTTCCTACAAAATTTTCACTTCTGTATCCTTTGATTCCGTTACAGATTTTATTGTCTTTGAATAGTTCCAAACTTCCCTTGTGTGGAGACGACGTTAGTTGTGTAACAGATTCAGAAACTGCTGTTCTCACTAGAGCTGGTAGCTGATGGTGTGGCTTGCTGATTTTGGGAGCTAGCCGGATATCATTTGGATTCACGCGTAATCTGTTCTTTTTTTTTTTTTTTGCATTGTGTGTCAAAATCCTGGCGTACTGAAAAATCATTGTCTCAAAGTATATGCCTGTTACACCCGAAGAGTCTCATTTTCAGGAATGCATTTAGAGTATTTTCCATTACCATCGCTCTCAAGTAGTAATCAAAAAGTAGTCTGCTACTTGACCTGGGTTATTTGCCAACCAGGTTTTAGATTCTTGGGGATAATACGTTTTAAACTATCCCATGAACTCCACACAAGATGTTCATTTTATGCGCGAAATGGGGTGATAAATAGATAAGGATACGAGTGTTTCTTTCTATGTCTACCAAACAAATGTGATATGGTACCTTCACTAAGTTCACGAAGTTGTCAAACCACTTAGTCAAAACATGAGTCTGGCTTCCGCTACTAGGATAACACACTGAAGTTACTATAATATGAGGTAGCGTGTTCTAATATGCGATAGAGCCGCATATTGGGCTACCGTTGTTACCGCATATTAGGAATAAGCCAACCTGCGTTAGAAACCTAGTCTCATAGTTATGCCGCTCACTTATTACGAATTAAAGAGGATGAAGAATACAAGCATAACAAGCAAATGAATATTGTTGGAACAGTTACTCAATTCCAGATATTAAAATTCTAGAAGCACATCCTCTCAAAAAACTTCCAGTCTAACACTTTTAAAATCAAGCATTTTCGACACTGTCCAGTTCTGCTCTTATAGTCAATGCTCTACGCATCAGCTGCTGTGAGAACCATGTTCTGCTATTTCCAACAGAGCTGAGCTCTTATTTAGGTAGAATATAGCTGTCATATACTAGCGAAATCTCCAATAATAGGCACCTTCCCTTTATACTAAAAAGCTTTTTCAGTAATGAAAGTAAATTCGAATTGCAATTAGGATAAGCGTTGTGTATCTTGTCATCAAATGGTTCAAATTGCTCTGAGCACTATGGGACTCAACATCTGAGGTCGTAAGTCCCCTAGAACTTAGAACTAATTAAACCTAACTAACCTAAGGACATCACACGCATCAATGCCCGAGGCAGGATTCGAACCTGCGACCGTAGCAGTCCCGCGGTTCCGGACTGCAGCGCCAGAACCGCACGGCCACCGCGGCCGGCTCTTGTCATCCGGCGATTGTTGTTTTACACCTGCAAACCATTCGTATTCTTCATTTCTATTTACACTGAATATTAGGGAGGAACGAACCATAACTTCAAATGGAAAATCATAATCTACGATTATCCTGTGAATTGGAAGATCGTGTGGTTTCTTACTGCTTGTTCCTTTTGGACCGTTATACACATGCTACCGGCTTTTACACTGCGCAACAAATTTACAAGGTCACTGTTTAGTAACCCCATAATTGTCTCCCATTGCAACGCATAAGTTTGAAATTTAGTTCCAAGGAGCCGACAACCTTCCTCTGTAGTGATGAAAACACCTCATGGCGCCACCCTTGGATTCGGCGGTGCTTCAGACAGCAAGGTGTCGACACATGAGGAGAAAAGGCCTCAACTCAGATGTTTATGTGAGCTGTAAAGTAGGTTCTTGATGTGACATTGGCACCAAATTTCGCCACAGCTGTACTCAACGCCACCGTGGACGTGTCACATGATGGGAAGGTCTCCACAGCCACTATTACCCACATTTCAGTCCTTCTTTTGACGTCTCCGCGTTGGAGGTCAAAACCACGAAACCCATCGTTGAAATCACGTGGTTTTCTTATACGTGCCTAGGGAAACATTTCAGACGCACAGACGCTCAGGTTAACACGAAAAGACTTGAGAACGTGGCATAAATGTCTTCAGTGAAATCACCCATTTCCCTGGGGCTTTGGTCCCATGTATTTTGCGGTCGAAGACGACAGTTGCAGTGCAATGAGCAATAGGAAGATGTTCCTGACAACCTTTGACACTATTGACACCCTCGGACGTTTCAACCTTTACCTAGCGAAATTGTAGGGCGGCATCACCATTGAACGTGATCATGCTCAATGAGGACATAACTCCAAAATTTCCCTAGAGAAGGGCTGAAGCGTCCGAGGGTGCCAGCAATGTTGAATGTCGTCAAGAACATCTTCCTGCTGCTCATCTCTTTGTGAACTGTCGTCTTTCACTGTTAAATGTGTTGGAGTCAACGCCCCAGGGGACGAGGTGACTTCATTGACGCCCTCTATGCCCTCCCCAGATGCCTTTTCATGTCAGTTCTGAGCGACGGTGTGTCTGAAATGTTCTGCTCTGGCACCCATAAGAAAACCCGAATAATTTCAACGACGGGTGCTACGGATCTGATCTCATGGCAGAGACGTCAAATGAAGGGGTGAAATGTGTCTAATAGTGGCTGTAAAGACGTTCTCATCATGTGACGCTTTCACGGTGCCGTTGGACAGAACTGTGGTGAAATTTGGTGCCAATGTGACATCAGTAATCTACCTTACAACTCATATGATCTTCTGAGCTGTGATCTTTTTCTCGCATATGTGGACACCTTGCTGTTTGAAGCGTCGCCGAGCCTTAGGGTGACGTCGCAGGTTAAAATGGCTCTGAGCACTACGGGACTTAACATCTGAGGTCATCAGTCCGCTAGACTTGGAACTACTTAAACCTAACTAACCTATGGACATCACGCACATCCATGCCCGAGGCTGGATTCGAGCCTTCGACCCCAGCAGTTTCGTTCCGGACGGAAGCGCCTAGAATCGCTCGGCCACAGCGGCCGGCACGTCGCAGGGCAACATGGGTTTTCACTATTACAGAGGAATGTTGTAGGCACTTTTTAGCCAAATTTCAAACTTATGCGTCGCAGTGTGGGACAAATATGTGGCTTAAAAACAGTGATTCTTCAATTCTGTTGCGTGATTTCATAAATAATGTTGAGTAGAATTTAAACGTTTTATTCATACCCATTAGGCTGAGTAGTTGAACTCCCAGTTCACTAGATATTTGGCAGTGAGCAGAAAGAATACGTAATTCGTGAAATGGAGAAGCAGAAGAATGTTTGTAATTTTACTTAGAGCCAAAATTTAAGAGCTCATCGTATAATATTTGGTCTCTCTTGCTCAATTTCATTTAAACTGTTTTTTTATTTCTGTATCTGGTTTGCCATTCAGGTTGCTACTGCTGTGAATAGTTTAAGGACATGGACAAAATTTTCTCTTCGGCAAAAATTTGCTTCACACAAGATAAATCACCTATTCTTCAAAAAAAAAAAAATCCTCTTACTCCTATAAAACGAATTCCCTTAAAATAGCTTGGATGACTGTTGTTTAAAATGTGATGCAGTTTTTGTTAGCTCGTACTACAATAACTCCTAGAGGCTATAAATAATATGCCCAGTATTGTACTCAATAAACTAGAAGCGAACACAGAAATGCCATTGACGCATACAACAAGGGGGACATAAAAAATACTGACCAGATGGCGAAACCGAACTCTGATTCAACGAGTGGCGACGATGCACTTCGAACATGAGCTAGTGGCCCACCGACGCTAACATCTCCTTCGGACCACATCAAGCGCTGCCGGTCAAATCACTACACAATCTCTGCCGACATCGTATACTTCCGGGACTAATGTTTGATTGGTATTAGTTTCCAAAAAGACACAAAGGAATTACAGACACTGTTTGCAAGCGGGCATTAATTGAAATCAGTGGGGAAAATTATTGAAAATTTGTGCCCGACCCGGATTCGAACTCGGATCTCCTGCTTATTAAGCTGGTGATCTAACCACTTAGCCATCCGAACACAGTGGTTATTGCAACTGCACCGACTACCATAGCACGCCTCCCGTCAGACCCAAATTCTCAACTTATCCACACATAACTAATGTAGTACCCCTTTCCCATTATCCTCATTACCCGCGGCATTCCGCCGATTCCTGTAAGAGTTCGACCCTCGTGTGCATCTGCACTGAAGATACTATTGGCCGTCTCGTCTGAGTTGGTGTCTGTTCTTTCGTATATGTTCAGTGTTGTAAATATTTGCATTTGGCCCCTATGCGGGCCTCTGCGAGCACCAGCATTATCTCTGTGTCCTGCGGGTTGCAGAACGCCTTGTTCTCAGGCGTTTTATCGTTAGAGTCGCCAGTTTTATGCTAAGGTGCGCGCGCACTGACGGTAGGGCCGCGGTAATGGCGGCTATACTATTCTTCATCCATGATCACGTGACTACACATATATGTGCGCGCACCATCGATGGGGGCGTTGCTATCACAGTTGCGTAATAGCGTGCATATCCGTCTGCCTGCTTTGACAGACCGTGTCGAGCACGGAGGTGAATTACATATGAGTAATTCCGGTAACACGGCCTTGTTTCACTGCCAGGCCACATGCAAAGCTGTAGTTAACAATCCATCATCTCGTTTTCTTAGTGGTTGATTTAACGTCGCCCACATTTGTTTTGGATTTGTTCAAAACAGAGCTGGTTTCATAGCATTGTATTAAGTGTTGCTGATTACGACTTCGGGTTTATATTCCATGCTCTGAATTCCATTTTGACTAATTTATTCGTATATGCTTGCTGTTTGGTAGCATCTGTAATATTGGGCGGAATAAATGATTCTGTACTTGTTTTTGTTTCAAATAATACATAAGCTGCTTTCGTTGAATGGTGTTCTGCTTACGAAGCCGTGTGTGTATTGTATTGTAAGAATATTGCTTTTTTTCTATTTTATTTTTGTGTGCATCCATTTTCTGTACTTTTTCGAATTTAATGAAGAACTCCATGATAGCAACTTTAGACACACTTGGTATTCATCTTTATTTCACTTTTCATCTTGTCGCAGAATAGGTATGTAATTTTGCTTTAAATCGTGTTGATCCTTGCCACTTGTTGCGATGCACTTCGCAGTCGTTTGCAGAGATGTATATGAGTATGCTTTTTAGTGTTATTGACCAGAACAGTCTCCCTTGCAAATGCTAATCATACAACAGTATTTACTCCTACACGTTTACACGCTATTACCAGGTAGTACGACAAATTTTAGCAGAAATCATTGTACTCAGTCACCCTTTCTTCCATTAAATGCGTGAAAGCACGAAAACGGACGGGAACAAAAATAACATTGAATTAGAGCAAAATACTTACAACCCATTTAAACCGAGCAGTTCACGCACGGATTCAGTATCGGTAACAAATAAACATCAGTCGACAGAATACCATGCAACGAAACCACCTTCGGTTTTATATAAAAACAAAAGAAAATGCCGTATAGAATATTTAACTCCACTTAATTTTACGGATGCGAGGAAAAATTGTGCGAAATACGAGTAACATGTTTGCAATGTCACTCAAAGAGTACAATACGAAAGGTCGTAATCAGGAACACAATATGAAACAATCTTCTGTGTCGTGTCATGTCAGATGATTTACAGGTTCTGACAAGTGCTAAAGTACAATTCTTTCCATTCGATAATGACCACACTGTCGAAACTGAAATAATGGTGATGATTGGGTGTTGTGTGCTGTCCTTAGGTTAGTTAGGTTTAAGTAGTTCTAAGTTCTAGGAGACTGATGACCATAGATGTTAAGTCCCATAGTGCTCAGAGCCATTTTTTTGAAATAATGGATTTTATAAATAAATGACTTTACAGTCAAAAAGTGAACCTGGGGTCATTTACAAAATTTTATGTGATAGTGAACCCCAGTTACGATAAGTCAATCTTATGTTTTGAGTGAGACACAAAAACATTTCCAGAAACACACTATACAACAAGGCCCACCCATAAATTAGAAATGAAAAAGGTTCTCATCTAATATTTGTATTTCGAAAAGCAAAAATACGCACTGTATTTCCCAGTATTCTGTGTCCACTGGCACGCCACTACAAGTGCTAAACGCATCTGTCGTGCTCTGTTTCCGTATCGTAATACGTGCCTTGAACGTCTTATAATTTGGTGTTCTGTGGTGACGAGGCTGCCAGCAGGCAGACGTATTTCCTGTTCCGACCAATTATGTCGGCCTTTTGGGGCCCAACAGTCAGAACCTCATCGCCCGGCCCATCGGTATCACTGTGTCCTCGGGGACCGTCCTCGGTTTAGCCGTCACCCGCATAGGTCCCAGACGTCATCGCCGGTTCATCGGCCGTAATGCCAGTGCATTCCGTCGGTATCATCGCAACCCGGGCAGCCGCGCCGGTCGCAGCTGATGCTGTCGCCAGCAGCAACATCGCCCTCGCGTGCATGTCAGCCTGTGCGCGTCCCAGGTGGTCGTCGCTGATCGAGCGCTGCCCGCCAGCTGCTGCCGAAGCTGCCAGTTCCACGGGCGCCTGCCGTGAAATGCCGTGCATTTCCAGGTGCCAGTCGTGCCTTAGCCATTGAAGTATGTCGGGCTCAGACCATATTCGGAAAGGCTTCTGTATTGCAGTAATAAATGTCATGTATTGTTAACCTTATGCAATAAACCTTTACACGCGTCACCGTGCCCTTGCCACGCCGTTAGGACTCAAAACGTCTAGTACAACACCATGTTATGATATGTTGACTATACCGGGCGATCAAAAATTCAGTATAAATTTGAAAACTGAATAAATCACGGAATAATGTAGATAGAGAGGTACAAATTGAGGCACATGCTTGGAATGACTCGGGGTTTTATTAGAACCAAAAAAATACCAAAGTTCAAAAAATGTCCGAAAGATGGCGCTTCATCTGATCAGAATAGCAATAATTACCATAACAAAGTAAGACAAAGCAAAGATGATGCTCTTTACAGGAAATGCTCAATATGTCCACCATCATTCCTCAACAATAGCTGTAGTCGAGGAATAACGTTGTTAACAGCACTGTAAGGCATGTCCGGAGTTATGGTGAGGCATTGGCGTCGGATGTTGTCTTTCAGCATCCCTAGAGATGTCGGTCGATCACGATACACTTGCGACTTCAGGTGACCCCAAAGCCAATAATTGCACGGAGTGCTGCGAACCTGGGAGGCCAAGCATGACGAAAGTGGCGGCTGAGCACACGATCATCACCAAACGACGCGCGCAAGAGATCTTTCATACGTCTAGCAATACTTTTTTTTTCTTGGTTCTAATAAAACCCCATGGCATTCCAAGCATGTGTGTCAATTTTTACCTCTCTATTTACATTATTCCGTGGTTTATTAAGTTTTCAAATTTATACTGACTTTTTGATCACCCGGTATAACCCAAGACTACCACTAACGGGGCGACAGTGTTGCCACAATTTGTGACATGGCTGTATACGCTAAGAATAACCGATGTGATATTTAGACATTTGCCGCCCGAACAGTTTAGTTTTATCGATTCTACATCAACAGCACTGTCCTCTGATAAATAGACTGAAATGGAATGGCATACTTTGTCCATAGGCACTGACAGTGTCACGATAGCAGTTCTATACGAGCACAGCCAGTGTATCTTCCTAAAAAAGACACATCTCGCGGACAAACACATAAGTCACGCGTATGGACTCATCGTGATTGTAATCTTGGAATCAAAGAGGTGCTAAAGAAACAAAGACGATGTATAACCCTCACGGGTAGCCCAGAAATTCAAATTCCGTGATGAACTGAAAGCTTACGCTATACTGCAAGGACGTTAAACAATAAGAGATATTAAATCAGATCTACGAAGCTTCTTAGAAAGTTATTTTTGTCTCTTGTAAGCTATTCATATAATGTATTAGTACGCCTCACGCAGTATATGGTAATTTCTAACTATTCTAGCAGATCCAGTCCTTTATCTTTCATGTGCTAAATTGCGAGATGTTTACCGATTCTCAACATGGGGTGGCCAGTTTTGTGAATACGCATGGCTGTGGCTGACTTCTCGAAATACTCAAGCAGAAGAGCGTTCCTATGTTCTTTGTACCTTGAAGGGCCAGTTGGTGTAAGTAGTTTGCATTGCAGGAGTTAAAGTACATTAAATTATGTAGACAACAGTGCTCTTGTATTTGTCTTCTTCCTGTTGTAAATTACTACTTTGCTTAAATAGCAGTGCCGGCCGGAGTGGCCGAGCGGTTCTAGGCGCTACAATCTGGAACAGCGCGACCGCTACGGTCGCAGGTTCGAATCCTGCCTGGGGCATGGATGTGTGTGATGCCCTTGGGATAGTTAGGTTTAAGTAGTTCTAAGTTCAAGGGGACTCATGAACTCAGAAGTTAAGTCCCATAGTGCTCAGAGCCATTTGAACCATTTTTAAATAGCAGTGTACTGTTTGTCTTAAATATGGTATCGTCTTTAAAATATTCGAAAATATCATGAAAGAGAAATTCTTCAGATCTCATCTGCACAGGGGAATTGCATTAAATGTAATGGTGACACGTGAAAACTTGTGTCAGACCGGAGCTCGAATCTGACTGCTCCACTTCTCTAGAACAGTTAGCTCAACTGTACTGCCTGTATGAGCACGCCTTCCGTGTAGCCAAAATTCCTACCTGCTAAACTCTACAGATGTATTTTCCTCTGCCCAATATCCCGTATTTGCTCTTAGCTATTCAACTGAGTCCTGTAAGGATTCGGATGATATCTTTTCACCGTCAATGCGACTAGATGTACATATTTATATATGTGGTGTATGTTGTTTCAGACATGTCCGAAAGAACAGACAAAACACGTATAAATGTGTAGTAAAAATGTGCGCCCCTTTCTTAGAAAGCTTTCCGAAGTATGGGGTTGTGGCTGTCTTAGTATCCTGGACAGCATTCTGGTTGACACTCGTGCGCTGTTTCTTGAGTATTAATTTATTTATTGTATTCGTGATAACCGATAGCTCTGGCTAGCTGTCTTATGATGTTTAGCTTGGTCATTCGGTCTTGCTTGTTAGTCGGGACTCTAAATGCTCTGTCCATCAGCCATCGTAAAGCAGAAAGTTTTTGGATGACAGGAGTTGCTGTATTTTAACATATCTGTTGGTTCCTTATATACTGTGAAGTCATATCTGCCATATTGCTTCGTGATATTTAGATCGAGAAATTGCAGTTCTCTCTATTTTCTAGTATTCCACAGTGAATAAAGTTTCTGTCGTGTAAGTTGTTAAATTTATTTACAATTTCGGTATCTTCGTTTCCCCTCCATCGATCAGAAGCGCCATATTATCTACATAGCGCTTGTAGTCTATAATTTTATCCATGGTGTTTTGAGGGTTACGAGGATTCTTTTTTCAAGAAGATTAATGAAAATGTGTGCTATGGTTCCAGATGTATAACCGAAGCCCATAGCCAGGCCATCTTCTTGCATATAAATTTCTTTGTTAATAGAAAATTAATTATTTTTGAGAACGAATTCCAGAAGTTCTATAACTTGGGGAATTTCTTGCTGAGATAGTCTTTTATACTTAGAAAATTTGCGATGATGGTCTCTATGGCCTCATTAACAGGCACATTTAGGTAAAGGTTTTTAATATCTAGGTTAGCAGTACCAGCTATAAGCTTATCCTTTATTTCGTTAGTAAATGCTGAGTTGCTGCTGATTGAAAAATTATCCTTTAGGATGTAAAATTTTTAATGTTTTATCAAGCATTTTGGTAAATTTACGTAAAGGGTTGTTCTTAAAATTAACGATCGATCCAACAGGACGATTTTCGTTGTGTATCTGTAACTGGACTCGCAGGCGTGGAGCTTCTCTGTCTATGACAGAGCAGAGCATTTCTCCCATTCTTTTAGTTGCAAAGACATTCTTTTTAGTAACATTTAGCTCTGTTTGTACCTTTTTCACTGGATCCCAAGCAATTCCGTAAAATCGTTTTCTAAAAAGAGGTGCACTGTTTTGTTGACATACTGCTGTCCACCGACAATGATCGTCTTATTGCATTTGTCAGTCTTACTAATGATCCAGATTTCGTATGTTCATCCTTGTGATTGGAAATGTGGGGGACTACGGCCGTTCATTTATGTAAGAAAATTAAACACCTACATGCGTCCTTATGAAGTCATTTATTGTATGGCCCCTAGTTTCGGTGTTTCTTCAGGCGTTAGCTGACATTGAAGGGGCTAAAACCATCCGATTGCGCGACGCATCAATGACCAACATCTATAATTAGTTTACGCAGACTTCCCGTAGCCGCGATGTTGTCTCTCGAACATCAACTATCAGTGATCGATGGAGAGACAACATCAAAGTTACAGGTAGTCTGCGTAAGCCAGTGATAGTTGTTGGCCACTTACGCATCGTGTGTACGGATAGTGTGAACCCCTTCAGTATCAGCTAAGCCGTGAAGATAGTGCACCGAAACTGGTAGCCATACAATAAAAGACATCATAAGGACGGCAGTAGGTGTTTAATTTTCTTACATTAGCGATGGTCGCTTTATTAGTATTTAGCTTTTTCGTTTATATAAGTAACAGTTTTGTAATCTTTAGTGTTATTATAGCTTTTATTCGAGAGTTCATCTTTTTGAGCTTTAACGGTTTTAGACAGTTAATGTCTCACATGCCATGTTTTGTTTGTATTTAATTTAGCAGCATCTGCAGCGATTATTGTCGCTATAATTAAATCCTTTTCCAATTTTTATTTAACAAGGGTTTTATATTAAATTTCAGACCTTTATGAAGTAGATTTCGCTCGCCATCATTAAAGCAATATCAGTATCATGAACAATGCTGGTGTGAACACGAAAACTATCTGGCTGTTGCGCACCCTCCACTCTACAGTCATTGTGGTACTGTCGTAATCTCCCTGTTTTTTAGTCTTGCGTATGTCTTACTTTTAGGAATTCATTCTGCAGCCCTTCGTCTATTTCAGATTTAGCTTTGTCCCGAATAGCACTGAATGCTGCATTCACTACTTATAACTTACCGAACAGTTACCTAGGACACATTTTGAAGCAACGAATACAGTACTAGGAGTGAAGGAGAGGAAAGAAGTTTATCGAAGTCGAAAATAAGGTCAAAACTAAAGTCACTGTAGAAAAAAAGACCAATAAGGAACTCCGATTTCTCAATTTAAATGTTATGGAGCAAGATGATAGGCATGCCTTCAAAGCATTCAGAAAATCAACTAAAATAGATATTAACACACAGTAACTCTTGTCATCCGAATAGTCAGAAACTTTCGATGTCTAATACATAGAGTAATTAGCGACCTGATAAATATGTAAGGCAGAGTGACCAAGCTATACGTCATAAAACAAGCCAGAGATAATCGATATCACGAATACACTAAATAAATTAATATTTTCAGTTATTTTAAAGTCAGTGCCATATTTAAGGCCAACAGCACTCTGCGAATTAAGCTAGGGAACATTTTACAACATGAATTGAACAAATACAAGAGCAATGGTGTATACAAAATTCACTGTAGCCCTGTAACACCTGCAATGCCCCTTCTTAGGCTAACCTTGTAGACAGTTTAAGTTATGGTACAAAGGATATGTTGAGTATGAATGAAGATATGGCAATTTTTCATATACAAGGTAAACGACTGGATCTACTAGAACAATTAGGGATTACCCTACATAGCGCGGGAAATCGCAATAAACAGTGGCTATGATTAAACTTCAGCTACTTCAGAGGGCTTCCATAAGAGACCAGTAATCGTAGGGCAAAGAAACGTAATGGAAACATTTGTAAGGTTATAGGGAGAGGGAAGTAACGAATAAACCACTGAAAGAACACATTTTTGTTTCCACGTGAGAGAGTGACATTTGTTAATTGGGTAGCATGTTTACGTTCCAGATAACAAACGTTGCCCAGTGTGAAGACCACCTGCATTCACGACAGTCTGGAACTGCATTAGAGATACCATTTCACAAGTGTTCGCAGCACTCTTCGAACGGCAGGCCATGGAGTGTTCAGCTGTCGTGACACAGGTCGTGTACTGGTTGAAGATCGAACATTGCGTCCAGTATTCTCAGCCATGGCAATAGCAATTTATTCAACTTGTGGGACAATTAGTCGTCGGCCTCTCCCAGCAGCATTTCCCAAATCATCAGTCATTTGCCGGCCGCTGTGGTCGAGCAGTTCTAGGCGCTTCAGTCCGGAACCGCGCTGCTGCTACTGTCGCAGGTTCGAATCCTGCCTCGGGCATGGATGTGTGTGATGTCCTTAGGTTATTAGGTTTAAGTAGTTCTAAGTCTAGGGGTCTGATGACCTCACATGTTAAGTCCCATAGTGCTTAGAGCCTGAACCATTGGAACCAGTTATTTGAACTTCCAAATCATGTTGTTGAACCTAGATGCTGATTGGGTACCTCTCCGTATAATTTTAATGTGACAGTACACACGAAGAACAGCCGCACTGTGGCTGTTGTTTTGATAAAACAGCCTTACGAGTAAAGCCCTGCTCGTCTACTCCACTCCATTTCCGGCCTAGTTCAGCAATAGGAATCCAGTTTTTAAATAAAGAGGTAGTCTCTGTTGCAGGTATCTATTTAAAATTGACGCGTTTCACAGTAGTGAGGCATCTTGAGAATTTATTTGACAGTGTAAACAGCGTTAGTGGGCGATCCGCTGTCGCAGCCAACGTGCTGCATAGCGCAGTTATTGTTTACTATTATGCGATATCTCTGTTCACCCCAAGCCTATCCTCACACCGGTTTTCTCCATGATTTCTCTTCCAATTTTAAATTTGACGATTACGGTTACGCTCCATTCAATGTTTACTTTTTTGCTAGTGTGGCTTACGCTGTCTAAGAAATTCTGAAGATGCGCCACAAGCACGAAACGCGACAATTTTAAAATAAATACCAGAAACTTAAAAGGGCTTTTTATTTGAAAATCTGCTCACCTCTCTCAGACCCTTGTTCACTGTCTCCAAGTGTAATGCACACTGATGCTTGCGTTTCAACCCTACGTCGACATACTAGTACCACTGCCGAACGGCAAGTCAAGACAATAACACTACTAAAAACATAAATCCTGCAGTTGACAGTCTGTACATCATTCCTATAAAGTTGGGTACCTATAAGGCAAACAGCTTTCCTTCTTCATTGGGTCAAGTACCGAAAGTTTAATTATAATCTCCCTTTACATCAGATGAATAGCTCACAGTTGACACAAATAACATCTTCAGAAACTATGCAGTTTTTTCAAATATTTTAGGTCTTTAACGTATACCATTAACTTTCTTTTCATGAGGGATTTTAAATTTCCGGGCTAACCGTGATGGTTATACATAGCTTTTATTTTTTCTTCTTCGACACCTCTTTGATTTTAAGAGCACATTCATGAAGCTCTTACCTGAGTGCCGGCCGAAGTGGCCGTGCGGTTACAGGCGCTGCAGTCTGGAACCGCAAGACCGCTACGGTCGCAGGTTCGAATCCTGCCTCGGGCATGGATGTTTGTGATGTCCTTAGGTTAGTTCGGTTTAACTAGTTCTAAGTTCTAGGGGACTAATGACCTCAGCAGTTGAGTCCCATAGTGCTCAGAGCCAATCTTACCTGAGTTACTTCTTGTTTGTCTGTGGGATGTGGCTTTCAGGAAGATGCCCGGGCTACGCATGTATAGAATTTGATGTTTCGAATACATGTGGACAACATATGCCATTTCATTTCAGTCTGTTTTATCAGTTGACAGTGATGTGGATGTAAATATTAAAAATACACGGCTGCAAAGGAAGTAGGCACGTTGTTTTATTACTTTATTAATTTGTTTGTTCTACATTGGTCTTGCTTAGAGGGTTCCGGTAGACTAATTCTGAAGATGAGGATTTGATCTCTGAACCTCCTAAATTCTAATGTTAATAGGTAGTTGAACCTGTGGTGTCACCACCAGACACCACACTTGCTAGGTGGTAGTTTTAAATCGGCCGCGGTCGATTAGTACATGTCGGACCCGCGTGTCGCCACTGTCAGTGATCGCAGACCGAGCGCCACCACAAGGCAGGTCTCGAGATACAGACTAGCATTCGCCCCAGTTGTACGGAGGACTTTGCTAGCGACTACACGGACGAAGATTCGCTTATTTGCAGAGAAGCTAGTTAGAATAGCCTTCAGCTAAGTCCATGGCTACGACCTAGCAAGGCGCCATTAGCATTACATTGCATTTATTTAGAGTGAGTCTCACTTGTATCATCAAGAACGCTGTATACAAATGATGGATTAAAGTTAAGTATTCCAGCAGCTATGTACTTTTCTTTTATTTTTATTTATTTATTTATTTATTGTTCCGTGGGACCACATTTAGGAGAAGTCTCCATGGTCATGGAACGAGTCAATACATGAAATTATAACACGATTGTAGAAACAGATAAAATGAAACAAGTCGTTAGTTTAAATAAAGAAAATCAAGAATGTAACACTGGAATTTGCTTAATTTTTTATCTCTTCCAGGAGCTCCTCGACAGAATAGAAGGAGTGAGCCATGAGGAAACTCTTCAGTTTAGACTTAAAAGTGTTTGGGCTACTGCTAAGATTTTTGAGTTCTTGTGGTAGCTTATTGAAAATGGATGCAGCAGAATACTGCACTCCTTTCTGCACAAGAGTCAAGGAAGTGCATTCCACATGCAGATTTGATTTCTGCCTAGTATTAACTGAGTGAAAGCTGCTAACTCTTGGGAATAAACTAATATTGCTAACAACAAACGACATTAAAGAAAATACATACTGTGAGGGCAATGTCAAAATTCCCAGACTATTGAATAGGGGTCGACAAGAGGTTTTCGAACTTACACCATACATAGCTCGAACAGCCCGTTTTTGAGCCAAAAATACCCTTTTTGAATCAGAAGAATTACCCCAAAAAATAATACCATATGACATAAGCGTATGAAAATATGCGAAGTATACTACTTTTCGTGTTGAAATGTCACTTATTTCAGATACTGTTCTAATGGTAAATAAAGCGGCATTTAGTTTCTGAACAAGATCCTGAACATGGGCTTTCCACAACAGCTTACTATCTATCCGTACGCCTAGGAACTTGAACTGTTCCGTCTCGCTTATGACATGCCCATTCTGTCTGATTAAAATGTCAGTTCTTGTTGAATTGTGGGTTAGAAACTGTAAAAACTGAGTCTTACTGTGATTTAGCATCAAATTATTTTCCACAAGCCACGAACTTACTTCATGAACTACATTATTTGATAATGTTTCAATATTACACACAAGATCTTTCACTACCAAGGTGGTGTCATCAGCAAACAGAAATATTTTTGAATCACCTGTAATACTAGAAGGCATATCATTTACATAAATAAGGAACAGCAGTGGCCCCAGCACCGACCCTTGGGGAACGCCCCATTTAACAGTGCCCCATTGGGACTGAACATCATTACCACTCTCAATATTGCGGAGGATTACCTTCTGCTTTCTGTTCTTAAAGTAGGAGGCGAACCAATTGTAAGCTACTCCCCTTACTCCATAATGTTCCAACTTCTGCAGTAATATTTTGTGGTCAACACAGTCAAAAGCCTTCGTTAAATCAAAGAAAACACCTAACGTTCGCAACCTTTTATTTAATCCGTCCAAAACCTCACAGAGAAAAGAGAATATAGCATTTTCAGTTGTTAAGCCATTTCTAAAACCAAACTGTACATTTGACAGCAAATTATGTGAATTTAAATGCTGCAGTAACCTTGTATATACAAGCCTCTCGATAACTTTAGCAAACACCGATGGCATAGAAATAGGTCTATAATTGTCAACATTATCCCTGTCTCCCTTTTTATAAAGTGGCTTCACTACCGAGTACTTTAATCGGTCAGGAAACCGACCACTGCTAAAGGAAAAGTTACAGATATGGCTAAGTACTGAGCTAATATACGTGGAACAATACTTCAGTATTCTGCTAGATACCCCGTCATATCCATGAGAGTTCTTGGTCTTTAGTGATTTAATTATTAACTCAATCTCCCTCTTGTCAGTATCATGGAGGAGCATTTCAGGTAACAGTCTCGGAACACTTTTTTCTAAGAGCGCTATATGATTCCCTGTTGGGACTAGGTTTCTATTTAGTTCACCTGCTATATTCAGAAAGTGATTATTAAGTACTGTACATATATGCGACTTATCAGCAACACGGACATCCCCACTACGCACTGATTCTATATCCTCGACCTGTCTCTGCAGACCAGCCACTTCCTTTACGACTGACCATATGGTTTTAATTTTATCCTGAGACTTAGCTATTCTATCTGCATACCACATACTTTTTGCCTTCCTAATAACTTTTTTAAGCACCTTACAATACTGTTTGTAATGGGCTGCTGCATTTAGATTTTGACTGTTTCTAACGTTTTGATATAATTTCCACTTTGTTCTACAAGATATTCTTATCCCTTTAGTCAGCCACCCAGGCTGCCTGTTTGTGCTAGTACCCTGTTTTAAACGTTCTAACGGAAAGCAACTTTCAAAGAGCACGAGAAAAGTCTTGAGGAAAGCATTATATTTATCGTCTACTGTATCAGCACTATAAACATCTTGCCAATCTTGTTCCTTGATAAGGTTTACAAAAGTCTGTACAGCAACTGGATCAGCTTTCCTAAAAAGTTGGTAACTATATTTAACATGTGTTGAAGCACAAAAATCTTTTAGACTTAAAATTTGTGCATCATGATCTGAAAGGCCATTCACTTTTTTGCTAACAGAATGCCCTTCTAATAATGACGAATGAACAAAAATATTGTCTATGGTTGTTCTACTGTTCCCTTGCACTCTCGTTGGAAAGAATACGGTTTGCATAAGATTATATGAATTAAGGAGGTCTACCAGCATCCTTTTCCTTGCACAATCACTTATACAATTAATATTGAAGTCACCACATATAACTAACTTTTTGTATTTCCTATAAAGTGAACCAAGAACCTCCTCTAGCTTTAGCAAAAATGTTGTGAAATCGGAGTCTGGGGATCTATAAATAACAACAGTAAGAAGTTTAGCTCCACTAAATTTAACCACATTTAACATTCAAACACCTTTTCAGTGCAGTACTTTGAAACATCAATTGACTCAAATGGGATACCGTTTTTCACATACATGGCTACTCCCCCACACCGCAAAGAGCTCCTAGAAAAGCTGCCAGCCAACCTGTATCCTGGTAAAGGAAGCCTCTGAATTATCTCCTTATTTAAGAAGTGTTCAGATATACCAATAATTTCAGAGTCAACATCTATAAGCAGTTCACTAACTTTATCTCGAATACCTTGTATATTTTGATGAAATATACTAATTCCCTCATTAATCGGATACCCAAGCTTTGTAGAAAGTGGTTTCTTTGTTAGAGAGACTTCCCTTAAGCAGGAATACCTATCAGCTGACTTCAATCTAAAAAAGGTACAGCTCTAACACCCACAACTACCGGAATTTTCCCATGAGTGATCCCACCACCCCCACCTATACTGTCACCTATAAGTTTTGCCAACCTCCCCTTCCCATACCTGTTGAGGTGCAGGCCATGTCTAGTGAAACCCGTCCTACTGATAGACTCCACCGACACCACTGAAAAGTGACTCATGCCTTCTGTCATCAGCGCACCCCCAAGACTCATGTTATTATGCCTGACGGCTTTATAGCATTCATTACGTATCCTGTTTCAGACCTCACGCCACCCTGCGTGAGTTAGCGCGTGCATCTTCGCCGCCTCTTTCTATTAGTGTACGTAGTGCTGGCAAGTCTGCCGACACTACACATATTTGGCGACGAGGCTTAAAAGAGGAATTAGCGTTCATATTGCAGTAATTTACTTGTCATGGCTTCGCCACAATCTCCAGATGTACTGTCCGAATTTTATCGCTTGCAGAATCATCAGACGCAGGCGTTATTGGATGCCCTTGGACAGCTCGTCCAGGGTCAACGTGCAATGCAAAGCGATGCGGCAGCCGCCGCTTCACCGCTACCGCAGCCACAACATGCAGTTGCACCCCCATTTCGACCGTATGATGCGGCGATGGAAACATGGACGGAGTGGTCACGCCAATTTGGATTTCATCTCGCCGCCTACGGAATTCAAGGTAGGGATCGGCAGTCTCACTTATTGTCGTGTGTAGGGGTGCAAACGTACCGTGTGATAGTGAAATTATTTCCCCGACGCGACGTAGCAACTCTGTCCTACGAAGAAATTTTGTCTGCTTTAGATGCCTATTTCAAGGAAACAGTTAATGTAGTTGCAAAAAGGTATACGTTCTTTCGTACAAAACGTACGGCCGGTCAAACTAATCGGGAGTGGGTTGCAACTTTGCAAGGCCTTACAAGGAATTGTGCTTTTGAGTGTGAATGTGGACTCCCTTATTCAGATACTATGGTCCGTGATGCAATTGAACAAAACGTTTCTGATGTTCGTATACGGGAGCAAATTTTGAAACTCGTCAATCCCCCCCTTCAACAAGTGATAGACATATTGGATTGGCAAGACACACTTGACTTCGCTCAGGAATCATTTGCAACTTCGCCAGCTGTGTGTCACATTAACCGGCCCGCCGGGCGAGCTGCACGGAACTGTAAACAGCCTTCGCGCACGTCCGCGCAACTACGTGTCCCGCGCAAGCACGCAAATGCAGTGAAATCATGCCCGCGGTGTGCTACTAGACATTCGCGTGAGAATTGCCCGTCACGCCAAGCTATTTGCTTTTTCTGTAATAAAAACGGACATGTTCAGAGTGTTTGCCAGAAAAAGCTCAGATTGGACACTCACAACGATTCCAGGCCCTTTGCTTCGCGCCGGAATTGAACCAAGAATACTCAGGCTCGTGAACCTTCACCCATGGACATTCGTGTAGTTAATTCCACTCCGCCCAGTGCCACTCTTTCTAACAGTGACTGTGTTCGTCCCACAACAAGTGTGCGTAGACGTCGCCGGAAATCACGTCGATTAGCAAGTGATTCTGTACCAGTGTCTGTTCGCGTTGCATGAGACAGTCGCTCTTATCGTCAGCAGGACAATAAACTTTTTGTAGACTTGGACATTAATGGCAACGTGATCCCATTCCAGCTCGATACCGGAGCTGCAGTTTCTCTGGTCACTAAAGACACGTACAACCAATGGGGCACTCCTCCGTTGCGTGCTGCAAAGGTTCAGTTAACTAGCTATTCAGGTCAGGATATTCCTGTGTTAGGACAGTGCACCCTTCTTGCAACATACAAGGGACAAACAAAACTTGTGTCATTTTACGTTCTTCGTTCTTCTTCTGCAGTGAACTTGTTTGGTTTAGATTTATTTCAGTTGTTTAACTTGTCAATAGTCAATCAGGTCCTCTCAGTGAACCAGACTGTGCCTTCCGCCAGTGTTTCTTGTCTATGTGACGAATTTGCAGACATTTTTGCACCGGGCCTTGGTTGCGCTAAGAACTATAAGGCACATTTGGAACTGAAAGTAAACACGCAACCGAAATTTTTCAGAGCGCGCAATGTTCCCCACGCATTGCGTGATGAGATCGCAAGAACATTACACGATTTAGAATCACAAGGTGTGATTGAACGTGTGCAAGCTTCTCGCTGGACATCACCCTTAGTGATTTTGCCAAATCCTTCCGGAAAACTGCGACTTTGTGTGGACTTCAAGGCCACAGTGAATCCACAACTAGTGATTGCCACTTTTCCTTTACCCCGCCCGGAAGATCTTTTTCACAAACTGTGCCTGGGTACATATTTTTCTAAGTTGGACCTAGCCGATGCGTACTTACAAATACCGGTGGACGAAGAATCCCAGCGCGTCTTGGTGGTTAACACACATCTTGGTTTGTACCGATTCAAAAGACTGCCATTCGGGTGTGCATCCGCCCCTGCATTGTTTCAGCAATATTTACAAACTGATTGTGCGTCGGTTCCTACTGCAGCGAACCATCTGGACGATATTGTGATCTCCGGAAAGACAGCAGATGAACATTTAGCAAATCTTCGAACATTATTTCAGGTTTTGCAACAAAATGGTCTTCGCTTGCGGAAGGACAAATGTGTGTTTTTGCTCGTGACTTGCCATATCTGGGACATGTAATCAATGCCCAAGGCATACATCCCAGTTCAAAGCACCTCCGTGCCATACAAGACTTGCCTTCGCCGTAGAATTTGAAGCAGCTACAGAGCGTGTTGGGAAAAATTAACTATTATCATAACTTTCTCCCGCATGCCTCTTCCATTTCAGCTCTGCTTCATCGCTTACGCCGTAAAGGTGTTCCGTTCGTCTGGACGACGGAATGCGAACGCGCTTTTCGCCAGTTGAAATCGGCGTTGCTTTCAAATACTTGCCCTACGCCATTCGATCCCCAGAAACCCCTTTTGTTGATGGTAGATGCATCGGATTTTGGGATCGGTGCTGTGCTTGCGCACAAAGATGGATCGCATGATCGCCCTATTGCCTTTGCGTCAAAATTGCTCTCGTCTGCGCAAAGAAATTATTCACAAATCGAGAAAGAAGCTTTGGCTCTCGTGTTTGGTGTCACTAAGTTCCATAATTTCTTGTATGGTCGTCACTTTACCATCATCACAGACCACAAACCTTTGACGTCGCTTTTTCATCCGAACAAGCCTGTACCTCCGCGTACAGCGCAGAAATTCATTCGCTGGTCTATTTTCCTCTCGCAGTACCGCTACGATATCTTGTATCGGTCCACGGCTAAGCACGGAAACGCCGATGCGTTGCCCCGTTTGCCTGTTGCTGAGGATAGAGCATTCGATTCTTCCGAACTTGCTTGCATGTTCATTGATGCGAAAACCGATGACGTGGTCGAATCGCTTCCGATTGATTTTCGTCGTGTAGCTACAGCCACAGCTGCTGACCCTGTCCTTGCTACCGTTTTGCGTTTTGTTGCTACTCAATGGCCCTTGTCGAAGTCGCGGATTGAGGATCCGCTGGTTCGCCGATTTTTTGCTCACAAGGAGAGACTTTTTGTACGACGTGGTGTTTTGTTGTTGCGTTCTGATAATGATCAGTTCAGAGTTGTGGTCCCACGTTCGTTACAGTCCTCTGTTTTACGGCTTCTTCACCAAGGACATTGGGGTATCATGCGAACGAAACACCTTGCTCGTCAGCACTGTACTTGGTTCGGAATCGATGCTGCGATTACGAATATGTGCTCTTCTTGCATGGCGTGTGCCGAACAACAATCCGCACCGCCGCGGAAATTCTTTGCATGGCCAAAAGCCACTTCCCCTTGGCAACGCTTGCACATCGATTTTGCTGGTCCATTCTGGAATGCTAGATGGTTGGTTGTGGTAGATGCCTTCAGTAATTTTCCTTTTGTTGTCCGGATGTCTTCCACGACGTCATCTGCCACCATCCAAGCATTGTCTGCTATCTTTTGCATTGAAGGTCTTCCGCAGACTATTGTTTCCGACAATGGCCCACAATTCATGTCCGCAGAATTTCAGTCATTATGCAAGGCCAATGGTATTCAACATCTGCCATCCGCGCCGTTTTCGCCTCAGTCAAACGGTGCCGCTGAACGATTGGTCCGGACTTTCAAGTCACAGATGTTGAAGTTAAAAGAGTCGCATTCTCGGGAGGCCGCGTTGTTGCTCTTCTTGTCATCGTATCGCTCTCAGCCCCGAGATGGTCGCTCGCCGGTTGAGTTGCTCCACGGTCGTCCTCATCCCACCTTGATGTCTTTGCTGCATCCGCCGCATCAGGTTCCTGTGCAGCGGCAGACTCCTGCTTTTGTTCCAGGCGACGTTGTATTCTATCGCAACTATCGAGGTTCACGGCGTTGGCTCGCAGGGCGCATTCTTCGCTGCCTCGGCCGCGCGATGTATTTGGTTCTGGGGGCCTCTGGTGAGGTGCGACGGCATCTCAATCAGCTGCGCCTCTGTCGTCGCACGGGTTCTGCCGCTCCCCGTCTGCTTTCAGCGACGGTGCCATCCGGTCAGCGCCCTGGGGACCCACCTACTGGCTCGCCTCATCCCAGGTGTTACCGACGCTGCCTTCCATTTTGCCCCATGGCGACGCGTCGCCGCCGCCGCCGCCGCCGCCGCCGCCGTCGCTTGGTCTCCCGCTGGCGCCGCCCGCAGTGGACGCTTCGCTGCAACCGCCAAGCGCCTCCCTGGGTCACGCGCCGCCGATCGCTTCCCGTGACCAGCTGTCCTCCGCCATGGAACTCTTGCCCGCTCCGGACCACATGGCGTCTTCGCGCGTCGGGTACCCCGACGCAATAGAGGTCGACCCTTCGGCCCCTCCTGTCTCTTTACGGGCGCATACACCGCATGTTGACATGCACCCTGGACTAGGTTTTCAGGCGTTTCCTAGCTCCCCTCGGACCGAATGGCCGGGTGCGGGTGGCACAGCCTCGCCTGTTGTTAGGCTCCCCACCTCATCGCATACGTCAACATGGGGTCCTCCCCACGGCGGGCGGAAGCCTTATAACACGACCGTTCAACGATTTGCGGGGGAGGAATGTGGTGTCACCGCCAGACACCACACTTGCTAGGTGGTAGTTTTAAATCGGCCGCGGTCCATTAGTACATGTCGGACCCGCGTGTCGCCACTGTCAGTGATCGCAGACCGAGCGCCACCACAAGGCAGGCCTCGAGATACGGGCTAGCACTCGCCCCAGTTGTACGGAGGACTTTGTTAGCGACTACACGGACGAAGACTCGCTTATTTGCAGAGAAGCTAGTTAGAATAGCCTTCAGCTAAGTCCATGGCTACGACCTAGCAAGGCGCCATTAGCATTACATTGCATTTATCTAGAGAGAGTCTCACTTGTATCATCAAGAACGCTGTATACAAATGATGGATTAAAGTTAAGTATTCCAGCAGCTACGTATCCTGTTTCAGACCTCACGCCACACTGCGTGAGTTAGCGCGTGCATCTTGGCCGCCTCTTTCTATTAGTGTACGTAGTGTTGGCAAGTCTGCCGACACTACAGAACCCACGTTTTAACACTGATCTTTACAACCATGATCTCATATCTATTAAAGATAAAATCATAGTTCCTGTATTCAGTTTGGCTGGATGAGACCGCTTGGGGGACGTGGGTACGTGATTTTCACACACTCTGTTTGCTTCATCGTTTCCTTAGTCACTATTGTTCCCAATACCTCTCCCGACGTTTCAAATACCTATCATCATTCCATAACCGCAATACCAGATCGGAAACGTCTAACATCATCGCTGTACTTCTGCATGACACTAAACACTTCTCCATCTCCTTTTAAGCCGTGCCACTGTGAAAGTCTTCCTGGGACGAAAATCTCAACAATTTATAACAGCTATTCAATATACTTAGTGGAATAAACTGTGAGAAAAGGGCTGTTTTTTCCCAATCGAGCTTTCTGTACCCTGGTCACATACGGATCAAAAATCGTGTTGGGATCACTTTAGCCCACCTCGAAACGACTGACAGTCTTCTTGAGAACAAGAAATTGGGGAGCCCTGGTAGTTCATAGAAAAGACCAAGTACTATGCAAATTTATAGAGGATACTGCGATAAAATCATATCCCCGCAACCACTCTGTCGAAAAAGAAGTCAAATTTAACCGGCCCACCGGCTCTCACATAGCATTCCTGAAAAAAAAAAAAAAAAGAAAGAAAGTAGTTTTAAGTCTGCTCCCAACCTGGTTAAGTTTAAGACAGAAAAATGTTTCGTCTTGGTGACAAGTTCCTATTAATTCAGAACTGACACTGTTCTGTCGCGTAAGTACCCGACAGCACGAGACAATCCACTGTGCATTTGTGAAACCACCCACGGCAGCAGAGGTAAATTATAGCCAAATATAAAAGTGTCGCTGGCTGCCATTTAGTGTCCAAAATGTCCATGCTTTCTTACATGAAACAAAATTACATCAGGTCGTTGACCACAAACCACTGATTTTTGCTACCAAGCGAGCCTAACAGACAAAACGGCTGTGGGCGCTGTATTTGTGCAATTACCGCTCTAAGATCTACTACAGGCCTACTACTATGCTTACGACGACACTCTGCCCATCTACAGGTGGGGCCACATCATGACTACGATTAATAAAAGGCACTTAGTTTCCAGATGGATGAAAACATTAGGGACACGCTGGAAAGATATCCTGTGACGGTCCAGGAGATGGCCAGACTCACAGATCAGAAACTCTGTAAAATAGTACATTATGTGTATTTTGGTCATCCGTAGCATAATCCCAGAGCTACACAAACGGCCCTATGGACCTGTTTTTTGAAGGGTCACAGACTTGACGTTAATCAAGAGGTATTCGTCTGGCCACAGAAGAGTTCAGGTACCACAGTACGATCTGGATTACACTCTGGCTTCAAGCTCATACGGGTAGCGTACTGGAGGATGTGAAGGGTGAAGACTTAGGTAAGTTGTCATATATATTGGCCAAGAATTGAAACTGACTCTGAGGGTGAAGTTCGGGTTAGAAAAGAAGAAAGCGAACTCAGTCGGATTCGTCCTGACGTTTCTCTTCACAGCATACTCCTAGTCTTCAATGGGACTGGGTTTACAAAGTCTCTGCAAAACTGTTCAAGTGGTAGATGTGACTTTATGTTCGTAGTTACGTACGTTGCCCAGATGTCGTCAACGACATCAGGAACTATATTCTGTGGGCAAGTGATCATCTTTACCACAGAGGAACCATCACAAACCATCATATCTACTGGCAGACAGTTGGTAACAACTGTCGAGGCCCAAATGAAGAAAATGATGATCAGAGTGACCTATGGCGAAACCCTTGTCACACTACATCTCTTCTTACAGACCCACTCCACGCGAGGCTGTGATCCTGCTGAGATGCTTCATGAGTGCAGACACAATATCATATTCAATAGGAGCGATCCCAGTATTATAGCCACGCCTGGGTACCTTCAAGGTTTCCTAGTCTTGGCTCGCAAGTACAGGCAACATGATATTTTTCTGAATTAGCTACTTGACAAGAGCAGCTCTTGCCAATTCGAAGTCAATTCTACCCCTGAGAAATAAATATCATTACACCCCATACACAACACATTCAGTCCAAAAGAAGCCATTGTAGACCATTATTACTTGCGGCTATGCCCCTAATCGGTCCAGACCATTGCCTGACAGTGTTCCACGCCCTACCTGCTAACGATTCTTGCCCCAAAACCCATTTAGGCATGGGTAAGCCACAGTACCAAGGTCATCGCAACCAATTCTACATCTACATATATACTCCGCTAGCCACCAAGCTGTGTGTGGCGGAGGGCACGCTTCAGTACGAGCTCTAATTTCCCTTATCTTTGAATAGTGATCATTACGCGATTTGAAAGTTGGTGGTAATAATATATGCTCTACATCCTCGGTGAAGATCGGATTTTTGAATTTAGTGAGCGGCCCCATCTGTTTAGCGCCTTGTCTATCTGCAAGTGTGTCCCACTTCAAACTTTCTATGAGATTTGTAACTCTCTCGCGATAGCTAAATGTACCAGTCACGAATCTTGTCGTTCTTCTTTGGACCTTCTCAATCTCTTGAATGAGACCCAGCTGGTAAGGGTCCCATACAGACGAATAATACTCAAAGACGCGACGAACTAACGTATTGTAAGCAATTTCTTTTGTTGAAGAGGTGCATCGCTTCGGGATTCTACCAATAAACCGCAATCTAGTGATCGCCTTACCCGTTACTTGTGTAGTCTGATCGTTCCATCTGACATCATTTCGAATGATTAGTCACATCCAGATACTTGACGGATGTTAAGGCTTCGAAAGACTGGGCATTTATTTTGTACTCGTACGTTAATGGTGGTCCCGGCGGAGGTTCGACTCCTCCCTCGGGCACGGATGTGTGTGTTTGTCCTTAGGATAATTTATGTTAAGTAGTGTAGGAACTGATGACCTTAGCAGTTACGTCCCATAAGATTTCACACACACACACACACACACACACACACACACACGTACGTTAATGCGAATTTCCGCTTTGTTGTACGCAGTAGGTTACACTTACTGATATTGAGAGATAACTGTAAGTCATTACACCACGCATTTATTTTCTGAAAATCCTCATTGATTTGTTGACAACTTTCGTGTGATACTACTTTCTGTAGACTGCGGTATCATCGGCAAACAGTCTAACGCCTGTGAAGACTTAACCACTTATCCCAGTTACTAAAACCCCATCCCCACTGGAAGAAAAGTCCCCTTTGGACCCGCCCACGCCACCAGTTGTCACTGAGCGATTTGGACAGTTGGGTGCCGCTACTGATCCCCATATATCGCTAGTTTCCGTTCGTCATTGGGGGCTACAGCCAGTGTAGGCTACTTAAACGGGGTACAATATGTTATATCCCTTCACTTCCGCTATGTGGAGGCATACCCATTGACACACTGATGACCCAAAACATTACGAGTACCTGCTTAATAGCGTGCTGACTCGACTTCGGAACGCAATAAAGCAGTGATTCTGCTTGTACAGATTCATCAATGCCTTGGTGGCTTTCTGGAGTTATATGGCACCAGACGTCTACGCACAGATCACAAATCCTCGTAAATTAGCGGCCTGTGGTTTGTGGGTTTGGAGCTGGCACCCGGTGTCGTTTGACATGGGTTCCTTCCAGGCGAATTTAATTATCAAGATAGGAGCGTGCATCGAATATCATGCTCCTCAGACCACTTTAACCTGTGGCGTCGACAGTTATCGTGCGGGAAGATATCATCGTTATCAGGTAAGACATCAAGCATGATGGGTTGCAGATGTTTACGTATCCTATAGCTGTAATGGTGCTGTTGATTACTGTCACACTTCCCAAGGAAGCCCAGGCGATGGTTTAACGATTAACGTGGATCATCCGATCGGGTGACACGTTTCCATTGAGCCACGATCGAATATTGACGTTCCTGTGCACACTGTAATCGTGATTGATGAAGTCATTCACTTTACGTACGAATAAGTAGGCTCGTCTACTGATAAGCTTTATGTTCAATATTATGTGCTGTCGGGTATGGTTTCTGGGATGAGACTCCACTCATCTCTTCTCAGATTACGTACCTTCCATACTGCGTCACCTAATCGCAATGACATTAGGTAAGGATTAGTCACGCAGTGGGCAGTGATCGTAATGCACACGGTCCAGATACATTAGTATGACCACCGCCTACGTTCGACGTCAACGTGCAATAACCACTCACAGACAAAAGATGGTAGCACAAGTATTGGAGGCTATATATAAATCGTGTCGAGGGGACACGGGTAACAGTGTAGTCGTTGCCTTAATGAGGAAGCGGAGAGATTCATCTGTCGTCCAAAAGGGCATGATCATTGGGTTTAGGGCCAAGGGTGGAAGCATTCCCGAAATGGCTAAGTTTGTTATCTGTTGGTGTGCTGCTGTGTTGAAAGTATACCTTGTATGGCAAAATGGTGCTATCCAAAACCGGCGCCGAGGCAACTGTGGTGCACCACAGGCCATAGATGACACGTGTGAACGACGGCTGTGGAGATATTGTAAGTAGGCTGTTTAGGTTTTTTATTGGTAACGCCACCTCTGTATGACAATCACTGGCTGTGCTGTGTGCAGTCTGTGGCTGCTTTGCATTGTTGTAATACTCGCCATTGTAGTGTTAGGCAGCTGGCTGTGAACAGCGCGTAGCGTTGCGCAGTTGGAGGTGAGCCGCCAGCAGTGGTGGATGTGGGGAGAGAGATGGCGGAGTTTTGTAATTTTTCATGAACTGGTATATTTATATATGATGATATCAAGGTAAATACATTGTTTGTTCTCTATTAATATCTTTCATTTGCTAACTATCCCTATCAGTAGTTAGTGCCTTCAGTAGTTTGAATCTTTTATTTAGCTGGCAGTAGTGGCGCTCGCTGTATTGCAGTAGCTTGAGCAGCGAAGATTTTTGTGAGGTAAGTGATTTGTGAAAGGTATAGTTTAATGTTTGTCAGGGCCATTCTTTAGTAGGGAGTTTTGAAAGTCAGATTGCGTTGCGCTAAAAATATTGTGTGTCAGTTTAAGCACAGTCCTGTAAAATTGTTCAAAGGGGACGTTTCATATGGCGACCCATATGAAAGTCCCCTTTAAACAATTTATACATATGACTGTGCTTAACCTGACACACAATATTTTGTTAGCGCAACGCAATCTGACTTTCAAAATTCCCTACAAAAGAATAGCCCTGACTAACATTAAACTATACCTTTCACAAATCACTTAATCACTTACCTCACAATAATCTTCGTTTCTCCCACTACTGCAATACAGCAAGCGCCACTACTGCCAGCTAAATAAAAGATTCAAACTACTGAAGGCACTAACTACTGATAGGGATAGTTAGCAAATGAAAGATATTAATAGAGAACAAACAATGTATTTACCTTAATATCATCACATGTCATAATATATATATCAGTTCATGACAAATTATACATCTCCGCCATCTCTCTCCCCACATCCACCACTGCTGGCGGCTCACCTCCAACTGCGCAACGCTACGCGCTGTTCACAGCCAGCTGCCTAACACTACAATGGCGAGTATTACAACAATGCAAAGCAGCCACAGACTGCACACAGCACAGCCAGTGATTTTCATATTGAGCGCTACGTAACGTTGCCAATAAGAAAACATAAACAGCCTACTTACATAGAGAAAACATAAACAGCCTACTTACATAGCCCCCATGCTCCCCACAAAAATTTTTACAAATGGTGTTGGGCACTGGCCAATACAGATTTGACAAAAATTTTTCACAATTACAGTAACAAAGATATAAAATGCACACACTTATTGATACATTGTTGGTCAAAAGCTAAAAATTTCTCACAGTCCATAAAGACAGTCCACATTGTTCATCACAGTAAAAATGCAGAGTTTTTCTCAAAGTCCAAGCAGTAAAAGAAAATGCACATAGAAGTAGTGGATTTCCATGCAGTCTTGAAGAAGTACTGTTGTCCTTCCAACTGAAAGACAGTGCTGACTCTTGACATGCAGACAGGTAATGGGCCACAACAGAGCAAACCCACAGCAGGGCCATTCGAAGTTCTGACGAAGATTGGTAGGTAGGTCATCACAGAGCAGACCCACCGTAGTCCTGGTAGAGATTACGATATTGGTGGGCCACCAGAGGCGCAGACCCACTGCAGTCCTTGTAGAAATAATGGTACTGATGGATCATCAAAGATGTAGACCCACTGTAGTCCTTGTAGAGATAATGGTATTGGTGGGCCACCAGAGGTGCAGACCCACTGTAGTCCTTGTAGAGATGGCCAGCAGCCATCTGTTGCGATTGTGCAGGTGCACATTCACCATCGAAGAGTCTTGCGGAGAATATAGCAAGTCCATAACCACCACTTGTGCACTCATAAAGTTTTTGGAATTGTCCTTAGAACCAGCAATGCTGTTATCCAGTCCCTTGCTGAGTTATTAACACACGTGCAAACACTAACAGTCCCTACTTCTCACATATTGTCCATATACTATGACCAACAGAAACGTGTGCAGTGAAATGTAACTTAATTGGAAGAACTGGTAACAATTACAATTTGATAACATAAAAATACAATAACAAAGATACAAAATACATCATTAAAAACATAATAATACAGATAACATCTGTAGTACAGGCTTTACAAAAGAATCGAACTAACATATACATCAGTGGAATTATGACATGAGTACATACATAAAAGATCACAATAATTTTTGAAACATCAACTTCACACATGAGCATTAAACAGAATAAATAATGTGTAAGCATATTTATAAGGTAAATAACATATTATTAATGCCAATTATATTCGAGGATAACAGTATTCCTCATCATAGTGAATGTAGCTTAATATTAAAAGAAAAAAAAAAATTCTATGAAACTGTACACAGAGACAGGAAGAAAACAGATACACAAGGGTACACAAACATATTGTGGGATAACACAAAAGGGAAAGGACAGGGTTCGTTTTCAGTGTAACATGTGGTACTGCAGTCCAACCCAAAACTTCATATATCTTTCCTCTTATTTCATCCTTTGTTTCCACCCAAAAAAATTCTATCTAAGCATGCTTTCTGTATTTATATGTTCATACATTTGTTACCTCAACATTTACTTCCAAGAAAATCCTACCTAAACCTGTTTTCTCAATGCATTTCTTTACCTATTCTCCAAAGTCAGTTTCTTATATAGTCTACCCCCTCTTAAGCTAACTTAAATCTACTGAGCTCAGATGCTAAACTAAGGGACGAGGCAATGCAGCAGCACATAAAACAATTAATATAAACAGCAATGAAAAAAAATGGAAAATCGCAAAGCAAGCTACAGTAAATCTAAATTAACAAGCAATGCAACATTACAACTAATATGAGCCAATGTGCAGCAACATGAAAAATCAATGAGTAGTAAAATTGGCTTAGCAGAGTAACACAAATTAAAGTTCAGTAGCACTATGCCTGGCAAACAGCAGCAGCAAATATAAAAAAAAATAAAAACTTATATCTATACATGACAAAGCTCAAGCAGAAAAGATATTACAGTAAAAACAACAATGCAGATAAGGGAAATGTATATTCACATCTTAATATCTATGTAATTAAAGTGGTGCACCACAAGAAGTTATTCTACCAAAAAGTTACCAATTACTTGAAAAGAAAATTATGAATGCAGTTACTAGTTCCTTCTTATTGTTCTTTCCTTTCCAAGTGCTCCTTTTTTAAAGAATGTGGATCATAAAATAATTATATAATAGATCTGTTGACAGAAAGTGTTCACATTAGCAAATGCATTTTATTTTATAAAAGCAATGCTGCAAGGTACACGCCTACTTTGTGTACCATGTGTGTGGCAACCACAAGGAACCCTAGCTAATATGGTATTTGCTTATACAACTTTACACATCGGTACCATATTTCTCTAACACACAAATTACACAGCTATCTGATCATGTAACTGAGAGATAAACTTTTTTATTACATCAGTGACTGATGTTTACGCAATTACACAGTTGGATAACTGCACACTTATGAAATTGTATTTTGTCTGTACTTTGTGAAATGCTCATATTTTTTCGGAACCATTGTGATACTATGAGAGCTTTGAATGATATATTTGGTAAGGGAGCATGATTTTTAAAGTACGTTTGAGGCAGATGACACTTTTGACATGAGCAGAGAATTTTTTAATTATTGGAGGAAGCTACGACGATTTTGAGATTTGACTGAAGTGTTATGATGTTGTTATTACGACGACGATGTGTATTATGTTGTTGAGGAATGTTTATTATGCTACGTATTTCTCACGATGAAATATTGAAGAAGTGTCGACGAATATGTATATGTACAATGAGGTAAGGAATAATGAGTAGTGTTTAGGGACTCTTGACTTGTGAAACAGGATGTTGGAAACCAAGAAACGTACTTTAAGAGTTATGAAATGTGTGACTGTATCACAATGCTGACGAATATTTTTTTTTGGACACTTATATTTATAGGATTTTGTTTCTACAGATTTGCAACGCTAATTCTTGACCTGTGAAATATTTTTAAATGAGACTGCAACGGTAGCAGAATCTCCTGTCGTAAATATTTCCGTACGAAAGTTAAGTGACCACCTGCACGTAATGCGTCGCGGGCACCCAGCTGTGTCAGACGACTGGAGAAAAAGCCATTATTGCGAGCCCTTTTCAGCGGCACAGGTAGAAAAAAAAAGGGGACGTGGGACGTGTCAAACACCTGGAGAACAAGCCATTAGGGTGTGCCTTTCATCGCTAATGCGACACCCTCGTTACTTGAAAACATATGATTACTCGCACTTTGTGCTAATTACTGAAATGCTTATGAATTGATGGGACATATTCGTACATCTGCACACCTGATTACGACAAGCGTCTTTCTACGAGAGTTGAGAGAATATCTACTAACTTATGAAATGTCACATGACTATTGAATGATATTTTTATGCTTTGGTTTGCGTAATTGCTTATTTCATTTGATACCTGTTTTTCAGCTGTGTTGCAGCATTGCTTTTATAAAATGAAATGCATTTGCTAATGTGAACACTTTCTGTCAACAGATCTATTAAATAATTATTTTATGATCCACATTCTTTAAAAAAGGAGCACTTGGAAAGGAAAGAACAATAAGAAGGAACTAGTAACTGCATTCATAATTTTCTTTTCAAGTAATTGGTAACTTTTTGGTAGAATAACTTCTTGTGGTGCACCACTTTAATTACTTAGACATTAAGATGTGATTATACATTTCCCTTATCTGCATTGTTGTTTAGTGTAATATTTTTTCTGCTTGCGCTATGTCATGTTTAGGTATAAGTTGCTGCTGTTTGCCAGGCATAGTGTTATTGAATTTGACTTTTGCTCATTTATGCTGCTAGCTTTGCACTCTGCATTTTTTTGGTCATTGCTGTTTGTGTTACTTATTTTGTGCTGCTGCATTGCCTCGTCCCTTAGTTTAGCATCTGAGCTCAGTAGATTTAAATTAGCTTAAGAGGGGGTAGCCTCTAAGAGAATGAGTTGCGATGAATTGGAAGAAATGCATTGAGAAAACAGGTTTAGGTAGGATTTTCTTGGAAATAAATGATGAGGTAAGATAATGGAAAATAAAAATGAGGTAAGAGATGTGTGAACATATAAACACAGAAAGCATGCTTAGTTAGAATTTTTTTTGGTGGAAACAAAGGATGAAATAAGAGGAAAGATATATGAAGTTTTGGGTTGGACTGCAGTACCACATGTTACACTGAAAACGAACCCTGTCCTTTCCTATTGGTGTTATCCCATTACGTGTTTGTGTACCCTTGTGTATTTGTTTTCTTCCTGTCTCTGTGTAGTTTCATAGAATTTTTTTTCTTTTAATATTAAGCTACATTCACTATGATGAGGAATACTTTTATCCTCAAATACAATTGGCATTAATAATATGTTATTTACCTTATAAATATGCTTACACATTATTTATTCTGTTTAATGCTCATGTGTGAAGTTGATGTTTCAAAAATTATTGTGATCTTTTATGTATGTACTCATGTCATAATTCCACTGATGTATATGTTTATTTCTATTCTTTTGTAAAGCCTGTACTACAAATGTTATCTGTATTATTATGTTTTTAATGATGTTTTCTGTGTCTTTGTAATTGTATTTTTATGTTACCAAATTGTACTTGTTACCAGTTCTTCAAATTAAGTTACATTTCACTGCACACGTTTCTGTTGGTCATAGTATATGGACAATATGTGAGAAGTAGGGACTGTTAGTGTTTGCACGTGTGTTAATAATTCAGCAAGGGACTGGATAACAGCATTGCTGGTTCTAAGAACAATTACAAAAACTTTGTGAGTGCACAAGTGGTGGTTTATAGACTTGCTATATTCTCCGCAAGACTCTTCAGTGGTGATTGTGCACCAGCACAGTCACAACAGATGGCTGCTGGCCATCTCTTCAAGGACTACAGTGGGTCTACATCTTTGATGATCCACCAATACCATTATCTCTGCAAGGACTACAGTGGGTCTGCATCTATGATGACCCACCAACGCCATTATTTCTACAAGGACTGCAGTGGGTCTGCACCTCTGGTGGCCCACCAATACCACAATCTCTACCAGGACTCCAGTGGGTCTGCTCTGTGATGACCTACCTACCAATACTCTTCAAAACTTCGAATGACTCTGCTGTGGGTTTGCTCTGTTGTGGCCCATTACCTGTCAGCATGTCGAGAGTCAGCACTGTCTTTCCGTTGGAAGGACAACACTACTTCTTCAAGACTGCATGGAAATCCACTACTTCCGTGTGCATTTTCTTTTACTGCTCAGACTTTGAGAAAAACACTGCTATTTTACTGTGATGAATCAGGACTATCTTTATGGACTGTGAGAAAATTTTAGCTTTTGACCAACATTGTATCAATAAGTGTGTGCATTTTATATCTTTGTTACTGTAATTGTGAAAAATTTTTGTCAAATCTGTATTGGCCAGTGCCCAACACCATTTGTAAAAAAATTTTTGTGGGGAGCATGGGGGCTATGTAAGTAGGCTGTTTAGGTTTTTTATTGGTAACGCCACCTCTGTATGACAATCACTGGCTGTGCTGTGTGCAGTCTGTGGCTGCTTTGCATTGTTGTAATACTCGCCATTGTAGTGTTAGGCAGCTGGCTGTGAACAGCGCGTAGCGTTGCGCAGTTGGAGGTGAGCCGCCAGCAGTGGTGGATGTGGGGAGAGAGATGGCGGAGTTTTGTAATTTTTCATGAACTGGTATATTTATATATGATGATATCAAGGTAAATACATTGTTTGTTCTCTATTAATATCTTTCATTTGCTAACTATCCCTATCAGTAGTTAGTGCCTTCAGTAGTTTGAATCTTTTATTTAGCTGGCAGTAGTGGCGCTCGCTGTATTGCAGTAGCTTGAGCAGCGAAGATTTTTGTGAGGTAAGTGATTTGTGAAAGGTATAGTTTAATGTTTGTCAGGGCCATTCTTTAGTAGGGAGTTTTGAAAGTCAGATTGCGTTGCGCTAAAAATATTGTGTGTCAGTTTAAGCACAGTCCTGTAAAATTGTTCAAAGGGGACGTTTCAATATATACGAGCGAATAGACGCGCAACTGTTGAGCAACTGTCCACACAGATGTAGCAAAGGGCTACCAACACTATTTCCTCAACGACCATTCTGCTGCGGGAAGTGGGTGCCTGGTTCATGCACCCATGTTGATTGCCTTTCATCGGCGACGAAGGTTGGGATTTGCACACTAGCATCGCAACTGGACGTCCATTGAGTGACAACAGGTGGCTTTTTCAGAAGAATCACGTTTTATGCTCCATCGGACAGATGGCCGTTGGCATGTACAGCCCAGCAACAATGGTCGGAATGGTGCAGGGCGGAGTAGAGAGCACTATGGTCTGGGTGATGCTTTCGGGGCATTCTCTCGGTGATCTTGTCATTGTGGGTGACAAAATGGACCAATGAAAGTATGCATATATCCTTGAGGACCATCTCCACACCTAAATGCAGTTTGTTTTTTTCCTCTGAACGATGGCATCTACCAGCAGGACACTACAACGTGTCACACAGCTCGCACTGTACGTGCGTGATTCGAAGAACACCAGGATGAGTTTACCGTACTCACCTGGCTACCAAACTCCTCATATTTAAACGCCACCGACAGTCTGTTGTACCATCTTTGTCGGGCTGTTCGCGCCATGGAACCTCAACCGTCATATCTAGCGCAGCTGGCCGCGGCTCTGGAGTCAGCATGTCTCCACATCCCTACCAGCATCTTCAAGAAACTCACTGACCCTCTTCCTGCGCGTCCGCGCTGCAAAAGGTGTCTATTCGGGTTTTTGACAAATGATCACATTAATGTGACTGGTCACTGTATTTACTCATCAGCTTTATTGCGCATGGAGCTGGTAAAACTCCAGGGTCGCGACATGTCTGTAACATATAGCTGGCTGTTTGTTCACTTCAGGAATTAATACCCGTTTGGACAGGCAATTTGTATCTGGGCTTTCAAACTTTCGTTACGTCGAATCAAGAATACTATAGTTTCTTCCCTCATAAGAATATGCACTTTATTCTGGTGCTATAATTAACTGTGTGTTGCTATGTAAGACGATTTGGACTTCCTTGATCGATACTGATTTGATATCACGTTGCTTGTAGTAGTAACATTCGCTGTCTACTGCGTTCTCAACCATTGAAATAACGTCAAAATTGTTATCCACAGGCTATGGGTGTGAGGCAGTGGCCTGTCTAGTCTGTATCAGGCTACAACACAAAACTTCACAATTTGAAAAATTACATGGTTGCATGGAAAAAGCTGTGGAAATCTTATGAAAACCCTTAGCTCATTTGTGTAAGTAATGTAAATTCGTTACTTTTTGCTGGGATTTAAACTGTCTTTGGACACATTGGTCTTTTTCCATGTCATCCGCCAATACTATCTGGTAACGAGCCGATGCAGCACAGTAACACACGAGAAGGAGGAGGACAAGTGCAGTATGAGCAGTCTTTTCAGTAGATATATTGCAACTTCTAAATCTTCTGCCAATATTTAAATCTGCATGTACATCTACACACGTGTTTACGAAGGGTCTCTATTCAAAGAGCCATCAGGAGCATTTTATCTGGTGTTTCAGCAAATATTTGCAGTTTTGTTTTTGCATTGTGTTGCTAGAGTCAGCCCAAACAAATATTCCCATTACGCTTTTCATGCAACGCCCAGTGTCGACAGAAAGGATAGCTTTGTTTCCCGTTACAAGTAAAATGATTTGTAAAGAGGTTTTTTACGCGTCCGCTCGGCAGAACTGTTCCAGATTAGTCTAAAGCAATATTTGTTTTATCGATGTCTGTTAACAGGAATAGTAAGACTCGAATAATAAACAACATTCCAGCAACTACAATATTGCCCTTTCCCGCGCTAACTGCTGCCGTTGAGTATGCAGCGCAACCGAGTCGCTACTAGACTGCTGTTTATTATGATGCCTCCGTCGGGGACCACCTTCGCCGACTCACACCGGACACCTTCTCCTCTGCCGAGCGGTTCTAGGCGCTACAGTCTGGAACTGCGCGACCGCCACGGTCGCAGGTTCGAATCCTGCCTCGGGCATGGATGTGTGTGACGTCCTTAGGTTAGTTAGGTTTAAGTAGTTCTAAGTTCTAGGGGATTGATGACCTTAGACGTTAAGTCCCATAGTGCTCAGAGCCATTTGAACCATTTGAACCTTCTCCTCGCTTAAGAATGGACACGTTGAGAAGAGCCTGGTAGGCAATGAGAGGTATACCGAAAACTGGCAGACCTACCATAGAAAGCAAGAACATGTCGACAATTGCAGTATCCCACATTCACTGCGAGGAGCGCACATAAAAAGCGAAGAATTAACACAGGTGGGTGTGTGAAAGAAGTCAGCCTTCTTAAAAAGACGTTTTCCGGGCAGTGAGGACATTCCTTATAAATCACGGACATCAGTAGACTCCGAGACGAAGCACATACATGAGTCGTATGAGCCTCACGCAGAGATACCGGTTACAAAGAAGCGTTGTGTGGCTGCTTTCGCAACAACTTCAGAATACAGAAAACCAGCGGATGAAGGTGCAGCCAACGCTGGTGAAATGGTGAGAAAGATGCCAATTCCCGAGACACACACCAGCCCAGGCAAGATAGGAAATTTCCACCCTGCACGGAGAGCCGTGGTCATGAAACGCTACCAGCCACTGAGCCACTGAGCGGCATTGCGGATTGAGTCCTCCAATGACAACGCCACGAGATGAGAATATTTCGGGGAACTATTGAGCTAAGAAATGGAAGAGGAATTCAAATGGTTCAAATGGCTCTAAGCACTATGGGACTTAAGATGTGAGGTCATCAGTCCCCTAGACTTAAAGCTACTTAAACCTATCCCACGCCCGGGTTCCCGGGTTCGACTCCAGGCGGGATCAGGGATTTTCTCTGCCTCGTGATGACTGGGTGTTTTCTGATGTCCTCAGGTTAGTTAGGTTTAAGTAGTTGTAAGTTCTAGGGGACTGATGACCATAGATGTTAAGTCCCATGGTGCTCAGAGCCATTTTACTTAAACCTAACTAACCTAAAGAGCCGGCCGGAGTGGCCGAGTGGTTAAAGGCGCTACAGTCTGGAACCGCGCGACCGCTCGGTCACAGGTTCGAATCCTGCCTCGGGCATGGATGTGTGTGATGTCCTTAGGTTAGTTAGGTTTAAGTAGTTCTAAGTTCTAGGGGACTGATGACCACAGCAGTTAAGTCCCATAGTGCTCAGAGCCATTTTTAACCTAAGGACATCACACACGTCCATACCCGAGGCAGGATTCGAACCTGCGACCGTAGCAGCAGCATGGCTCCGGACTGAAGCGCCTTGAACCACTCGGTCACAACGGCCGGCGGAAGAGGAGTAAAGAGATACAGTCGGTGAGACAGCGCGGAAGCAAGAGGACATGGGGTCACTTCTATCCGTCGCCAACATTCACCTTCCGACACTGTGATTTCGGAGCTTTGCCCACGTATCCCACAACGGGCAGACAACACAAAGTCCGTCCCTCAGCCTCGCCGTAAAGCTGCGGAGGCCGATGAGAGCAGCAGACGCACGCTGCATAGCTCCGAGGTGACGCGCCGTACCGACGCGGCGCCTGCTGCCGCTGACAGCACTACACGACGAAATGTCGTTTGTAATTTAGTTTCCGTTTGTCTAAACGGGACTGAAATAAACACGTTTCTTTCGTGTTTTAATCATCTAAGCAATCTGTTCCATTCATACATCAGCCCCTTAATCTCATAACGTTTTGCATTCGATTTCCTTTAATTATTGATGGCACTTAATTACTGGTTCCCAGCTTGGGGCGATCTCATTGGTAATTTTCATATTACGTGATTTCATGAACATTTCCTCGAGTTCACTACATTTTTTGCACTCATCGTGCGGCTTCGATTTGATTTCGTTCTCGCGTTTTTGCTAGTATGAGTACTTCTAAATTTTTGATACGACTCAGGAAGAACTCCCATTCCTTTATTGGAATATGCTAACGTCTTTGCGTATGATGCCAAACGCCGGCCGCGGTGGCCAAGTGGTTCTAGGCGCTTCAGTCTGGAACCACGCGGCTGCTGCAGTCGCAGGTTCGAATCCTGCCTCGGGCATGGATGTGTGTGATGTCCTTAGGTTAGTTAGGTTTAAGTAGTTCTCAGTCTAGGGGACTGATGACCTCATATGTTAAGTCCCATAGTGCTTACAGCCATTTGCACCATTTTGATGTCAAACGTGATTCCGTTTTTCTTTGCAACTGAGTTCTTAGAGACTAGTAAGTATGGAAACCGTCAGATCAATGGAAGAGATTTCGTGCATGAATGAGGAAACGGCAGGCACAAATTCAGAGTACACTAGAATCAGAGAGGCTAATTGAGAAAAGTTCAGGGGTGAGCAAAGAAACACAAGGAGTGTCTCTGGGGGACACACAAGATCAGAGTCCACTGGATCGAATTCTTGCGAAATTAGGAAACCACACATCATAGTTAACCGCCATGAGGGAGGAGAATAAAACAAGATTTGAAAGACTGGAAGCTGAGCTAAAATTTTTCAGTCGAAAGCTTGATGGCAGATCGCTGGAATTATCACGAATTGGAGATCGAAACCAAAAAGACACGGGTGGAGGTCACCAACAACCTGGACGAGGTGAGAAAAGAGTGTGAAACGAAAGGTGACAACTTAAAATTGTGGGTAAACGGAAAGATGACTGACATCTCCATGCGCATAGATGAGGAAGGGAAATTGTCCGTGGAAACACACGCGAGACTGCCAGTCTTCGAGTAAGTGTGTCCGCAATGCGACAAGGTAATGTCCTTGCAACGCAGGTCACGACAACGATTTTGCAGGCCGCATTCCCGATGCACAGCATGGAAATATCGCTGCCTAAGTTCAGTCGAACGCGCAGTACAGCCCCCTCCCCCCACCCCGGAGACATACGTAAAAAGTTTAGAAGCATATCTACGTGTGAAAGGAGTGGCGGAATGTAATGCTTTACTCGTTGCACGGCAAACGCTCGACCAGGAGGAGGCTGCCTGGTTTGACGTAAGTATTTGCGAGGACAGTAGTTACAAGGATTTCTGCACAAAGTTTCTGGCAACATATTGGAACATGACCGCACAGGCAAGTGCAAAGATGAGCACATATCGGGGGCAGTATGCGCCAGAGTCACGCTAATCCATGGTAACAAAAGCTGCTTATTTTATCGTTCTGGCAGGACACTTGGAGGATAAAACGACAGATGAGGAATGGTGTAGCGTGATGTACCCGAATTTTCCTGCTCACGTACAATGTGCCATCGTCTGGTGCACTGTCGACAGAACAGTTCCTCGGTATTTTAAGGTCCTTGACAGACATCGAAGAGCAGGAGAAACAAAGGAGGGCACTCGCTAACGCAGTGAGGACAGAAAATAGGGCGCCACAAGGGTTTGTGCAGCGCAAAGAAAGGCAGAACTGGCGCAATAACGGACGACATTGAGAAGAAGGGAATAGGCGAGGGCGAGGTAGAGGCCATGGTCCACACCAGGGAGAGCAGTGCAGGAACGAAATGCCAGACCACAGACGCCACGTGAACTGCGTGCAAGCGTCGCATAATGAGAAAGGCAGTGAGAATAATGGATGTTCACTACCTCTGGCCCCACCTAAGGCAGAAGGTCGCTAGATCACGCAAGTGAATCAGCAAAGGCAATGAGATATCTCAGGGGATGCCTCTGTAGAGAAGGGACATCACATACACAAAGTGCGGTATTGGCAGCCGCAAACTCAAGACGACATTGACCAGTATTGTGATGGCCCACAGTTGCTGGAAAAAGCGGACAAGCGGTGTCCCCTCATTGAGATAACCGTGGAAGAAATTAAGACGAGAGCATGTCTGGATTCTGGGTAACAAGTGACAACACTTTCAGCGTATTTCCACGCATAGCTGGTGCAAAGTGGTACTAAATTAGCTGAGACATCCGTAAAAGGAATCTCACTAATTCTCGCTTTTAGAGCGACAAGGAATAAGGTAGAAAAACGGGTCTTTGCGTCTCTAAGCGACGGAAGAACGGGTTTCCAGGTGAATAGGTTGCCATCTGTGACTTATTTGCTCGATTTTAAACTCGGTAACGACACAATCTCGAGTATAGCAGTGTTAATGGATTGAACCACCGAAACCGTGGTTAATTAATTCAGAGCCGGCCGAAGTGGCCGTGCGGTTAAAGGCGCTGCAGTCTGAAACCGCAAGACCGCTACGGTCGCAGGTTCGAATCCTGCCCCGGGCATGGATGTTTGTGCTGTCATTAGGTTAGTTAGGTTTAACTAGTTCTAAGTTCTAGGGGACTAATGACCTCAGCAGTTGAGTCCCATAGTGCTCAGAGCCATTTGAACCATTTTTTAGCCAATTAATTCAGAGATCCGGTCGCATGTGTGCACAGTGCACTACGGGCACAATTAATTTACAAGGTGTACAACTTTGCTTCCGCCATTTTTTCCCCAACGTTTGAGGCTTTAATGAAACAAATTGGTTACACATGTATCATTCAAAGTATTTTCCATCGCTGGCCACTACTTTCTCCCTTCTTTCGGGCAGTGTACGAATCCCGCGTCGAAAAAAATGTTCATCTTCTGAAGTGATTCACGAATCGATCCAATTTGCGACTTCTTCATGAGATCGGAAGTGTCAGTCAGTCAGACCATGTGCCATTAATATAAACAGGTGATAGTCAGAGGGAGCAATGTCTGGAGAATACGGCGGGTGGGGTAGGACTTCCCATTTTAACGTTTCCAAGTACGTTTTGACCTCTTTTGTAACGTGGGGACGAGCGTTGTCATGCTGAAAAATCACTTTATAGTGTCTCTCACTGTATTGCGGCCGTTTGTCTTTTAATGCTCTGCTCAAACGCATTAATTGCGTTCGATGACGAGCACCTGTGATTGTTTCACTTGTCATTAACACCTCATAGTACACGACGCAAAGGTGGTCCCACCAAGTGCAGAACATGATCTTGGAGCCGTGAATATTCGATTTGGCTGTCGACGTGGAAGCATGGCCAGGATATACCCGTGATTTTTTGCGTTTAGAGTTAACGTAATAAACCCATTTTTCGTCCCCGTTCACAATGCGATGCAGATATCCCTTCCGTTTTTGCCTCTGAAGCAACTGTTCACAAACACACAAACGCCGTGCAACGTCTCTTGGTTTCAGCTCACATGGGACCGAAGTTTCTTCTTTCTGAATCATGCCAATAGCCTTGAGACGTTTTGAAATGGCTTGCTGCGTCACTCCCACTAATCGTGCCAATTCTTCTTAAGTTTGACTCGAGTCTTCCCTCAGCAATGTCTCCAATTCTGCATCTTCGAAAACATTCTCTCTTCCACCACTATGCCGGTCTACGACGTTAAAATCACCGTTCTTGAAGCGTCGAAACCACTCACGACACGTTCTTTCACTAATAGCGTCCTTACCATACGTACTTGAGAGCATTCGATGTTAAGGAGCCGCTGTTTTCTTCATATTGAAATAAAACAGTAACACCTCGCGCAAATAACGAGAATTAGGCTCGTAAACTGAGATTTTCAATCAAGAACAACTTTATGATGCAGACACAAATCGACTAATATTTGAATGTGGTTATGTTGACCGAGGTCCAAGCTAAATGCCTGTCGTCTGCGATCTGTTTCTTTCGACCGCTACTTACCGTTGTCGCCACCTATCGGCAAACGGCGGAAGCAAAGTTGTACACCTTGTAGTAAAATGTAAGGAGCACTAGTAAATTTTCATAGATGGGCCACGGAAGCTAAAAGGTGATTTATTATACAGAACATGGGTTCCAGATGAAGTCAGTTTGCCGTCCGTAAGTCGTGATCAAAATTCCACACACTCAACCAGCTATAAAGAATCTAAAGGACATGATGTGACTGGTCGTGTGTTAGAGAACCTCGCACATCTACTTTTAGGATTTAGATTGCCAGAGGCCGTTAATGAGTACGGTCGCGTGACAAGCCAAGCCGCCCTTGCGAGTACGGACGACACCTTCCAGAAGGAACATAATCCAATGGAGAGAGAGACAAGAGACAAATGCTGTGACGACAAGCGCGCCGAGACAATGAAAAATGTTGAAAGTCAAGCCCCCACAACAACAGAGATTCTCATTTGGAGAGTAGAATGGGGAAGCGATTGCAGAGTAGCTGAGGAGCACTATGAGGTGCGCCACGAAAGTACGAGTATAGCATACTCCCACTCACCAGAAGTGGAAGACAAAATTGTTCCGTCCATGGTCGAAAAATGTGCAAAAGCCAGACGATTTTTGGAGGACCGCAGGTATTTCCTCCATGCGTGAAAGTGCCGAGAAAAATTTATATCTCACTCGGAAGCAGGGGATCCTGCAGACAGCACCGAAAGCTTATGCTATTAATGACGACGAGCGCGAGGTTGGGATACTTAACACCTGCAGCCTGAGACCGTATGTGACCCAAAAAAGTTGTGTACGGCGGCACTGTTGTAGACAATTGTAGATACTAGTTGACAACAGCCTGTATTGTATAAATAGATATTCTGTCGTAGTAATTAATATGTATCTGTTTTGCTTAGAATGTCATTTTTGTGAGTGCGTTGACTGTAGGACACTTGATGTGAAAGTGGAGAGGTGATATGACGGTTGCATGTGTGTGTGCCTGGCTTCCGTGCGCCAACGCAACGGGCAGGGCAAGGCTGAAAGGAGCCACCCGCATTCGACAGCATGATACTGCCCGTTGTGCGGGACTGTCATGTCCCTTACTCAAGAACATTGCTATTTCCATGTACGCTATTTTTTGTTTGTTTGTTTGTTGTATGTACTTAATTGTAATACAGTGTGATGGGCCCATGTTTTATCGTATTACCATGCGAGGTGTTCAACATTTTTCACCAATATTTCATGAGATTTCTGTTGTAGCGTGCAGAGGCACACCAAAGGTACCTTGCATTTGGCGGAGAATACAATTTATCTTTGCAAAGCAGTGCTTGAAAGGAGGATTGAAGTGTGTTAGGACTATTTTGTAAATTAGAATTTAAGAGTAGGTTAAAATCACTCGAGTGTTCAAAGTTTGGTACATGCAAGACTTCCCTTTATACAGGGTGAAAAGTATTTAAACTGACAAGCTCTGGGAGGTTGTAGGGGACATCAAAGCAAATATTTTCCCCTAATGTCTTTTTTTCCTATGAGGAGTATTTAAACTGGTAGAGGAAGATTTCTCTGGTGGCAAATTAATTAAACCAACAAACACTTTTCCATTTTTTATGACCAAGAGACAACACATTAACACAACCCAAATCAATTACACTAGATTTTGAAAAATGCATCCATTGACACGTAAACAAAAGTCACACAGTCGGATCATGTTCTGTCTGACACGGGCAAAACCCCCAGGAGTATCTTGAATTGTTCCTGCTGCTGCTACTATCCGGGCAACCAGATCGTCTTCTGATGCAACAGGACTTGCGTAAACAAGGTTGTGCATCTCTCCCCACACAAAAAAGTCCAGAGGGGACATATCTGGGGATCGAGCAGGCCATGGTACAGGACCACCTCTGCCAATCCACGTTTCTGGGAACCGTCGGTCCAGGAATCGACGCACACGAAGACTGAAATGTGACGGCGCCCCGTCATGTTGGAACCACCTGCGTTGTCTTGTAGGGAGCGGGACGTCTTCCAGCAATTCTGGTAATGCTCTGGCGAGAAAATTGTAATAGTGCCTGCCATTTAACGGCCTAGGTAGCAGACATGGCCAAATTATACAGTCCCCAATAACACCGACCCACACATTAACGAAGAACCGCACTTGATGAGCGATAGTAACTGTGGCGTGTGGGCTATCCTCACTCCAAATATGCGAATTGTGCATGTCGAAGACTCCATTACGCCCGAACGTTGCTCCATCGGTAAACAACACAGAGGGTGGAAATGTAGGATGCATTTCACACTGTTCCAGGTACCACTGCAAAAACTGTGCTCTGGGTGGATAATCAACTGGTTCCAGGTTGTGAACACGCTGTAAGTAAAATGGACGTAACAATTGCTCTCGAAGGACTGTTTTTATATTCGTCTGATTCGTCCCCATGATACGTGCAATTGAACGAGAGCTGATTGAAGGATCCCGCTCCACATGCTGCAAGACAGCTTCCTCAAATTGCAGCGTTCTTAGCGTGCGACGGCGTCCCTGTCCAGGAAATCTCTTAAATGACCCGGACTCACGCAGACGTTGTTACACAGCAGCAAAGGTCTTATGATGCGCCGATTAGGATATTGTTGTTGATAAACCCGCTGTGCAGCTCATCCGTTGTGGTGGGCTACGTAGTACGCACCAACCATATCAGTGTACTCACTCCAGGTGTATCGCTGCATTAGTAAACGGACACAATGCACTACTACACTGGTGGACAGCAGTTACTGAAGAGCGTAATACGCCCTCTAAGAACTGAAGATCATAATACGTCCTCTAACAACTGAAGAGCGTAATACGGCCTCCATCGGTTTAAATAATCCTCATAGGAAAAAATGACATTAGGGAAAAATATTTGTTTTGATGTCCCTTACAACCTCCCAGAATTTGTCGGTTTAAATACTTTTCACCCTCTATTATTGACATTCGAGTTTGTTTACCAGCTGACTCTATTAAACTTCGTGAATAAGATTATTTCGCATGTTAGAAGTTGAGAGTAACTTATACAAAGTTACATACACAAACAATTTATTTATTTGATCGGTTGATTCGAATCCATGAACGTGGCTCGCACAGCTGACAATACGCAACCTAGTAAATAAGAAGGGGGCCCCCCAAATATCAGTGATGCGTAGATTTATCAGTGATGCGTATATTATAAGTAATGATAGTAGATTCTGTGGTAGAAAGGAAGGCATCAATCCCATTTCTGTGTGTTTTATGTTAGAAAAGAAACTGAGAAGGAACATAGTGCACTCTTGGTTGAACGTTAAGGCGTTAGCTATCCAGTCCTACCCGTATTGGCCCAAGGCAGTCCAGTAATGTATCTCATCAGAAACTTATTATTTTGCTTGCCCAATCGTCTGAACTGACTCCCATTTTCTATCCGTTTTGTAGAGATCTTTGATGAAAAATGCTACCTTGTAAAATGAACTTTTGTGTCACTTGCCTTAATTCTAAGTGTCTTGTGTGCTTCTCATGGTGGCATTTGTAACATATAACTCTTTGATGAACATTATTGCGGTGTACAGTTCAGTTTTGTTTCACATGTCCTAACTCTATGTGTCATGTAGATGTATAGTAGTCTTATTTCTGACGTGATGGCCAGTATTATTGTGTGTGGTTTATTGTTGACTTTTACACGTCTTGAAGTTGCATATGTCTTTTGCACATCTGTGACGTTATCATCACGTTAAAAGTGATTTGTGTTCCTTATGACCACGCGGCTGCTACGGTCGAAGATTCGAATCCTGCCTCTGTCATGGATATGTGTGATGTCCTTAGGTTAGTTAGGTTTACTTGGTTCTAAGTCTAGGGGACTGATGACCTCAGACGTTAAGTCCCATAGTGCTTAGAGCCATTTGAACCATTGGTTCCTTATGTATTGTTTACTTGTTTTGATCCTTATATAAATGTCTTACATGTATTTATTAGGGGAAGCCATATAGTGATCAGCAAGAACGTTATGGCCCCCGACCTACTATCGATATAAACCCGTCCAGGAGACAGCAGCGTCACCCGGCGAGGAATGACTGTCTTTAGACACACACACACACACACACACACACACACACACGGTGAATGAAGTATCAGTGAATGTGCTGTCCGTGTGTGGAATCAGGAAGGTATACAATCTATTTGAGTTTGACCAAGGGCAGATTGTGATGGCCAGGAGGTTAGGCACCAGTATTTCGGAAACTGCACGACTTTTCATGTATTACAGGAGTGCTGAGGTGAATGTCTCCAACGCGTGGCGAAACCAATGGGAAACCACGTCCAGATGTCGTGAGGTTGGGCCACCACCCCTCATTACAAATGTTTGACCTCGTAGGCTGGGCAGATTGGTAAATCAGGACAGGTGGCGAAAGCCGGCCGAAGTGGCCGATCGGTTCTAGGCGCTACAGTCTGGAACTGCGAGACCGCTACGGTCGCAGGTTCGAATCCTGCCTCGGGCATGGATGTGTGTGATGTCCTTAGGTTAGTTAGGTTTCACTAGTTCTAAGTTCTAGGAGACTGATGACCTCAGAAGTTAAGTCCCATAGTGCTCAGAGCCATTTTGAACAGGTGGCGAAATGTCGAGGAACTAATATCAGGCTTTAATGCTGGCAGAGTACAATTGTGTATCAACACACAATGTTCCGAACCCTCCTAACGATGGGCCTCCGCAGCCGATGACAAATGCGTGTTCCAATGTTAACACCACGACATCGGAAACTACGACTGAAATGCGCACGTGACCATCGGCACTGGACGTTGGCACAGAGGAAGAGCATTGCATGTTCTGATGATTCCCGATACCTCCTTTATCATGTCGATGGGAGGGCGCGACTCCATCATCTTCCAGGGGAACAGTTCATTGACACCTGTAACTCTGTGATGGAGACAAGCTGGTGGCGGCTCCATTATTCTCTGGTGAGCATTCACGTGTGCATCAATAGGTCCAGTGGAGCACGTGAAAGGCACCATGACGGCCAAGGTGTATTGTAAACTGGTTGCAGACCACATACACCCTTTATAACGATCATGTTTCCCGATGTCAGTGATATTTTTCAACAAAATAACGCTCCATGTCACAATGCCAGAGTGTGATGGAGTGGTTCGGGGAACACAGTGGCGAGTTCAAACTGATGTGGTGGCCCCCCATCTCGTTAGAGCTGAACCCGGTTGAAAACATCTGGGATGTGACTGAACGTCGCTTCAGAGCTCATCGTCCTCCTCTCCCGAATTTAGTGCAAAAGTGCTGCAAGCTTCCTCCAGTGACCTACCAAGGCTTCATTGCTTCCATGCTACAATGTTCGCTGGTGTTATCCGCGCCAAAGGTGGACGCAACGGCTATTAGATAAGAGTTCATAATGTTCTGGCTGACCAATGTATGTGTAAATAGTCGACTGCGCTCGACACACTACGGCACAACTGAAAATGTAATAGCCCCACAAAATCCAACATTACTGAATGATGTGTTGGTGTTCCTAGTGAAGAGTGAAGGTTTTCTTTTTCTCATTTTTAAGCGTGTGTGCGACAGGCCAAGTGAACATATATGGGCCAATTTGCCATGACTCTCAATCTCCCTGTATCAAGGCGCCGTGTGATACCTCCGCTAGGGTGCCACCGTCGCCGACTCACACAGCCAACAGCTCAGGACAAAGTCAGCCGGATTCCATGCAGCTTGCGTGCGAGAAATGGTCTCTGGAGCCATTCTTTAATCACAAAGGTGGTAGCTGGGCAGTCGCCCTCGTCTCGCTTAGGAATGGACACGTTGCGAACAGCCTGGCAGACAATGAGAAGCATACTGATAACTGATAGATCCCTGCAGCCATTAGGATGGGACGCCAAGAATGCACACACGAAAACATGTGAATTCTGGCCTGGCAGCAGTCGTTTTACCTGCCTTAGAAAGCAAGAATATGTCGACAATTGCAGCACCTCATATGCACTGCGAGGAGGGCGCACAAAAAACGAAAATTCGTACAAGCAGGTGTGTGAAAGAAGTCAGACTTCGTAAAAAGATGTTTTCTGGGCAGTGAGGACGTTCCTTATGAATCACGGACGCCAGTAGACTCTAAGACGAAGCACATATATGAGTTGTCCAAGCCTCACGCAGAGATAGCGGCTGCAAAGAAGCGTTGTGTCACTGGTTTCACACCAACTTCAGAATGTAAAAACCATCGGATGAATGTGCCACCAACGCTGGTGTAATGGTGAGAAAGATACCAATAATCGAGTACACACTAGCCCATGCCAGATAGGAAATTTCCACCCTGCACGGAGAGGCGTGGCCATGAAACAACTATCAATCATTGGGCGACAGTGACAACGTTACGAGAGGAGAAAATTCCGGGGAACTATTGAGATAAGAAATGGGTGTGAAGTGAAGAGAGGCGGTCGGTCAGAAGCAAGAGGACATAGGGACTATTCAATTCATCGCCAACATTCACCTTCCGACACCGTGATTTCGCATCTTTGTCCACGCAACCCACAACGAGCAGAGACCGTACCTGGGCCTCACCGCAAAGCTGCAGGTGCCGATGACAGCAGCCGAGGCTACGCGCCGTACCGACGCGGCGCCTGCTGCTGACAGTATTACACGACGAGAGAGCACGAATGGCGGTGAGATGACTCGTCCCCCCTCCTTCCCCATAACAACTGAGCCATGTCCTCGCCCAGTAAAATTGACCTTGAGATTCGAAATTTCATTTTGGTTTGTCTAAACGGTACTGAAATAAACACATTTCTTTCAATCTGTTCCATTCATACATCTATCCCTTAATATAATAACCTTTTGTGTTTGATTGCATTAAATTATTGATATCACTTAATTATTGGCATCCACCAATACATGTTTCTTTTTGTACATATAATAAACGTATTATGTGGTAGTTACAATATGTTACTATGTTACATTTCGTCATGCTTTTCTCTTTTTTCTTTAAATTAGATTCAAATTTTGTAGCACAAACTTCCGTGATGTGAAATTATCGTTATTTGTTACTTACGATTTTCAGCGCTGTTAGCCCATATGTGTGGTCTTGGAGATATGTTCATTAGTTTCCATGTTCGAGTTGACCTATTTCAGACGTTCTTTCACCCACATTTCAATCAGAACATCGTTTACATCACTTAATTGTTACATTTTGTGTTTACGTTGGGTGTGTTTCCGTGTTTAGTGTTGCCAATTGTCGCTGTGTGTTTATCATTCGTCTTTTGTTTGTGTTGTGATTTGACTTTGTGTGTGGGTGTGGGTGTTGGTGTGAGATTAATTATTTATTTATTCTGGTTATGTTTCGCATCTCTGTTCGTTACTGTTTTACTGGTTAACATGATCAGAGAGTTATAGTTTCTATGGATTTGGTCACTGAGTACCTTATTTTTCATTGCAGTGGCTCTTCGAATGTAAAAATTTTCTTGCAATGTCAGGAGCCATCACTTCGTGCTCAAATCAGCGGCCCGTTATTTACGCGAATTATATGACCTGTACGTAGAAATCTAATTCCACATACCTCCACAAACCTACCAACAAACTGTCGGATCCCTGATACACAGAATCAGTGATGTATATCGTTTCAAAGACAGATAAACAAGCTATTTAGCAGATGGTCATAATGTTTTGGTTCATCGGTGTAAAATAAATAAATAAAAATAAAAAAGTTAAAAAATTTAGAAGCGGTAAAGTCGAAGACTACATATCCAAAGGTCTCGGGTTCGGTCCCCAATCAGTCATACACATTTCTGTCTGTCACTTAGCACTTCTTTCACCTCCTGCCATGTTTGTTGGTGTGAAAAATGCGTAGTTGCATCGTGGTGCGAAATCCACGTTAAACTGCATGATCCTTTGTAAATGGCTGGATAAGTCAGTTCCAAGGCCACAGGATGGCAACGGCGTACCAGTTCCAACACGACCATGACTAATAAGGCACGGTGGTGTTCAAAACACTCTTCAGATTGATGACTGCTTTACTTTACTATTCTGTATGCTTGGACATTCCCTATTTAATAGCTTGCGGTCTCAGAGTACAATGAGATATCTGCACCGCAACTCTAAGTGTTACTTTACTCCCCTTTGGCATATTTTTATACTCAGTAGAGAGTGCGATATGGCTAGGGACTGTGCTTGTTGTGAGCGGTTACAAGGAGATTTGGTGCTATCCGTAAACAGTTGGAAGTTGCGTTGGCTACCGTCGACAAGCTTCTAACTAATACTCAAAGTTGAGGTGACTTCGAGGCGCTAGTGACGAGACCCGCGACAGTTTTGGTGCTACTGGAATCCCCTGGTGACCCGGACGTCGTTGCGGCTTCTGATACGCAACATCTGACTGGTCCGTCCTCACTCCAGAGCGGGTGGCAGACAGTGGTGGGTTTGGGTGTCACTGGGCGGAAGGCGAAAGAGGGAGCAGGCCATGCGCCTGGCTATCTACGTCTCAGCAACAGGTACGAGGTGCTAGCCAGTGTTGTTGATAACTCGAGCCAGCACTGGATGCCTCTCTTGTTGGGCCAGCGGTCGATTTCCTACCCAATCTGGACAAGTACAGAGGTTGGGTATGCTAGTCATTGGGGGCTCTAATGTTAGGAGGGTGATGGAGTCCCTCGGAAGATAGCAGGCAAGGTGGGAAAGAATTCCAGTGTGAATTCGGTATGTTTGCCGGGAGGACTCATCCGTGATGAGGTGGCCCTGCCGGTGGCTATCGAGCGCACTGGGTGCAATCAGCTGCTTGTAGTGGCATATGTCGGCACGTATGACTCCTGCCGCTTGACTTCTGAGGCCATCCTCGGCTCCTTTCGGCGGCCGGTTGATTTGGTGAAGGCAACTAGCAACGCACGCGGGGTGCAGGCTAAGTTGTCTATTTGTAGGACCGTACCCAGGGTTGATCGTGGTCGTCTGGTTTGGGGCAGAGTGGATGGTCTAAACCAGAGGCACAGATGACTCTGCGACGGTATCGGATGCGAATTTATTGACCTCCGCTATCGGGTGCAGAATTGTAGGGTTCCCCGTAATAGGTCAGGCGTGCACTACACACAGGAAGCGGCTACTAGGGTAACGGAATACGTGTGGCGTGCACATGGGAGCAAAGACGATTTGCCTGTTAAATCAGCCACACCGACTTCAGAGACTCTTGGTCCTCGCACATCAGAGATAGAAAAGATTAATATGAGTTTAGTAAACTGCAGGAGCATCCAAGGAAAGGTCCCAGAATTAGTATCGCTTACTGAAGGTTACAATGCACAGACAGCACTGGGAAGAGAAAGATGATTGCAACCAGATGTCAGTGACATGAAATCCTGATTTCAAATTGAAATGTTTATCGTAAGGATAGGTTAGTCGCCAAAGGTGGCGCCGTGTTTATTGCAGTAAAAAATTTGATAAAATCTAGCGAGGTCCACGAAAGAACTGGCTTATAAGGCGCTTATTCGCCCGATTCTCGAGTATTGTTCATCTGTCTGGGATTCCTATCAGGTAGGACCGATAGAGGAGATAGAGAAGATCCAACGAAGAACGGCGCGTTTCGTCACTGGATCGTTTAGCTGGTGAGAGAGCGTTACGGAGACTCTAAACAAACTAAGCTGGCAGACGTTACAAGAGAGGCGTTTTGCATCACGGAGAGATTTACTATTGAAATTTCAGGACAGCTCTTTTCAGGAGGAGTCGGACAACATATTACTCCTCCCACATACATCTCGCGTATTGACCACGAGGAGAAAATTCAAGAAATTAGAGCAAATACAGAGGCTTACCGACAATCATTCTTCCCACGCACTTTTCGCCAGTGGAACAGGTTTGGAAGGATCAGATAGTGGTACCGAAAGTATCCTCCGCCACACACCACTATGTGGCTTGCGGAGTATGATGTAGATGAACAGTCTGTAGTGTGACACTGTTTCAAATGCTTTCCGGGAGTGTAGGAATATGCTATCTGCTTATTTCCTTTCATTCAATGTTCACCGGGTATCGAGCGAGAAGCAAGCTCAGTTTGATACGAGTGCTGCTCTTTAAATACGTGCTAGCTTGTGGACGGAAGCTGTTTGGTGTCAAGGAACATTATTATATTCGAACTTGTAAAGGAAGTCTTTCGACTCGTACAAGATTTCGGTGCGCCAGTTCTCTTTAGAAGCGATTAGGATAGTGAAAACATCCGATTGTGTTACTCGTAGTCTGCCCACTTCCGGACTTCAGGCCGACCGTGGTGGCCGAGCGGTTCTACGGGCTTCAGTCTGGAACCGCATGACCGCTACGGTCGCAGGTTCGAATCCGACCTCGGGCATGGATGTGTGTCATGTCCTCAGGTTAATTAGGTTTAAGTAGTTCTAAGTTCTAGGGGACTAATTACCTCAGAAGTTAAGTCCCATAGTGCTCAGAGCCATTTGAACCATTTGAACCGGACTTCAAAACTGTACTTGAGGTTCCTCAAGAAAATGCCCGAATCAATATGCAGAGTAGCGAAAGTAATATCTGGACAATCCTAAGAATCATATTATTGAGTTGCAAATTCCAATGCCACTTGAATCACATTTTGATTTCAGCAGCACCTGCCAGGAGTATTGAAGCATAGGCTGATACTCTGGAGCAGACATAAGTCATTTTCTTTATGAAAATTCTATATCCTAATGTAGTGTCGAGACGTTTTCTTTATTTTATACTGAACGAAGAATTATACATCCAAAGACTGTACTTATATTGTTATTTTTGAAGGAATATTGACGCACTCAATGTTAATCCCGCAAATGAATCATTTACTATTGTTGTGTCCTTGTGAGGATTCCAAGAACCGCGATGTAGTATACATTTCCAGTTGTTTGGGACATTGTCATTAACTAAATTCACGAAAACGGATTCTAAATGGTCTTTGGTTATTTTCCTATTTTTGCAAGCCTCCAAATATATGTTTGGAGGAAGATTGTTTCCAGTAGCTCTTTTAACTTCCGGGTCGAAAGTTTTTTTCCTGAATATAAATATACAGTATGCACTGGAAGTCCAACATTTATTGTATAATTACGAACTGTATTCCGTGCAGACAGGACCAAGGCGACTGTTGATTTTTCCCCCTTTTTGGATAGCGTCGCATTAGAAGTTACCTCATATTTAAATCCACTTTGATCATTGTTCCAAATGCAGCATGGCAGTTTTCTGGTTTATTTCTTTGACGAAAAGGGCCCCAGATGTCGAATATTTTGGTCTTCCTGCATCTTCTTTTCAAGGAATACTGTTTTCGCCACTGCCACTAGCTCAGCAATCATAAACACTATCAATAGCGTTATCGTGTATAAAGTTATTTACTTCACTATCCTTTCCAGTGTAACTTCAGTTGAGAAGTCAGATGAATGTTTATGTTTCTTAATAATAAGATCCACCATAAACATAGCAATAGTGTCATCATACGGCCGTACACGTCTTCCGTTGGATAAAGCCTTCTTAACTTGGATGCCACAATACTTAAAACGTTCCCAACATTAATGGTTTCGTTCAGTTTTGTTGCATATGTATGACAACACTGACACACGTGAACTAAACACGTCAACTGCTTGCTGAGGTAACTGACTGACTGGCGAGTTAAACCCCCCGCCCTCCCTCTCGTCCTCCAAGACTGCAAGCGATGTTGTGTACAAACCAAGAGCAACACAATCACACGCCGTCGACGTTGCACGTTAGAAATATGAAACAGTTCTGCGTACAAATCTTTAAATTGAGATTTCAGTTCGGTGAAGCAAACCGATATCATGGATGCTGGTCTGTAATTTTTCGGGACAGTTCTTTTACCCTATACCTATATACGAGACTAGACTGCGAATTTTTTCGAGTCAGTTAGGACTTTCCACTAGAAGAGAGACTGACGATAAATGCAAGCTAAGTAAGGAGTCGTTGCGGAAGAGTGCTCTCTGTAAACCATCTGGACCAGATGCTTTATTTGTTTTTATCTCTTTCAGTCTCTTCTCAGCGCAAAGGATGCCTATTTCTATGTCCTGCATACGTGAGTATATGTGATCGTCAAACGACGATGTATCTGTGGGCTCATCCCGTGTGAATGATTTTTAAACACGGAATTTTAAATTAGCAATCTTTTTCTGTTTCTATTGCTACGCCACATTATTTAACGAGTAACTGAATATAAGCCTTTGACCGGAGTTTCCTCGTGTTCTTGTCAAGGTCATTCACACACTTATAAAGGTGGATGTAGTTGATGATGATGCTTGGTTTGTGGAGCGCTCAACTGCGCTGTTATCAGCGCCAGTACAAATTTTCCAATCCTTACACAGTCCAGTCTCACCATTTTCACCAATGATGATGAAATGATGACAACACAAACAACCAGTCCCCGGGCAGAGAAAATCCCCAACCCGACCGGGACCCCATGATCCAGAGGCCACTAGACCACGAGCTGCAGGTGGATGTAGTGGTATTCTTCATTCGTCGGTCTTTTTTAGCTGCACGAATCTCCTACAACTTTAGCCTGCTGACATTTCTGCGTTCTTTTTTTGAACCGCAAGTCCTTTTTCCTCGTCGTTCCCTCAATATTGTTATTAAACCGCGGTGAGCTTTTTCGCTTTTAATCCACCCACTACGCGTAACTTTTCCATAGCCCGATTCACGGTCACTTTAAACTTTGCCCATAGTCCCTCTACGTCCATCATAATGGAACTAAATTATGTTCTGTCACTGTGCAGGCAGGGTGCTAACAACTTATCTGCATATACCGAGCGAGGTGGCGCAGTTGTCAGCATCTTCGCATTCGGGAGCACGACGGTTCAGACCTACGTCCGGCCATCCTGATTTAGGTTTTCCGCGATGTCCCTAAATCACTTCAGGAAAATGCCAAGATGATTCCTTTCAAAGGGCACGGCCAATTTCCTTCCCCCATCTTTCTCTAACGCGAGCTTGTGCTCCCTCTCTAACGACCTTGTTGTTGACGGGACGTTAAACACTAATCTCCTCCTCTTGTTCCCTGCATAAAAATTTTCCAGTCCTTCTTGATAAATCTATTAACTTTAGCAGAAATCGTTGCTATGGCGACTTCATTATCACTGATTCATGTCTCTATTTCGCCACTGTCGATAAGGTCAATCATGTTTGTGGCTATATTGTTTCACAATATATTTCCATTGCGACTAGGTTCTCGAGCTACCTGCTCAGGACCGTTTCCAGAAGATGTTTTCAAAACTACTTCGCAAACCTATCTGTTTGTACCAACTACAACGAATCCGCAGACGTCTAACTGTATACTGGAGAGGTTAATTATATGTAAATTGAAGGTGAAGGGAGAAGAATGGGAAGGGACTGCTGATGTCAGCTGTGTCGGGACGTTACGCGGAATCAACGGCGATGAGCGAAAATATGAGCCAGTCCGGGATTCTATCCGTGGATCTTCTACTTACGAGGCAATTGCGTTAACCACTGCACCATCCGGCACAGATCGTTTACCGTAGCCGCGCTATCTCCGTACGCCTCTCGGCCGAGCCGCGCTCCCACCCAGAACCACCTATCTGCAGTTCCTGTCGATTTCCTCAATGCTCGCTACTCTGAGATTGCCGCAGGAGGTCGGACGAATTTGTGCATCATCACTGAAGAAGGTGGATTCTTGCCCATCGAGGCGAATTAATTGTATGAATGCGTGGCGTCTGTTCGGACATGTTCGAAAGAACAGACACCACGCATTCATATATATATATATATATATATATATATATATATACGCGACTGCTACGGTCGCAGGTTCGAATCCTGCCTTCGGCATGGATGTGTGTGATGTCCTTAGGTTAGTTAGGTTTAAGTAGTTCTAAGTTCTAGGGGACTGATGACCACAGATGTTAAGTCCCATAGTGCTCAGAGCCATTTGAACCACTATATATATATATATATATATATATATATATATATATATATATATGTTAACCCTTTTAATACATAGCGCGCCAAACAGTTTTTGCACATCCCTGTGCGGTAGGGCCGCTCAACGCAGAGTGACCGCCATGCTGTGTACTACATAGACCTGAGCACAGCAGGCCCTTCTGTATCAGGCTCTTCTGTATTTATTCTCAGCGATGAGTTCTTAAAATTAAGTGTGCTTTGAATATTCTTTATTGCTCAAGTTTCTAAAACTAAGTAACATTACAAAGAATCACATTACTGAAAGTTTGTTTGTGTGATATATTTCGTAACAAGGCAAGCTTCACAGTCCCAAATCACAACGTTTACAGCAGTGACGTGATTCCTTTCATTTTAAATTTATACTGCATAAAGTTCATCTCCATACACGTTTGCATTGTTTTAATGACGATTCAACGGTACTTGGAAAGGGCCTTTCTCGAAACGGCGAAGGATTTTCCGTGTCTCATTGACGACTCCTTGATACTTTCCTTTCTTGGTTGTGTATCTCTAAAACTCACGAATGAGGCTGAGACGAAGATAAAGATGGAGTATTCTTTCCGTAATGAACCTCAAATATGACGTGGGGATTTAGCATGCACATGTCTAAGGAGTTAGAAAAGAGACTTTTGTACCACTTCAGTGTTTTGTAAACTCATCCCGTTAAGTAGTATGTCGTGTTTGTCCACTTTACTAATAGACTCGTTATAATCCAATATGCGTTTTGGTTTCAGTAGTCTGCGGCTCATTTTCCCAGCTGATTTCATTTCAGCCATATGGCATGTCCTCAACACACATAAGTCTCTTTCGTCATGGCCACTTCAAACATATCACAGTGTCTGTTCACTTAATTCCATCTCTCTTCTTTGCAGTTTGGTCTCAAGATTTGGCGTACCTTTCCTGTTCTTGCGAACCTTACTGACTGCACTTGTTCCCCTTTCGTACATGCCGTGGAAGAGAGGTGCACTTTCTTAGCAGTTGTCCACACGTAGCATGTGCCTTCTTCCCAAGTAAGGTTCCAAAATTTTTGTCACAATATTACCAGTAATTCCCAAAGAATCTTCAGTTACTACTATGTCATACTTTTCACCACTATAAACATAAAAAGTTAAGTATTAATACCGTTTCATAATCGCACAAGACCAATTTTTTCATACCAAACAGCCGTTTTTTCGTGCAGTGTATTGTTTGAGAACCGTGCGTTCCTTGAACAATAGTAAACTTTCGTCGGTAGAAACTTTTTGGAATTTAGTGAGCGCTGTTGTCAACTTGAGTTTCAGGTATGAAACATTTAATATCATTTTGTATAACCTATCATCTTGAGCAGGAGCCGGCCGTTGTGACCGAGCGGTTCTAGGCGCTTCAGTCCGAAACCGCTCTGCTGCTACGGTTGCAGGTTCGAATCCTGCCTCGGGCATGGATGTGTGTCATGTCCTTAGGTTAGTTAGGTTTAAGTAGTTCTACGTCTAGGGGACTGATGACACAGATGTTAAGTCCCATAGTGCTCAGAGCCATTTGAACTATTTTTGAGCAGGAACATCGCTATTGTAAATATGCAGAATTCGGAATAACAATAAACACCTGTCACGAGGCATTATTTCACCAAAAATCGCATCTTTTAGGAGCGTATCATTTGATAAATAATTAGAAAATTTCGGTTTTTAGGGATCCATACCTGAATCGATAAAAAATCATTTGTTATAGGATCACTTCGTTGTGCGTCTGTCTGTCCATGTGTTAAGACGTCTTTTTCTCAGGAACGGGTAGACGTGTCTTGACGAAATTTATATCAAATTCAAAGTCTACTAGGCCCTTGTCTGCGTAAAAAATTTAAGTTTCTAAGTCAATACCATTAAAATATACGGCCATTTATGTGTCATATTTTGACACTCACAAACTGATTCATGAAAACCTGTAGGTGAGCTAGCTATATACGTAATTAGTTTGTACGGAACCCTCAGAGCCCATGTCCTACTCGCACTTAATGGGCTTTCTTAGTTCTTGCCATAAGAAGAGTTGCTGCCAGGAAACAATGTATTTTTGCTATACACATATCTTTCCACGACTTCAAACTGCTTTTCTAATAACGAGTTAAACCCTGAACAGTGTAGTAACTATTAGCGTCATCTAAAATTGAGAATAGCTCCTCTCTGACCAATGTATGTGGCCGAGCGGTTCTAGGCACTTCAGTCTGGAACCGCGCGACCGCTACGGTCGCAGGTTCGAATCCTGCCTCGGGCATGGATGTGTGTCATGTCCTTAGGTTAGTTAGGTTTAAGTAGTTCTAAGTTATAGGGGACTGATGACCTCAGGAGTTAAGTCCCATAGTGCTCAGAGCCATTTGAACCATTTGAACCAATGTCTGTAAATATTTTGATGGACTAAGGTTTTCCGGAGGTCAAAGAGTCACACCAGAATGTGCTGTATCAGAATCATGAACGCCGAGATTCATCTTCTTCTAGTACCACAGAAATTTTTGCGCATACGTGCCTCTCGTCAACGGCAACACACTATCTTTTTTATTGCTGTCAGTTGTGGTTCTGGAAGGTGAAGGTATGTAACGCTAAAAACGTTATTCGGCCGCTGAGATGTCAAACAAAGAGAATCAAGGAGAACAGTGTACTCAATTTCAGACTAAGGAAGAGACAAATCGCTCTCACTGCTACTTTCCATGAGAATACTTTCCATTTCTTCTTGAGGCAGCACGCAGTTACACATTTTCGAACACAGTGCAATAATAAAAAGTAAGCCACGCGGCTGACAAACTGCCGCTTCGGCCTATCAGCAGCTTTACGAAAGCTTGTACAAATGACGTCGTATTACCATGTCTCTATTACTTACTCAGAAAACCTCCAAATGAATATATGTGGTCTTTACATATTTGTACGTTCAGCTCCTATCGCATATATACGTTGTTAGCATTGGCGACATGTGGTGTGTGCACGGATATTCGCTAACAGTTAAAGGTTAATTTCGCTTCCAAATAATAATGCATATCGGGGTGCTTCCGCCCTACTTAGCGTAGACTTTCTTTGAAGGATTCTAATACTGATACGTCAAATCGGGTGGGCGGTATAAACATCCACTGATTAGCTAGTTAGATAGTTCACCTAGGACAGTTACTCAGGGCCAGATAACTTCGCAGTTAGATTCAATTTCGACCTCGACAGACACAATAATTTTGGTGATTGCAGTGAATAGTCCCCCTCCCACGAGGTCTAAGCTGTCTTTTCGATATACATTCCAGACCTTAAAAAGTTTGGAGCTTTCTACTTCGGGTTTCATCCAGCTCTCGGTTCCAACGGCAGTTGCAGTCTCTCGTTCGTCTTCCCCACACAATTTAAGCTGCTTTTAATTGTATTACCTAGTTATTTAGTGGAATTTACAATCTATAAATTTTCGTGATGCACTGTGTAACCAAAATTTAAAGAAATGTGGAGGACTTTGCACTGTATGTAGTTCAGGGTCAATAGTAACTTTTCGTACCATGTAGATACTTTGTCTAAAGCATTCTGCAATTCATTTTGTTCCTCTGGTGACTTAAAGAACAGCATCATCTGCAGAAAACCTAAGACGGCTGCTCACATTGTCTCCTAAATCATTTACAAAGATTAAGAACAGCAAACGGCTTATAACACTTCTTTGCGTAACCCTAGATATCACTTTGGTTTCACTACATGACTTCCCGTCAATTACGGCAACGTTTGCCCTTCGTGACAGGAGATAACGAATCCAGTCGCACAGATCAGGCGACATCCAAAGGCAATCTGATTAGCAGCCGCTTGTGAGGACCGGTGTCAAACACCTGCTCAAAATCCAGAAATATTTGAAATCTTCTCTCGATAGCACTTATTACGTTTTGTGGATAAAAAGCCAGTTGTGTATCATAAAAATGATATTTTCTGAAACCATGTAGTCGTAAAATATCTCAACAAATATCTTAATTTAAAAATTAACAATAAATTTGGATCAACTCGTCAAGTACAACCATGGCCTTTTGTAATGCTCTACACTGATATCCTTCAACCTGCTATTACGCTGTAAGATGTAGGGCTCTACGTGGATCAATAAGGACGTGAACCCATTCCCGATTACATCCGCCCATCTAAATAATTACTGCTGGTCCGGTAGGCCTGCTGACGTTCATGTGAGGAATGCAATTCAGGAACAGAAATGTAACATGCATAGATCTAGGATGGGTGTATTTCCATGAATTGTGGACTTAACTAAAGCGAAAACAATATGAAATAAAGGGAGAGAGGTAAATATCGAAGTCTTTCTGGTATAAAGACTGCCATTGGTCTATCGTCAACGGAAAAATGTAATCTACGTAGCGTTCTGTAGAGAAATGTCATTCACCGTAAAACAGAATGGTCACTACAACTTACTGCCTTTTTCTGGTAAAAATGCAAGGTGTTTAAAGTTTTGCATGTATCCATGTTTCACGAGGTTCAGTGCCGGACCCGCTGCTGTTTCCTCAACAGTTCTCAAATATGAGTAGATTTTCCCTGGATAAAATCTTGTCTGGCAATCAGCCGAGACGTGGCGTCGTCTTGCCACAACGTTTCAGTCAGTTTCGTGCACAACAACTTCGCCTGAAGATGACGGGTACAAAAGTCATTGAAACGTTGCGAAAAGACGACGCCACCACTCGGCTGATCACCTGAGAAGATCTTATCGTTCGAGTATGCTGAGAAAGCCTGCAATCACATAGACTTTTTGTTGTCCGTCAACTGCGTTTTCACCATTAAAATACAAAAATACCGCAGAATGTTCTCAGTTTACAAGCAGTTCCTGGCTTACAGTGATACGGTGTTGGAATGACAAAGCCAAATGCAGTGGAGGAGCAGCGAGAACTGCTAAAATGCGGGTGGCAGCACGCTGCGCTTCGGCGCCGGCAACTCGGTAAGCCTGTTAGTGGATTAGCCGAGTGCGTGCCCTCCGCAAATGCGATGCGGCGCCAGTAGCTGCTCCGTCTCCACTCTGCTTTCGCATAGGGTAGTAGAACACTCCAATCTCAGCCAACGTAATTTTTGCTTAAGGACTTTACCGTAATGCTTAAATCACACATAAATAGTATGTTTTCAATACACAAAGGGAATTACTGTAAATAACAGAGCGAGGTGAATGAATACTTAAGATGAAAATTAATTTATTATGACAAATGACGATTCGTCTAAATATATTTAACAGTACATAGAACTTTGATTAACAGGGATCCACTTCCGTTAATTGCTGCGGGTATTTTTGTTGTGGCGTTACAACTACAAGAAAATGCGTGTTTTTCTCACCAGGCGCGTTTCGTTTTATTGAAGTGAAGCATCATTAGTGGTGGTAATTTCTGCTTTGTTTCTCACCTACATCAGGAAATGCTGTCTGATAGCACGTATTTCGTTTCTTTCATCGTTAGACGCTGATACTTGAAGTCTAATTCTCCGCTGCTTTGCAGAACTATACATTTTTTACGTTTTGCACAGCACACTTTTTCGGACATCACTCTTTCCAAGCATTAATCCCGACTTACGGGGTCTGCTGGTTAATCGGATGTGGCATGTTAATTTTAAGGCCAGGTGCCCTTCCTGTCACCATTTTTCGGACATTACTGTTTACTGTTTATTTGTATACTTCTGAGTAGAAGTATACAAATAAAGAGCAAACATTAAACAATGGTGTATGAAAACGTGTGCTAAGCAAAACGTAAAAACACATGGTTCTACAAAGCAGCGGAAAATTAGACTAAAAGTATCAGTATCTAATGAAAAAAGAAATCAAAGACGTGCTAGCAGATAGCATTTCCACTTGTAGGCCAGAAATCATGCAGAAATTGGTAACACCGATGATGCTTCACTTCAGTAAAGCGAAACTCGTCTGGTGAGAAAAACACGCATTTTCTTGAAGTTGTAACGACGAAACAAAAACTCCCTCAGGAATTGTAGGTTAACTACGGTCAATATGACCACAATAATGTACACATTCGTAAAATCGGTTCAAAATTTATTTCTGCTCGTTGTGGGAGAGGGCAGTTTTGTACAGCGATTACGTTAACAGTCTTAATAAACGAATTTGTTGTCAATGAGATCTCTTTATTTCGTCCAGGCGAATGTTACTGAAGATCCTGACAAATGTCTGGATATTGAATTATTGGTACTCTTACAAATAAATGCTGCGGGTATGCTAGCACTGAACCTGAACAACAATCTCTTCGTTATTAGCTAGAGATATGCTCTATAAAGGGTGTTACAAAAAGGTACGGCCAAAATTTCAGGAAACATTCCTCACACACAAATAAAGAAAATATGTTATGTGGATATGTGTCCGGAAACGCTTAATTTCCATGTTAGAGCTCATTTTAGTTTCGTCAGTATGTACTGTACTTCCTTGATTCACCGCCAGTTGGCCCAATTGAAGGAAGGTAATGTTGACTTTGGTGCTTGTGTTGACATGCGACTCATTGCTCTACAGTACTAGCATCAAGCACATCAGTACGTAGCATCAACAGCTTAGTGTTCATCACGAACGTGGTTTTGCAGTCAGTGCAATGTTTACAAATGCGGAGTTGGCAGATTCCCATTTGATGTATGGATTAGCACGGGGCAATAGCCGTGGCGCGGTACGTTTGTATCGAGACATATTTCCAGAACGAAGGTGTCCCGACAGGAAGACGTTCGAAGAAATTGATCGGCGTCATATAGCGTATCTTTATTTAATTTAAAATAGGATTTAGCTAAAGAAGACCTTTTAAGGTACTGAAATTACGTTTGGGAGGGCAGCAGTTCGAATTCCCGCCGGACCATCAACTTTTAAGTATTCCGTCGGTCTGCCAAGTCGCTTAAGGCAACACAGGGATCCATCAGTTGAGAAACTGCCCTACCAGTTTCCTTGCTCAATCCAAGCTTGTGTTCCGTCTATAATTATCTCGTCGTACAAGCTAGACCAATATTTTCATTTGCTGAGAAATGTTTTATAATTTGAATATGTTGAAAATGTTAACAAACACGAGAATGGTTTGTTATTGTGTATAAAATTTAATAATTCATGATATGGAGAGGCTTAAAATTACTGAAAAGATCTACAGTACGTAATAAATGGAGTGTGGTACCAAAAGGTCTTTCCAAATATATTTTAAAATTGGTGGTTTGTCGTTAAAAATTTTCAGCTCTGCTGGTCACCTACAGAAAACAGGGCTTAGGACAGTTTACCCCTTTCTTTACAATGGTTAAAAACCCGTTAGCCAAATGGTAACTGTTTTTCTGTTTAGTGTCCACTGACACGTTGCAGTTCCATTTGAATGAGTGCATTTCATCGATCATAAATGCCATAAATCATTATTTCTAAGAGTATAACGGTTTAAAGTTTCGAGACTCTCGGACAATGGCCTGCTCAAAGTTTGCGGACTGACTGACTAAAGCCCCCTTCGTTGTAGGTTCCACGTGAATTTTGGTATCGAAACATGCTGCCATCTTCAGATGACTGCTGATCAAACAAAATTTACCTGAAAATGTGAATTTCGTGCAAAACTCAACCTGAAAGAATATCCAAAAAGAATTTAGATTGCACATACCGGAGAAAATCTGAGGTTGTCGATGTATAGCAGCTGATTAAGTGTTTTACTTTGGGATACTATGAAGACGCTCACATTCCAGCTCGGCAGAATTGGTTGTAAAACTCACTATTTTAATCTCTAATTAAATTTCCAAAGCACTGGACGTATTCACCTACTCCCAGAAAGTCAACATCTATCATCAGTTCGTCCACTGGCACAAGTCTTAACCTGCTTACACTTTGCGATAGGTGCATTTCCCCTTTCACACTGAGTAACCATTACCCTCTCTACGGAGCGCAAGGTAACTCAATGACTGATAGCGCACAGGCACGCAGAAGCAGAGCGAGGTACTTGCCTGTAGGGGCGTGCGGCACGGCGGGTTCTCCTGCGGCAGCGGGCACCAGGTTGAGGATGTAGAAGACGGCTTGCACGGCGCGCTCTTCGGGCCGAGAACCCGCCAGTGCCGCTGACGTCACCTCTCGCAGCTCCCTGTCGGAAGTAGGTTTCTCAAACTGTGTATCTCAGTTGAAGTATACATGACATATCGGAGCCCTGCTGCCGATGATATGCCATGACAATCATCAGGAAACTCTTACATCTACATCTATATCTATTTCCGAGCGCCGGTAGCGACGGTACAGAATATGGCGGATAGTCATATCTTATTGTTGCTCCTTCATGCTACACTATCCGGAGGGAAGAATGTCGTTGGTGCCTCCCAACTCCCCCTCCCTCTCCCCCTCCCCCTCCCCCTCCCCCCTCAACTCCTTCTCTAAGGACCACATCGTCGGTGGCACGTTAAGCTATGATCTCCCTTCCTTCTGACTTTGTCCTCTGCATAAGTCCTACAATATCTGGTCAAAAACTTCTGGACACCAATCAGTGGACATTAATACGGGGCGAGTCCACTATCCACCTTTATGTCGGATTGGACTCTTCCAATGAGGTTTTTGAATATCGATGGAGGAATGGGAGCTCATCCTTCCTCAAGAGGCCAAACCATAGAAAGTAGTGATATTGGACGATGGGGTATAGAGCGGTTCGAAGTTCTAACACATCGTAAATGTGTTACATTGCTATCATGTCCGGGCTTTGGTCAGCCCAGTCTATTACTAAAATGTTATTGTCCAGAAAATATTCTCTTGGAAAAGCTTCTTTATGACAGGGCAAACTGTCATGCTGCTACAGTCATCGTCTCAGTACTGTTCCTCAACCGTACACAGTGCACAATCCTTTTAAATGTGTTTATTTCCTTTAACATTTAGCGTTTCTTGAAGCATAATAGGCCGCCCGGAGTGGCCGAGCGGTTCAAGGCGCTAAAGTCTGGAACCGCACGACCGCTACGGTCGCAGGTTCGAATCCTGCCTCGGGCATGGATGTGTGTGATGTCCTTAGGTTAGTTAGGTCTAAGTAGTTCTAAGTTCTAGGGGACTTATGACCACAGCAGTTGAGTCCCATAGTGCCCAGAGCCATTGAAGCACAATAAGTGAGCAACAGCTTTATCACGGAAAACACCTCATATTGTAACTCTACGTCCTAAGTACTTCACTGTTGGCACTGCACATGATGACGTGTAACATTCTCCATGCATCTGCAGTACGCAAATTACTCCACCGGATTTCATCACTCCAAGGTATTCGTTTCCAGTCTATCCACTGGTGTCGTTCTTTACACCACCTGACGGGTTTCTTAGCACTCACTGCAGAAATGTGTGGCTTATGAGAAGCTGTTCGACGGATGTACTCAATTCTTCTGAACTCCCTAAGCACAGTCAACGTGCTTTGAAACTCACGAGTGATTCCTTCCGTTGATTTCATGCAATTTTTTACAACCACCCTCCGCATTGGTCGGCGGTCCCTGTCCGTCGGTACATGAGGTTGGCCTTGTATAGCTGTGGTCGTTCCTTTGAGTATCCATTCCACAATCACATCACCATCAGTCGACTTCGACAAGTTTAGAAGGCTTGAAATATCACGACGAAGTTTTTACTCAGCTGACATCCAATGACTGGACGTTCTGAGTGACCGAGCTCTCCTGACTGACCCATTCTGCTGATACTGTTTCCTTACTGACAACGTAATACTACCCGTTTCCCTTTAAACAGATGGTTCCACCTCAAGTGACCTCTATTGGTCAGTTCCTTATTACACAGGGTTGGCCGGACAGTTTTAATCACATAGTGTATTCCCATGATCTTACGGTCGCGATTATTGCACTAGATGTGTGTTTATGTTTCTTAACTCGTTTGCAATATTGGCTCTCAGGATTCTGTACGGTTCTCCGCACTGCGTAACGCTTTTATTGTATCGTCTATTTACCTTCCAAAACCAACACGTAACAGATTGTGCTGCTCTTTACCGTCTCTACCGTTAATCCAACACAGTACGAGTTCGTACGGACCAACAATACTATAGATCAGCTGAACGACAGTTTTATAAGCGACGCCTTACATCCACAGATTACTTTTACAATAAATCTGAGACCAGCTTCTGTCTTTCCCACTACTGAACTTACGTGGCTGTTCTCTCTTAAATAGAACTAGACAGATAGTGCCAATTGCTTGAAGGTTGTGGTTGAATCAAGTGGCTGAATACCATTCGTGTTGCCGAACGGTCACCATCATCTTCACTTAAAGGGATAAGCTAACTACCTGTTCCATCTTCAAATGTTATTGTTGAGCTCAACTCATTTAGCACCTTCCAAGGTTTTTTCTACTTCTAGGCCTGTATCTCAACAGTTGTTGCGGCAGAATGTCTTCTGGCACTCAGCTCACTTGACCTTTCCATTTGTTTTTACATTTATCTATTGTGTTTTATAGCCCTTCAACACTCAGTTCTTCTCTAATTTATTCATCCCTTATCCGGTCTTCACGTATGCACTCTTTCGCTGCCCTTAGGAGTCTCATTTCAGCTGCCTGTATTTTCCTCATATCTCTGTTTATAAAAACCCACGTTTCCCTGCCGTACAGCGGGCCTCACAGCTATAGTTTTACACAGTTTTATTTTTATTTCCTTTTTAATGCTTTCTGTAAGATACTGTTAATGGTGCCTCAAGTATATTGAAACTGCTTGTTGCCTATATCTCTATTATGCTGATAACTTATTTCATTCCACAAATAGTTAAAACTTTTAAAATTATTCTGTTACTTACAACAATTTTTGATCTTGTGGGATTAACTTCTTTGAATGTCATTTAAAACTGACATTCCCACACTGTATTTTTTGCCCAGAAAATGCAGATTTTGTATGTCATATTGAAATATATTTTCATCGTCAAATGCAATAAACTGATCGTCTACAAAAAGGTGAAAGTTTCTGGTTCCATACTGTGATACCAGTAACCCAGGGTGTACTTCTTCTTTCCACTTTCTTAACATGTCGACTGCGCATGCACCACATAATGTCGGTGATAAACTACACCCTTTTCTGACAGATATTCTCACACACGGTTTAATCATTATTTTAGTACCTGTGTACATGTTTTTCTGCGGGATATGAGCGTCACCCATGCGCGATATTTTGGCAACTTGACTCTTTTATCTTCAGCAGATGCTACCTGAGATTGCTATTCGCGTCGAGAGTGTGTTTTTTTTTAACCTTATGAAGGAGGAAGGCGTTTAAGAGCTCAACAGAATGCCCTTTTCAGCCTTGGGATTGTGAATGATACTGTTCTGCATCTTTATTTTTGCGTCATTGATATCGTGGGTATGGGGACAGGGGGACTTTATATCTCCAGATTGGGAATTTATTTGGAGAGAATGATGGTGACAGTTCCGCTAGTCACTTTACAAGCAAGGAAAACCTTCTAAACCCGCCCAGAACTGTTGGTGTCGCTACCTATTTTGTCGCACTTATTGCGGCCGTGATATTCTCGCTGAGTCTGGCTTCCAGCTGTTCTTTCATTGATGCGTCTCTAAAGAATCTAAAGACTCTCCTATAACACTTTACCTGTATCTGTGGCTCTTTTTCATCATAGTTCATGGAATGACTGCGTTCCAGACAGTGCTCGGAAATAGCTGATTTCGATTTCGCTGACTGTCTTAGTCAGGTGTGCCTCTGATGTTCTTTGCATCTGACGTCCAATGTCCTGGTTGTTTGCCCAATGTACGATACTCCACATTGCAGAAGTGTATTATAAATTCCTGGCTTTGATAGTCCTAGGTCATCTTTCACATTCTTCAGTAGTCCTCTTACTTTGGTAGGTGGACAGAACACACATTTGATGTTATGTTTCTTGAGAATCTTGAACGTATTGTCAGAAATAGACCTCGCATTAGTCAGGTAAGCCACAGTCTGTGCTTCCTCTTGCTTTTTTCCTAGGTCGTGTGGAGGAGATGCTGGTTGAAGGCATTCTGAAACTGTTTGGCCGTGTATCTTTTTTTTTCTTTTTTTTTCCAGAACACTTATCGTAGATGCCCTACTTCTGCCGCCAAACTATCTAGGTCTGACAAGATGTGTTCCCTGCCGACCAACGTCCTCAGACAGCCATTCCGCGCTGGATGGTGACAGCTGCAGGTTTTCAGGTATGCGTGTGCGTTTGCGATACACACAGTGCCCAAACTTCCCATATGCTCTCCTTTCGACAAGGACATCCAGAAACGGTAACTGGCTATTCTTTTCTAGTTCCATGGTGAGCTTAATATTTGGGCGGCGTGAGTTAAGATATTCAAGGAATTCATTGAGCTTCTCCCTACCATGAGGCCAGATCACAAATGTACCATCCTCGTACCTGAAGAAGATGTAAGATCGTATCTAGCAGGCTCTAATGAATCCTCCACATATCTCTCCATGAACATTTTGACAACCACCAGAGACAGACTGCTGCCCATGGCTACACCCTCGGCCTTCTCATAATATTGGCCCCCAACAGAAAATAAGTTGAAGTCATTATATGCGTGAACAAGTATATTAAAGAATGGTTGAATTTCTCTGCACTCAGTTCCAGTGAGTCCATAAGTGGCACCCTGGTGAACAGATTTACCACATCGAAACTGACCATTATATGAGATTCTCTGATACGTAGTTGCTCGAGACGCTGCAAGAAGTCCTCTGAGTTGCGGACGGGGGGCATGCACTTCCACCCATATGGGAACAGCGATTTGTTGGAGTACTTCGCTGTTGGGCACGTTGGTGCACCGATGTCGCTGACAGTTGAGCGCAGTTGCACGCCCTCTTTGTGTAGGGATTACAGTAATAAACACGCTTGATGTGTATCTTTTCTTACTATTGCTTTTACTATGCTTCTCTTTGTGTTGTATTCATCTTTATCGTTATCCCTCTTACCCTGTAAATATACAACATAAGGTTTCTCTTTCTCCTCTGCGGGTGTGGTTTTTTCGTTCTTTCATATTCCAAGACCTTCCTTGTTCCTTGTTGTTACATTTTACCAAACTATATCGAATAATATCGCGTATGTAAGGTGTATTATATTCAATTTAGTTATGTTAAATGTCTGCTGCTAATCTTTCGACGATCTTCTGCAAGTCACTCTGCACTTCGTAGCAATTTCCTAATGATATCACCTCCCTGTATACTAATGTATCACTTATATATAGCCCTACAGGAGAACAGACGTTATCCACCACATTATTTACTTACATCGTGAATGGAAGCGTCCCTGCCAAATAACCATGAGGTATGGCTGACGTGATTTTTGCTTCTAATGAAGATTTTCCATTAAGAACGACATAATGAAGTTGCTAGGAAGTCTGCAATCCAGTAACACATCTGTGCAAAAATTCTGAACTCGTGTATTTTACAGACTAGCCGAAGATTCGTAGCGGAATAAAGAGCATTCCAGATATAAGGCGTCTTCGTGTGCCCCGCTTTCTACAGTTCAACGGATCTCATGAACGAACAGGGTAAGTGGCGTTTCATTTGAGTGGTGTTTCCGGAAACCTTGCTGACTCCTACATTGAAACTGATCGGTGTCCTCAGATATCATCATACGTAAGCACAGTAAACACTGCCTGACGAAAATAAGTGAAGCACCCAAAAGAGGAGCATAAAAGGAAATGAAACTTCACCGGTTCAGAGAGTGTTTGATGTTATTACAGCGATTGCAAAATCGATAACCTGGATACTGGCACTGCAAGGTTGTTGACGCCCGAGCTGGTCCCAAACATGTTCTATTTCTTGCTGGCCACGCTTCTCGAGCACGGGGTCCCGGGTTCGATTCCCGGCGGGGTCAGGGATTTTCACCTACCTCGAGATGACTGGGTGTTTGTGTTGCCCTCATCATTTCATCATCATGCATGAAAGTGGCGAGATTGGATTGAGCAAAGGTTGGGAATTTGTACGGGCGCTGATAAATGCGCAGTTGAGCGCCCCACAAACCAAACATGATCATCACCATCATCATCATCTTCATCATCATCATCATCATCTTGCTGGCCACGGGAATACCTCAACATCACGCACACAATTCATTGAGATGCTTGACATGTGTGGACGAGCATTGTCCTGTTGAAAGTGGCACGACGATACTGTCGCATGAGAGATACCACATGAGGACATAGGGTATCCAAGACGTATTCTTGTGCTGTTGGAGTTTCCTCAGTAACTACCACCTGCGACTTGATATCATACCCGATGCGACCCCACACCATGACCCCTGGAGAAACACCGCTGTGTCTCTCCAAATTATTGGAGGAATGAGACGTCTCCCCAGGTCGCCGTCATACTTGTTGACAATGATCTTCTCGGGTAGTGCACAACTGCAGATCATTGCTGAGCACTGCAATGCCACTCATCAGTATTCCGTGCTTCCAGGTCAGGGCACCACTCCAAATACAGCAATTTGTGTTGTTGTGTTAATGGTAGCTTACACATGGGACAATAATTGATTCATCCAGCTGCTGATAGGCTCAAACCATTGGTGCAAGATGATTCAGAATATTGCGGGGAGCAAGCTGTTTTCAGATGGCAAGAGCAGATGCGAACGGATTACAAAGTTCTTGGTGCACGATACGGCGATAATCCCTTTTGGTGATCAAACGTGGTCAATCAGTAACTTGACGTCAACTATGCCTGCCCTCACGTTCCCATGTAGTTCAATCTCGGGTCGCTGTCGTATCTAAATGCCCCACACCTCTAGATACTTCACTGTTCGACCAGTCGGCGACATGTCGGTGTAATTCACAATGATCACTCAACATTTGACGCTCTTCACGCCTGTCGTATACCATACTAGGCATAATAACAACACTTAAGAAGATCCACGCTTATCCACTCTGGTAGTCGTTCTACCTGTCACAGAGAACTGTAACTCACATCATTTACATACCGTCCGATGGTGCGTACGTGTACGAAGTTTCATCGTTAGCTGCATCGTCTTCCACGTGCTTCACTTTTTCAGTCAGGTAGTGCATGTTCCATAAATCTTAAACCTCCCATAAAGCTTCCATAATACTTAAAACTACGTCAGTGACGTATGTCTCTATTCCTCAGAAGCTATCTTGCTACCTGACCTATAGGCTAGAACGAGTTGCTAGTTTTTCCCGTCTTGTGGCACGTCAGTTCTTCTTCTTATGTAATAGAGATTGTAGCTAGTTTCCCACCAAACTCGGCCGCCCTTCTTCTTTCGAATGATTTGAGCTATTTCTGGTTTCTGTGATCTATTATCTTAATATCTGTAAGTTTTGCATCCGTGGGAGTCCGTAAAGAAGCAAGTGCAATGTGATCATCTTTGGTGAAGAAATTTTGGAAGACTGAATTTAGTATTTCTGCTTTCATTTTATCGTCATCTGCTTCGGTGCTATCACTGACAATCAAATTGTTTCCATTGTCTATTTGTATCTAGGATCGAAACGTTTTAAGCTTTCTTGGCAACTCAGCAGGTAAACGCTTTCCTTCTATTTTATGAAACGCTTCTCGTCAGCTTTTGTTTATCAAAAAGTTTTCGGTTGTTACCTCACTTACTTGAATGTGTTTTATAATCTCGAGCACTATAACTCCAAAGTCGACCAGCTTTGACCAGTAAACGGTCATCACCGAACTCCATCTGGCGTATTACAAAGTAACGTGCCACATCCATAACAATACTTTGTACTCCAAGTGACAATGTCGAGTTTAATAAGCCGTGTTAACGATGACGGTTGCAACCACCTCGATTATTTGGGGCACTGTTGTTAAGAAAAGTGCAGAGTGAATAATGTCTAAAATAGTCTACAGACGAAGGTATCTGTTTTTCTCTGAACTTTGTTGTTAAGTGTTAATGTTTTCATTTCGTTTGTATGCATACGTACGCTACAACTACCAGATTATAATATTCTGTTTCTGTGTAAATAATTCCATTAGTGTTATGAACTTCTACGTAATTCACGTATATTTCCTTTCAAAGAATCATGTTTACAAATTTTACCGTGGAATGTTATGCAAGATATTCAAAATATAACTGGACATCAATGTATTTTCCTACAAAATAAAGAAAACTGAAATCCCTTTAAAATCCCTGTAACGTTTCCATAAGTATTTCAACTATGATTTTAAAGGTGTACATTACTGGTGTTTTATTCATGTCTCTATATCATTTATTTACTTTTTACGCAGGAAAAGTAATGAATGTATTTTACATTCATCACGTACTTTGTTTCAGTTTCAATGTGGGAAATTGTTTCTATCTGAAGTACTGTATTTTAAAAGAAATTCAGTATAATGTCTCTCCTTTTTCTTAAACGTTCTGTAAGGATAACTGTTAATTAGTTGGAACATTTTTTGCCAAATGAAGTATGTCAATACTCGTACCCCTCAAACGAGTACGTACCTGATATTTTTCTAGATACATTGTTTAGGTGCACTAATGGGTTTTTGTACTTTACCAAAGATATTTATGAATGCATTGTCTACAACCACACAGTTTATGACAGGTAAATATCATTTTCACTGTCTCAAAGATCTACTTCAAAACGTTTAGATATTATTGAACCACTTAGATGAATTTTTAAAAAACTCTGAAAGCTTCCAAAAAACCAATAAACGTATTGAAATTATAGCTGTGCTTGAAGCTTGTAAAAGAATTTTATTTAAAAACACATACAAGTCAGCTGCAGTCAAACCATCAAATATTACATATAAAGACTCTGAATTAGCTAGCCAATTTAATTAACAGTACATCTAAAATTACTGCATTATTCAACAGAATTTCATTTTTTTTAAATGTGTGATGAATTAGAAACTGTTATTCAAAGTAAAAATTGTATAAGAGAAACACCAGTTAAGTGAATAATAAGTTCATGTACAAATTTATATTGCCTGAAACACAAAGAACTCAAACAGTCAGGAGCATTCAATTAATTTCCTCCTCTATATATAAATAAAAGTAATTATCAGTGAACAGATATGGTACATTAAAAGTCAGCTGAGAAACGTCGTGAGGTTGAATTATGCTGAAACACGTTTCTGTTGGGTGACTGAGGGCGGTTTACTGAACAACATTACATGAATGTTTACGTCATTTGCACACTAATAACTATAGTTACTACATGTGATGTGTTGTTAGGTTGGTTAGTACCTTCAAGTATGTTTTGCAAGAGCAAATAATTAATACTAATTTTCCGCTAGGCAGCAGGTCAGGTATGGAAGTCTGGATGTGCGGAAGCAAAACGGCTAGTCTATTCTGACAAGGGTAGTAAACGTAATGGTCCAGTTATGATCATGCAGAAAACATCAGCTCGTAAAGTTTGTGGGAAGTTTTTCTACGCAGATAAAGAGCCAACGCACTGATGTGTGAACATATTAAAGTACTACATATAAAAATTGCTGCACTTACACCCTTTACACCCTGTATATATACACTGACGGAAAAAATCGCAGCGCCAAGAAGAAGTTGTACGACATAAACGAAAGTTGGTAGGAGTGGTTCTACATCTGAAAGATGATGTCTATTCACATTTTGTGCCAGTTAAGTAAGAGCTGCGCTAGTAGAGCCACTATGAGAATGCAAATCAGGTTTGCTTTAAATTCACGTTGTAACGGTCGTGAGCGTCAGTTACATTTGGGATTGGACATGGTTAGTTGATGTGTGTCAAAAATGCCTTTAAGACGAGAAATGCCGGCTGATGTGGCCGAGTGGTTCTAGGCGCTACAGTCTGGAACCGTGCGACTGCAATGGTTGTAGCTTCGAATCCTGCCTCAGGCATGGATGTGTGTGATGTCCTTAGCTTAGTTAGGTTTAAGTAGATCTAAGTTCTAGGGAACTGATGACCTCAGAAGTTAAGTCTCATAGTGCTCAGAGCCGTTTGAACCATTTTTTGAACGACAAAGACGACATTATCAACACCTCACTCAGTTTGAATGCTATCATGTAATAGGGCTACGAGAAGCTGGATATTCTTTGTGTAATACTGCAGAAAGATTTGTCAGGAATGTATCCATTGTACATGATTTCTCGCGCGGTGGTCTCGAGAATGTACGGTTGCAAGAAGACCAGGGTCCAGACGGCCACATGGTACTACCGAGAGGGAGACCATCGTGTTCAGCATATGGCTCTAGCGCATCGTACTACATCTGCAGCAACAATGTTAGCAGCGGTTGACACCACAGTGACACTACGAACTTACAATCCGGTTAGTACAAGGACAGTTCCGAGCCAGACGCCCTGTAGTTTGCATTCAACTGGTCCCAAACTGCCGCCATTTGCAACTTCATGGGTGTCAAGCGAGGGCTCATCGAAAGGCATCGTGGAAGTCTGTTGTGTTTTCTGATGAAAACTGGTTCTGCGTCGGTGCCAGTGATGGCTGTGTGTTGGTTAGAAGGAGGCCAGTTGAGGGCATGCAAGCAACCTGTCTGCATGCTTGACACACTGGACCTACAACTGGAGTTATGCTCTGGGGTACGATTTCGTATGACAACAGGGCGCTCCAGTGGTGATCCCACGCACCCTGACTCCAAATACGTAGGTCAGTCTGGTAATTAAACCTCGGCGTTGTCATTCGTGAACTGCCTACGAGGGGATATTTTCCAGCAGGATAACTTTCTCCCAAATACCACTGTGGTAACCCATCGTGCTGTACAGAGTGTCGACAGGGTACCATAGCCTTATCGATCACCAGATGTGTCCCCAATCGATTACATATGGGACATCATCGGGCGACTACTTTAGCGTCTCGACCAACAGCATTTACCGTTCCTGTATTGACCCAACAAGTGCAACAGGCAAGGAACTGCATCCCATAAACTGACATCTAGCATCTGTACAACACAATGGATGCGCGTTCGCATGCTTGCATTCAACATTGTGGCGGTTACACCTTTTACCAATGCAGCAGCATTTCACATTCGCAATGACTTATCTCACAGTGTTAATCACTTAAATATGCTACCTGGACAAAAGTGTTCCAGAAACTTCATTATTCTACATTAATTACTTTTTGGAGTTGCTATTTTTTTCAGTTAGTATATATATATATATATATATATATATATATATATATATATATATATATATATATTGTATTTTGTTAGAAAATGACAGGTAATTCTTCGTTCTGTCTGCTTTAAAATATTTTTTGCGGTTTTCTTTAATAAGACAAAAACTAAGATACAAAAGTTAATAACTGTACATCCAGTAATGACTCAACTACGTTTTATAGTCTGTTAAGATATGTATGACCGATACATAAGCACGTTTCAAGCTGTCCGTCATTTCATCAGAGGCAGTCTGAACAAAAATAAATGTAACAGAAGAAAAACGAAAGTACTATGCTATGTGGAGTAAACTACAAAAGGAGTTCCTTAAATGTTATTTCTTGTAATTAGACCCAGTAACGACACGTTCCCTCTCATCAAAATACTAAAATAAATATAAATTGTAAAAGGATATCAAAGGAATATAAAATTAATTTCCATCAACACACTTCTATATAACATAATAATCTTGACAAGAACAACATTTTTGAAACTACGAACAGTTATTGTGGACGGAGAGAAACGTTGCAAATTTTCGTTTCAAGGTCTATTTCTCAATCACCGTGGAACGTAGGATGAACATAAATTTATCCTGAAAATTGTCACTGGAGTATCTACGGTCGCATGCCGATATATTTCAGACAAGCCTGTTGCACGAACATCCGCAACTGAACATTATAAAAGAGATAGAAAATACCGCTTCAGTTGTAAATTTCTTTTATTATCACTACCGGTTTCTGGATCTCATGAGCCCATCCTCAGGTGTCGCAACTGTGCTGTGGCCCCCGAGCCCCGCGGTGGACGTGCACTAGGTGCGGTTTGCTACCTATGAGGGCAGAACAGGGAGTACTCCCCACAGCACAGTTGCGATACCTGAAGATGGGCTTACGAGAGCCCGAAACCGGTAGTGATAAAAAAAGAAATTTACAACTGAGGCAGTATTTTCAACCTCTAGCCGATATATTTCCTTATAACGTGGATTCTTCCTTCCGATTTCGCTACGGTACAGGTTCCATAATCATTGAGAAACCCACGCATTTGAGTGTACTGTGTAATACATTGCAGGGATATGTATGCTGGATATTTTGTTTCATACATGTAAAGCGACGCGGAATCCGGGTTCAATTCTCAAGACACGTTTCGCTCACGAAGTGACGCGCGGTAACCAGACTGGGAGAGAACTCGGTGAACTGGAATGTGTACTTCACTTTCCGCCGATCGCGCAGCCGTGGTCTGATCGATGCGCTGTCGTCCAATAGCAGTATGCTCTCGAGAGATGTGAGTGGCGCCACGAGAGTTTTGTGGAGTGGGCGGCGAGCGGTGACGGCGGCGGCGGCGTGTCCCCGGTCAGCAGGCGCTGACATGCAGGGCAGGTACTAGCCTCGCTCTACCTCAAGTGCACGCCCAGACATTCCGCACTTCTCCCCCCTACTCTGCTTGCATTGTTCTGATTTCCCCTCACCTCACCCCTACTATACCCAAACGCCCTGCAGACGTCGAAATTATTACAAACTAAACTCCTTTTCTAATTAAATAACTGGCTAACATACCGTAAGTATGCGAAAAAGTACGAGTGGTCCACTTATTGTTGTTGTTGTCCTCAGCGGGAAAACTGGTTTGATGCAGCCCCCTATTCTACTCTATGCATTGCAAGCCACTTCATCTTCGAATAACTACTGCAACGCACATTCTTTTGAACCTGCTTACTGATTCATCTCTTGGTCTCTATGATTTTTAACTTTCACACACTCCCTGCCAACACTTAAGTGGTGATCCGTTGATATCTCAAAACGTGTCCTGTATCCCTTTTCTGAGACGAACTTCTCCCCCCCCCCCCCCCCCCCCCCGCGGCGGTTCTACTCAGTACCTTCTCAGCTACGTGATCGACGTATTTGTTCTTCAGCACTCTTCTATAGCACCACCTTTAAAAAACTTCAATTCTCTACTTTAAATTTCCGTTCTTCAGAAACGCTTTTCTTGCCATTGTCAGTCTACATTATAAATCCTCTCTACTTTGGCATTATAAGTTATTTTACTAAAAATACCAGAACTCATCTACTGCTTTTAGTGCATCGTTCCCTTCCTAATTCTCTCAGCATCGCCTGATTAAATTCGAGTAAATTACATTGATCATGTATTGATTTTGTTGATGCTGATCTTATATCCTCCTTTAAGGTCACTGTCCATTCATTTCACCTTGTCTTCCAAGCCCTTACGTCTCCTCCTTGGTTCATGTAACTGATCTGGTAATCGTCCACCAACGGACTGGAACTGCCTGTAATATCATAACCTACTACCAAGTATACGATCACAGCCAATTTTTGGTAGTCAACTTCACAAACCTATGTTCCATTTACCCAGAGTCGACGTTTGCCAAAATCCCGCTGACTATCATAACTGTGTCGACAGATCACAACAGATCTACTACACACATCAAAAAAAGTTTTGCGTCACGTCGGTTCCGAGAGTTCCGGAACTTATATACAAAATTGGAATAGATATCAACAAAAACACGATTTCCGCCCTTTTTATTGCTCATGAAAACCACACATTGCATGTTGTAACACAGCGAGACGTTCAGAGGTGGTAGTCCAGATTGCTGTACGCACCAGTACATCTAATATCCGGTACCACGTTTTCTTGCATTGATGCGTGACTGTATTCGTCGTGGCATACTATCCATAAGTCCATCAAGACACTGTTGGTCCAGATTGTCCCACTCCTCAACCGTGATTTAGCGTAGATCCCTCAGAGTGGTTGGTGGGTCACGTTGTCCATAAACAGTCCTTTTCAATCCATCCCAGGCATGTTCGATAGGATTCATATCTGGAGAACATGCTGGCCTCTCTAGTCCAGTTATGTCTTTATTCTGAACGAAATCATTCGCAAGATGTGCACGATGGGGTCGCGAATTGTCGCCCATGAAGACGAATGCCTCGCCAATACGCTGCCGAAATGGTTGCACTATAGGTCGGAGGATGGCATTCACGTATCGTACACCCGTTACGGCGCCTTCCATGGCCACTAGCGGCGTACGTCGGCCACACATAATGCCACCCCAAAAAAACAGGGACCCTCCACATTGCTGCGCTCGCTGGTCAGTGCGTCTAAGGCGTTCAACCTGACTGGGTTGCCTCCAAACACGTCTCCGACGATTTTCCGGTTGAAGGCATATGCGACACTCATCGGTGAAAAGAACGTGGCGCCAATCCTGAGCGGTCCATTCGGCATGCTGTTGTGCCCATCTGTACCGCGCTACATGGTGTCGTGGTTGCAAAGGTGTACCTCGCCATGGACGTCGGGGTTGAAGTTACGCATCATGCAGCCTATTGTGCACAGTCTGAGTTGTAACATGACGTCCTGTGGCTGCACGTACAGCATTATTCAACATGGTGGCGTTGCTGTCAGGGTTCCTCCAAGCTATAATCCGTAGGTAGCGGTCATCCACTGCAGTACTAGCCCTTGGGCGGCCTGAGCGAGGCATGTCATCGACAGTTCCTGTCTTTCTGTATCTCCTCCACTACCGAACAACATGGCTTTGGTTCAGTGTGATACGCCTGGATACTTCCCTTGTTGAGAGCCCTTCCTGGAACAAAGTAACAATGCGGACACGATCGAACCTCGGTATTGACCGTCTAGGCATGGTTTAACTACAGACAACACAAGCCGTGTACCTCCTTCCTGACGGAATGACTGGACTTGGTCGGCTGTCGAACCCCCTCCGTCTAATAGGCGCTGCTCATGCATGGTTGTTTACATCTCTGGGTGGGTTTAGTGACATCTCTGAACAGTCAAAAGGACTGTGTCTGTGATGCAATATCCACAGTAAACGTCTATCTTCAGGACCTCTGGGAACTGGGGTGATGTAAAACATTTTTTGATGTGTGTATTACAGCTCACCTGAACGTGTTGTCTCAAATGACAAAATCGTCGTCTCCTAAACATTCTGCTATTTCAGAACCGAGAGCATGGCCCTTCCCAAATAAACAGACACATAGACAATACATTATCCGGAAAGAGGCAGGTATGATATACCAGTATAATGGAACCATCGAATCGAACAGCAAAAATACCTACCCGCCTGGGTTTTCTACAGAAACTGCTGACAAAAAATGTCAGATTGTATTCAGTGTTATTCAGATTACATCAACGAATGATACTGACAAAATATGTCAGATTGTATTCAATGTTTTTCAGAGCCGGCCGGAGTGGCCGTGCGGTTCTAGGTGCTACAGTCTGGAACCGAGCGACCGCTACAGTCGCAGGTTCGAATCCTGCCTCGGGCATGGATGTGTGTGATGTCCTTAAGTTAGTTAGGTTTAATTAGTTCTAAGTTTCTAGGCGACTGATGACCTCAGAAGTTAAGTTGCATAGTGCTCAGAGCCATTTGAACCATTTTGTTATTCAGATTACATCATCAACCATTCGCTCCCATCTCCCATACTGACATTAGAGCTGTTGCTACGGACATATTTCGAACATGGCTTAAAAAATTTGTATATAAGACCAAATACTTACGATTACAATATCTTCAGAACAACCTACAGGCTGCATAAGAAGAGAAAGCTGTGTCTTTTATTGTTCTACGGCGGGTCGAAAAAATTGGCTCTGAGCACTATGGGACTTAACATCTGAGGTCATCAGTCCCCTAGAACTAAGAACTACTTAAACCTAACCTAATTACATCACACACATCCATGCCCGAGGCAGGATTCGATCCCGCGATCGCGCAGTTCCATACTGAAGCGCCTAGAACCACTCCACCACACCGGCCGGCACGGTGGGACGCTTAGGCACAAATAGAGTAACTTAATTGTTATGAGCGAATGGCATGTCAGTACAGCAGTCATTCCTGAAATCTGGGCAACTGACAATGTGCACCCGAAGTAAAAGCGTTTTAAAAGTTTCGGATAGAATAAAGGTGACAGATACGGGGGGTTTCGGTTGTACTTGAAAAAACCTAATCTGAACTCTTAGTAGTATGCAGATAAATAATATTTCATAGATATTTCGTGGCCCGATATAGTCAATATGCAAGACATTCAGAATGTTATTGATATATAGTTCACTTTTTGTGCCAATGTTTACGTTGCCATATGGTCACATACAGGGTGTTACAAAAAGGTACGGCCAAACTTTCAGGAAACATTCCTCACACACAAATAAAGAAAATATGTTATGTGTACATGTGTCCGAAAACGCTTAATTTCCATGTTAGAGCTCATTTTAGTTTCGTCAGTATGTACTGTACTTCCTCGATTCACCGCCAGTTGGCCCAATTGAAGGAAGGTAATGTTGACTTCGGTGCTTGTGTTGACATGCGACTCATTGCTCTACAGTACTAGCATCAAACACATCAGTACGTAGCATCAACAGCTTAGTGTTCATCACGAACGTGGTTTTGCAGTCAGTGCAATGTTTACAAATGCGGAGTTGGCAGATGCCCATTTGATGTATGGATTAGCACGGGGCAATAGCCGTGGCGCGGTACGTTTGTATCGAGACAGATTTCCAGAACGAAGGTGTCTCGACAGGAAGACGTTCGAAGCAATTGATCGGCGTCTTAGGGAGCACGGAACATTCCAGCCTATGACTCGTGACTGGGGAAGACCTAGAACGACGAGGACACCTGCAATGGACGAGGCAATTCTTCGTGCAGTTGACGATAACCCTAATGTCAGCGTCAGAGAAGTTGCTGCTGTACAAGGTAACGTTGACCACGTCGCTGTATGGACAGTGCTACGGGAGAACTAGATGTTTCCGTACCATGTACAGCGTATGCAGGAACTATCAGCAGCTGATTGGCCTCCACGGGTACACTTCTGTGAATGGTTCATCCAACAATGTGTCAATCCTCATTTCAGTGCAAATGTTCTCTTTACGGATGAGGCTTCATTTCAACGTGATCAAATTGTAAATTTTCACAATCAACATGTGTGGACTGACGAGAATCCGCACGCGATTGTGCAATCACGTCATCAACGCAGATTTTCTGTGAACGTTTGGGCAGGAATTGTTGGTGATGTCTTGATTGGGCCCCATATTCTTCCACCTACGCTCAATGGAGCACGTTATCATGATTTCATACGGGATACTCTACCTGCGCTGCTAGAACATGTGCCTTTACAAGTACGACACAACATGTGGTTCATGCACGATGGAGCTCCCGCACATTTCAGTCGAAGTGTTCGTACGCTTCTCAACAACAGATTCGGTGACCGATGGATTGGTAGAGGCGGAGCAATTCCATGGCCTCCACGCACTACTGACCTCAACCCTCTTGACTTTCATTTATGGGGGCATTTGAAAGCTCTTGTCTACGCAACCCCGGTACCAAATGTAGAGACCCTTCGTGCTCGTATTGTGGACGGTTGTGATACAATACGCCATTCTCCAGGGCTACATCAGCGCATCAGGGATTCCATGCGACGGAGGATGGATGCATGTATCCTCGCTAACGGAGGACATTTTGAACATTTCCTGTAACAAAGTGTTTCAAGTCACGCTGGTACGTTCTGTTGCTGTGTGTTTCCATTCCATTATTAATATGTTTTGAAGAGAAGTAGTAAAATGAGCTCTAACATGGAAAGTAAGCGTTTACGGACACATGTCCACATAACATATTTTCTTTCTTTGTGTGTGAGGAATGCTTCCTGAAAGTTTGGCCTTACCTTTTTGTAACACCCTGTACATGCAACCAGCTGCCGTAGAAATGTGTGGTTTCAGGAAATTTCAATACACGCTGTCACATGCTGAGCGACCAGTTCCACGTGATTTCAGCGCTAATGAACTGGCAAATTGTATCGTTCAATCGGGTCTACAGTGTTACTAAATACTGAACAACCAACCAGATTAAGAACTCTGTCAGAACGCCCACCTTCCTGCATTGTACTTTGAGAATTATCCTTTGTATGCAGACGAACACCTCAATGATAATCTAGGCAGTGAGCATCGTCTGATTAAAATCTTTGTATGGTACATACACGCTGTCGACACCGATACACACGAGATGATGGGATCAACCATAAGCTTATTAATTGGCAGGGATATCAAACAAGATTAAATGAAACTTTCAATGCTTATATACCGAATGATTACTTCAAGGTAGAAGTGCGTTTGTTGAGAATGCCATTTTGACTGATGTTCTTGGATGCGTAACAACTGGTATCACAACCAGACACCATGATGAACGACACAATGTTCTCTTGCGATCGTCAAAATGTGGCTTGCAATCAAAATATTTAAAATAAATCCCACATACAATAATTTGATCACACCAACCCAAAAAAAGGGTGGATTAAACTTTGTTCTTAACTTGGATCGGATATTTCAGCATAAACACTCTGGATAAGGGTAAATTTTTTTATAGAATCAAGTCTTAACAACAATATCGTCCAGACAAACAAGAATTACGCAGAGTCGTGCACAGACCTGTTAGCAACAACGTAGTTTTCACACAGTACCCTAGAGCCGTTGACCTCCGGTAAGGATACGCACATGACTGCACGTTTCACTGGATACTACTTTTAGTTTAAATGAGTTGTAGCGCTGTCTGAGAAAGAAAGACATGTCTCCAGATTTAGACCAGACGAAATTTCGTACTCTATGATTTTTAATCTCCGCTACGGAATATCGATCACTCTTCTTGAGGTTATTAACGATTATTTATCTAAAAGCACCAATGTCCCTGCGCAATGAAGGTTAATCGGAATGATAGCAGTTCCGAAATTGAGAACAGATCCAGTGTCTGTTCACTCTTTCCATCCAGAATCCTTAGTCTCGTGTAACTGCACGATTATGTGTATGATGGTCAAGAATGGGTTAGAGTGGTTTGTAGAACATAGTAAAATATTTCACAATATAATATTCTGTTTCTGAAAAAAGGTCAGCCGATTAGATTCACGAAGTAACTTTGTTACAGATGATCAGCTGAATTTCTCTGACAGTCTATAAACGCTTACGTCCTTTGTAGATACAAGTGTGCATACGGCTATATTGATATTTCTGTGCTACGATAAACCCTATGTGATCTAGATATAGCACCGGGAATAACCAACAAGTGCTCGCATTTACTACACACAGGATCTTAAGATTAAGGACGACGGACGGAAAACTCATTTCAGCAACCGTCTGTTAATGTTTGGCACGTTGGGATCCTGTTAAGTCCGTTACTTTTTGCCATATATCAGACAGATGAATGAACGATTACGGCATCCTGTCACCTTTCTACAGTATGCAGACAGGAACCGCAGAGCATTACGGAGGGTTGTTGTACAAAACTCGCAAGAAATCAGCAGAAGGAATAACTCAAGAGTTTCACAGTGCAACCGTCAGCTTAGCTAGCTCGATGACTGTGCGCCGGCAGTTAAAGGAATGTGGTACAATGGTCGAACAGCTCCTCATACGCCACAAATTTCTGTAGTCAGTGCTTGGCTACACTTGAAGTGGTACAAAAAGCGACACCACTGGACAACGGTTAACTGGAAACGAGTGGTTTGGGGTGATGAATCACGCTATATTCTGTAGATATCCTATACAAGGGTTTGGGTTCGATGAGTGCCTGGAGAACGTTACCTGACATTATGTTTTGTGGCAACAGTGAAGTACGCTGTAGAGGAACAGTTCGGATACGATGATTGTATCAGCATGGCAGTGCACTCTGTCATAAAGCAGTGTCTGTGAGGCAATGTTTCGTGGACATTAAAATTCGTAAAATGGACAGGACAGTCCAGAGGTCCGACCTGAACCGTATGAGACGAATTAGAACGTTGAATTCGCTCTGGATCCCAGCGTCCAACATAACCACCTTCTGTGGCTTCCACAATTGAGGAAGAAATGGCTGACAATCTTCAAGAGCAATTCATACATCTCACTGAAAGTGTTCCCTTCAGAGTTCAGACGTATGTGATGGAACGTCGCGTCAGAGCTCATCGTCCCCCTCAAGACATCATTGCTTCCATGGCACGGCACGTCGTCGGTGTTATCCGTGTATCCCATATTAATCCCATATTAATGTGCACTTATAGGTCCTCGCATACTCTCGATCAGACAGTGTACGTCAAGCACAAGGACCAGAACAGTGCCCTCGACTACGTGCGACGAGGTGTCAGTAGTGTCGTTACGGTTTAGTCGAAATAGGAGTGGATGTCGTGGCTGAAACATACCATCTGGTTGACTTTAATAGACACAGGGTAGACGAAGAAGCAATTTATTTGCTAATTAATAACCACACTGTTTTCGTATCTACTCGTATTAAATTTCTGGCTATCTGGCTAGACATTCGACTGACATGACAAAAACATTTTAGCGTACTCCATGATGAGGTACACAACAGAATTAACATCCTGAAAGATCTGTCTTACACTGACCGTGGAGGCGACTCTAGGACCTTATATCTGTAAAAACTGTTAATTAAGAGCAAGATCGAATGTGGTTGCATGTTGTATGACTCAGCTTCCACATCTTGAATGGAGATACTAGATCGTATTCAATCAGCAGCTCTGCCGATTTGTGGAGACTATATTAAAAAAGCATCCACATATATCTTGCTAGTGGAACTGGTAGCTACCCTACTCGTTACGAGACAAAAATGGTTCAAATGGCTCTGAGCACTATGGGACTTAACTTCTGAGGTCATCAGTCCCCTAGAACTTAGAACTACTTAAACCTAACTAACCTAAGGACATCATACACATCCATGCCCGAGGCAGGATTCGAACCTGCGACCGTAGCGGTCACGCGGTTACAAACTGAAGCGCTTAGAACCGCACGGCCACACCGGTCGGCGTTACGAGACGAAAGCTCTTATGTGGCCGATACATGTTGAGAGTCAGAGCCTCTGTCAGTCGGGCTTTTCATCTGAAATTGGCGTGATTGCTAAATCTGATGCAGACCAAGTCATACCGGTCGAAGAAACCCAAACATCTATTGCCAGTATCACATACGCTAATCAGCCAGAACATTATGACCACCTACCTAATAGCCGGTAGTATATCCACCTTTGACACGGATAACACCGACGACGTGCCGTGCCATGGAAGCAATGATGTCTTGAGGGGGACGATGAGCTCTGACGCGACGTTCCATCACATCGGAGTGTGTTCAATCGGGTTCAGGTCTAACAAGTTGGGGGGGGGGGGGGGGGCAGCACATCAACTGGAACTGACCACTGTGCGACTCGAACCACTCCATCACACTACTGGCTTTGTGACATGGCGCGTTATCTTGTTGAAAAATGCCACTGCCGTCGGGAAACATGATCGTCATGAAGGGCTGTTCGTCGTCTGCAACCAGTGTACGATACTCCTTGGTCGTCATGATGCGTTGCACGAGCTCCACTGGACCCATGGATGTCCACGTGAATGTTCCGCAGAGTATAATGGAGCCGCCGCCAGCCTCTCTCCATCCCACTGTACAGGTGCCACGGAGCTGTTCCCGTGGAAAGTGATGGGTTCCCCCCCCCCCCCCTCCCGCCCCCACCGCCAATCGTTATGATGAAGAAGATATCGTTGATCATCAGATCATGCAACGCTTTGCCACTGCGCCAACGTCCAGCGCCTATGGATACGTGCCCATTTCAATCGTAGTAGTCGATGTCGTGGTGTTAACAATGGCACATACATAGTTCGTCGTCTGCGGACGCCCATCCTTAGGATTGTCCGGTACACTGTGTGTTCAGACACACTTGTACTCTGCCCAACATTGAAGTCTGATGTTAGTTCCATTAAAGTTCTGCACCTGTCCTGTTTTACCAGTCTGCCCAACCTACGACTATCAGCATCTGTAATGGGAGGCGGCCGCAAAGCCCCACAACTTCTGGACGTGGTTTTACTTTCGTTTAGCCACGTATTGGAGACACTCACCACGGCACTCCTCGAAAACCCGGCAACTCGTGCAGTTTCCGAAATGCCCGTGGCGAGCCTCTGGGCCATCACAGTCTGCCCTCGGCCAAACTCAGACAGATCACGTGCCTTCCTTATTCTACACACGGACAGCAAGCTCACTGATACTACGTGCACCGTGCTTGTGTTTGACTAGCAGTCATTACTCGACAGGTGACGCTGATATAGCCTGGGTGGTCGTTGATCAGTGTAGTTTGATGAAATCCCACAGCACAATGTTATCATCAGTTTCGTAGAGGACATTTGATGTCAAGCCAACGGTGTATCTTCTAGGAATCACTGGGCAGTGTACGATGATCACGTAACTAAAGGATCCGTACCTTCGAGTGAAATGAGAGTCTCAATACTATCAAAATTGAATCATGTGTCTCATGAACGGTACAAATTGTACACGCATGCTTGCAAAATGTATGTCCTCACACGATACGCATTTTTGATGACCAGACAGCGTATGGACGATCCTTACCGTTACCGGCAGAAGCGTCTACATTAATAGCGGTGTTGTATGCCATTTATCAAACTATTCTGTACATAGTCGAGTTAGACGTCTACGAAGTCCTAACATATATTCGCTTGATGAGTGTCTTACAGTCGCTTACGAGGGCCGGCGAAGGACAACCTGTAAATCCCTGGCAGACGAAATGCTACATTTACTTCCCACCAACATACCCCTGTCATACAGTGACTTTCGTTGAAGATTCACCAACTAAGCAAAAACTAAATGGACCAAGTTAGTGGACATGGACTGTGACAGCAAAGGCACATGGGATATGGTGATTTGGCAACAGATTCCACTCAATTCTTGGTTTCTCAACTCGGCGGCCACGAGAAAAACAATTGTTACATTAACAAACTAAGAGCAGTGATTAATGCCCCACTGACGGTGATATTGTACATATACTAACAAGATGAGATAAATACAGTCATCTAAGAACAAGTAGACCCCACAATATTTAAAAAAAATTACGGCTTATTTCCCTCTTAAAGCAGCGCTTAGGTCCATGACTAAGCCCTTTGCCAAATGTAACTGCCTTTTCACCTGTCTTTGTAAAAGCAAACTTCAAAATAGGAAAAGAAGACGACGCACGACGAAGCTGTTATCTGCATGGGACGGAAATCGGTAGATGTGATGCAAATGGTAAATGTAAAGCCAAACAAATGATTACAGTTTCAAAAAAATTGGATGATTTATCGAAGGAAAAGAGCTTCACAAGTTCAGCTAGTTCATAACGCTTTGGCTCACCTCTGATCTTTATGCAAGCAGTTATTCGACTCGCTGTAGACTGATACAGTTGTTGGATGTCGTGGTGACCGATATCGTTCCAGTTGGCGCGGTACACTATCAAACCCCGAGCTAGTTGGAGGGCCCTGCCCACAGTACTCTAAACGTTCTCAACTGGGGGGAGAGCAGGCCATCTTGCTGGCCTAGGTAGGGTTTGGCAAGCGCGAAGGCAAGCAGTAGAAGCTCTCGCCATGCGTAGGCTGGAGTTACGTTGCTGAAATCTGAACCCACGGTGGCTTGCTATGAAGGGCAACAAAACGCGGAGTAGAAAATAGACGCACCGCTGTGCTGTAAGGGTGCCGCGGGCGACAACCAAAAGGATCCTGCTACGAAAAAAAAAAAAAGACACCCCAGCCCATCACCCCTGGATATCGGGCTGTATAGAGGGCGACAGTCAGGTTGGTATCCCGCAACTCTCTGGGCCACCTCCAGACCCGTCTTTACTACTCATCGGGGCTCAGTTCGAAGAGGAACTCATCTCTGAAGACAATTCCACTACAATCAATGAGATTACAGGCCTAAAACGTTAAGATTTTTGAAAAATCTTACCGTAATAAGTTAATTGAGCATCCAATAATCTTATACCTTACAAATGAAACATTTAGTTAAACGTTTAAATTAGGAGGGCGAGCTGAAACTTAATTCCTCTGAAATTCTTATGCGAATCCTCTTAAAGCTTTTCAAATAAAACAAACTTTATTAAAATTATACATCTTTATTCATAACTTAATCATACTTAACACTTGGTTCAAGAATCATGAAAGAAGGTTGTATGCATGGAAGAAGCCTGGAGATACTAGAAGGTATCAGATATATTATATAATGGTAAGACAGAGATTCAGGAACCAGGTTTTAAATTGTAAGACATTTCCAGGGGCAGATGTGGACTCTGACCACAATTTATTGGTTACGAACTGTAGTTTAAAACTGGAGAAACTGCAAAAAGGTGGGAATTTTGGAGATGGGAGCTGGATAAACTGAAAGAACCAGAGGTTATAGAGAGCTTCAGGGAGAGCATTAGGGAACGATTGAAAAGAATGGGGGAAACAAATACAATAGAAGAAGAAGAATGGGTAGGTTTGAGAGACGAAATAGTGAAGGTAGCAGAGGATCAAGTAGGTAAAAAGACGAGGGCTAATAGAAATCCTTGGGTAACAGAAGAGATACTGAATTTAATCGATGAAGGGAGAAATGCAGTAAATGAAGCGGGCAAAAAAGAATACAAACGTCTCAAAAACGAGATCGACAGGAAATGCAAAATGGCTAAACAGGGATGGCTAGAGGACAAATGTAAGGATGTAGAGGCACATGTTACTAGGGGTAAGATAGATACTGCCTACAGGAAAATTAAAGAGCCCTTTGGAGAAAAGAAAACCACTTGCATGAATATCAAGAGCTCAGATGAAAACCCAGTTCTAAGCAAAGAAGGGAAAGCAGAAAGGTGAAAGGAATATATAGAGGGTCTATACAAGGGCGATGTTCTTGAGCACAATATTATAGAAATGGAAGAGAATGTAGATGAAGATAATAGGAGATATGATACTGCGTGAAGAGTTTGACAGAGCACTGAAAGACCTAAATCGAAACAAGGCCCCGGGATGAGACAACATTCCATTAGATCTACTGACAGCCTTGGGAGAGCCAGGCCTAAGAGAATTCTACCATCTGGTGAGCAAGGTGTATGAGACTGGCGGAATAATCTCAGACTTCAAGAAGAATATATTATTTCCAATCCCAAAGAAAGCATGTGTTGACAGATGTGCAAATGATTGAACTATCAGTTCAATAAGTCACGGCTGCAAAATACTGACACGAATTCTTTACAGACGAATGGAAAAACTGGTAGAAGCCGACCTCGGGGAAGATCAGTTTGGATTCCGTAGAAATGTTGGAACACGTGAGGCAATAGTGACTCTACGACTTATCTTAAAAAATAGATTAAGGAAAGGCAAATCTACGTTTTTAGCGATTGTAGACTTAGAGAAAGCTTTTGACAATGTTGACTGGAATACTCTCTTTCAAATTCTAAAGGTGACAGGGGTAAAATACATGGAGCGAAATGCTATTTACAAATTGTACAGAAACCAGATGGCAGTTATAAGAGTCGAGGGGCAGTAAAGGGAAGCAGTGGTTGGGAGGGGAGTGAGACAGGGTTGTAGCCTATCCCTGATGTTATTCAATCTGTATAATGAGCTAGCAGTAAAGGAAACAAAAGAAAAATTCGGAGCTGGAATTAAAATCCATGGAGAAGAAATAAAAGCTTTGAGGTTTGCCGATCACATTGTAATTCTGTCAGAGACAGCAAAGGACCTGGAAGAGCAGCTGAACGGAATGGAAAGTGTCTTGAAAGGCAGATATGAGATGAACATCAACAAAAGCAAAACGAGGATAATGGAATGTAGTCGAATTAAATCGGGTGATGCTGTGGGAATTAGATTAGGAAATGAGACGCTTAAAGTCTTAAAGGAGTTTTGCCACGCATTCATCTATATATATATATATATATATATATATATATATATATATATATATATTACCAATATATACGCGACTGCTACGGTCGCAGGTTCGAATCCTGCCTCGGGCATGGATGTGTGTGATGTCCTTATGTTAGTTAGGTTTAAGTAGTTCTAAGTTCTAGGGGATTGATGACCACAGATCTTAAGTCCCATAGTGCTCAGAGCCATTTGAACCATTTGAAGTTTTGCTATTTGGGGAGCAAAATAACTGATGATGGTCGAAGTAGAGAGGATATAAAATGTAGACTGGCAATGGCAAGGAAAGCGTTTCTGAAGAAGAGAAATTTGTTAACATCAAGTATAGGTTTAAGTATCAGGAAATCGTTTCCTAAAGTATTTGTATGGAGTGTAGCCATGTATGGAAGTGAAACATGGACGATAAATAGTTTAGACAAGAAGAGAATAGAAGCTTTCGAAATGTGGTGCTACAGAATAAAGGTGAATATTAGATGGGTGGATCACATAACTAATGAGGAGGTATTGAATATAATTGGAGAGAAGAGAAATTTGTGGCACAACTTGAGTAGAAGAATGTATCGGTTTGTAAGGCATTTTCTGAGGTATCAGGGGATCACCAATTTAGTATTGGAGAGCAGCGTGGAGGGTAAAAATCGTAGAGGGAGACCGAGAGATGAATACAGTAAACAGATTCAGAAGGATGTAGGTTGCAGTAGGTACTGCGAGATGAAGAACCTTGCACAGGACAGAGTAGCATGGAGAGTTGCATCCGGCTGGTCCCGGCGGAGGTTCGAGTCCTCCCTCGGGCATGGGTGTGTGTGTTTATCTTTAGGATGATTTAGGTTAAGTAGTGTGTAAGCTTAGGGACTGATAACCTTAGCAGTTAAGTCCCATAAGATTTCACACACATTTGAACATTTTTGAGAGCTGCATCAAACCAGTCTCTGGACTGAAGACCACAACAACAACGTCTTTATTCATCTTGTTTGCATATTTATTTCTCAACATGGAGACGAACACACATCTGCCACTGACAGACCTCTTTGTTGATATCGTCACTGTAGAAAGTTTGATTTTGTTCACGCAGCCACAACTTCACCTCCAGTTGCACCGCTTAATTACTGTCAGAATGAGGTCCTCGGAGGTGTTCTCTAAGTTTTGGAAACAGATGAAAATTGGATGGGTCCAAGTCGGGACTGTATGGAGTATGACTGAAGACAGTGAACCCAAGGCGTCGAATTTTTGCAGATGTCGCAGCGCTCGTGTATGGTCTGGCACTGTCATTCTGAAGGAGTGGGTGCGTCATGTATGACCCAATATTTCTGTAGTTAAAAACTCGATTACAGCGTGCTGTTTGTCACTGGCCGACATAGTGCACCGACGTAGTTAAGTTACACACCTCATTGTTACACGCTACAATTCGGAGCCCTCTAGCAGCAGAGGATTTCAAATTTCGTCAGGGAAGCAGTAAAGTCGACCGAGTAATATACGTAAGGTATAACACCTCAACCGATATCGAGAACAGAATAAAACCTTCGAAGGCATTACTTTTCAGCACGCCATTGTACCCCATCTCAGTCACCAGACTTCCTCCTCAACCATCATTACACGGCCCTTCCTAATGTTTTATTGCATAGCAAATCAGGCATAGGAAACATTGAGCAAACAAGTTTATAACTCAGCGAGAGGAGAAGTCCATTCGTCAGCAATATCGGTCCTTTGATCCGTTAGATAAGAGACCAGATTTCTATGAGAGAGAGAAGAGAGTTTCAGATTATATTTGAATAAACCTGCCCGTGTGTTCCTTAAATCATTTCAGTCAAATGCCTGTATGAAATGAGGTGCTCAATGAGTAACTGTTGTTGTGTGCAAAAAAAACGATGCGTGATTTTTGTAAAAAGAATAAAATCAATGGTTCAGACAAGGAAGATAATTAAAAGTGATGGTCAGTATGCTCCTAATTATATAGGTTAAATAGTGGTTAATGCAGTGAGCTTATTATAGGGAGGAGCAGTGTCTAAAACCCGTCCGACCATCCGGAATAAGGTACTTTAAGCAGTCCATGTGAATTCCGTTAAAGTCCTTTAACCAAGATAAGTCCTATCGTCGTACTTTCCAGGAGAAATGTTATTCCTACTGCGATGACTAGTGTTACGATGAGACATAAAGTTATACTCTTCTTCGTACTACATTTCACCACATTACTCGACCCTATGTTGAAGAGTGACACCGGGATCAACCTCGTTTATAATTCTAATCCCAATGAAATCTAATCGCATTAAAAGTACTGTGATTAACGTTGCAAATGTGTTTGAGCCGAATTATCCCATTAAATTGAAATTAAAACATCCACCTCGCTTCCATCGAGCTATGGACAATATTACAGTAAAATATGTGTCATATTTTTCGCGCTCCTAAGCACTGGGAGTTATATCCCTTCTTTGGATGTAAATCAGATTTCCTGTTGAGAAATCTCGCAGTCACTGGACAAGACTGAGTACATCATCACATATTGACTCTTTAGCGTAATTTCACGACTTTTTCATATGATCTGTTTTAATTTTGGTGTGAGCCTTTCCAACGTAGGTTTCTACATCTACATCTACATTTATACTCCGCAAACCACCCAACGGCGTGTGGCGCAGGGCACTTTACGTGCCACTGTCATTACCTCCCTTTCCTGTTCCAGTCGCGTATGGTTCGCGGGAAGAACGACTGCCGGAAGGTCTCCGTGCGCGCTCGAATCTCTCTAATTTTACATTCGTGATCTCCTCGGGAGGTATAAGTATCGGGAAGCAATATATTCGATACCTCATCCAGAAACGCACCCTCTCGAAACCTGGACAGCAAGCTACACTGCGATGCAGAGCGCCTCTCTTGCAGAGTCTGCCACTTGAGTTTGCTAAACATCTCCGTAACGCTGTCACGCTTACCAAATAACCCTGTGCCAAAACGCGACGTTCTTCTTTGGATCTTCTCTATTACGTGAGTACTTAACGTCACTCACAGACTACGAAGTAATTGCCACCGGTATTTAGCGAAACTATGTCGGTGCGTGAGAAACAGCGTGCTGTAATCGATTTTTTAACTGCAGAATACGTATTTCCATTTGAAATCCATAGACGAACGAAACTTGTGTACGATGATGATAGTATCGACATCAGAAATGTGCAACGTCTGGTTGTTCGTGTTCGTAATGAAGGAAATGTTCAAATGTGTGTGAAATCTTATGGGACTTAACTGCTAAGGTCATCAGTCCCTAAGCTTACACACTACTTAACCGAAATTATCCTAAGGACAAACACACACACGCATGCCCGAACGAGGACTCGAACCTCCGCCGGGACCAGCCGCACAGTCCATGACTGCAGTGAATTAGACCGCTCGGCTAATCCCGCGCGGCGTAATGAAGGAACCGGTGGTGCTAACCTCAACGTGTGTGACAGATCTCGGAGTGAACGAGCGTGTACAGCAACTCATAGGAATCGGGTTGATGAACTCATGAGAGAAAATCATCGGATAACACAGACATAGCTCTCATCTAAGTGTGGCATATCACGAGAGCGTGTACAGGCCATCAGTGCATAACTGCGGCACAGAAAACTGTACACACGGCGTGTGCCTCGAATGTTCACTCCTGATATGAAACAGAGGAGATCTGACATCTCTCAAAAATTTCTTTTGCGTTTTGAGCGTGAAGGTGATGCCTTTCTTAAAAACATTGTGAGAGGTGATGAAAACTGAGTTCACCAATTTGTCGCCGAAAACAAGAGAGCATCAATGGAACTCCGCCACAAGGGTCATCGACGTCAAGAAAGGACAAGACCATGCCATCAGCTGGCAAAGTCGTGCTAACAGTGTTGGTGTGGTGCATTTGAAATTGATGACTGAATGCAGCACTATAAACTCTGCAAGGTAACAAGGTAATGCGAGACCCTCAGAAATCTGGAAGCACGCATTTGAAGAGTTCGTCCACACATGGAGCACACTCTCTTTCATCATGACTATGTCAGGTCAGACACGAGCGCTGCTATGTCTGCAACAATCCGATTCCTTGTACTCACTGTCATCGATCATCCTCCACACGGTCCCCTACTTGGCCCCATCCGATTTTCATCTGTTTCCGAAACTTAAGAACATCTTCGAGAATTTCACTTGCACAGTGATGATGCGGTGCAAGCAGACGTAGGGTTGTGCGTCATCAATTAAGTCAAACATTCTACAGTGACGATATCAAGAAACTGGTTTCTTGTTGGCAAAAATGTATTCGTGGCTAGAGAGGCAAGGCTGATAAATAAATATGTAACCATGAAGAGTAAATATGTAGAATGTTAATCCTCGTATAATTACAGCTGACGAAACACATCAATGATATCCAGCTACTTTGTAGATAACAAGTTGCATCATAAGATGCATAAGATGATTAGTCACAGGAAAACAAACATGTTACAATTTTGGATTTAAAACAGGCAACCAACCAAAAGTCCGTTTAACATTTTTACTTAAAAAAGAGGTCCACTAAGACTCACACAGTAGAGTTGAAACATGGGGTAGATGATAAGAATTGCAGAAGTCGGAGGATTTCTAAACCAAATTTCATTAATATTACATGGACAAATGGTAACATGAACTCCCAACCTCAGTAAAATGATTATTACAACACAGCATATTATCTGTCGGTGTTCTTGTAAGAGGGACTGGCCTGTGATTGTGATATGTAGCGTTGTGCCATTTCGGATGCTGTACCAGAGGTTTGCGTCTCTCTCGGGGAGAGAGGTATGAGGGTGCTTTTACCGCGGTGGCAAATGAGTTAAATGAAGTTGAATTAAGCGTAATAAGGCAGGCAGCGCGCAAAATGGATCTGTAGGGCAGGGGTGGAGGGTGGCTTGTGTGTCGGTGTGATTTTATCCGCTGTGCCGCAACCCACAGCCCAGTTTGCTATTGTTTCAAACTATGAGCGGACTTTCATAGTAGCGTCAGTAGCAGCATTACATTAATTTTAATAAAACGATTCTTGTTAGGTATGATAGTTTAGTGTTTTTAACACAGCTGTTGAGCCACCAGGTTTTTTGTAAATAAAAATTTCCTTACTGACTTTTAACTGTCTGTAACACACATAATGTTTCTTATTCTTTACAAAAGCAACAGAGATATCGTTACTAATAACTTTACCACGACTGACGAAATATCTCATTAAAAGATCTGAGATGCATTATGAAAGTACAGTATATCTGAAGTCTATATAAAGTCTGAATCTAGATGTTCACAGCTTCGGTATTATGTTCTATCCACGAAAACTAGGGAGCGCGTGTACTATTCAAAGTCAGAAAAGGTATTTCACGTTACTTACGTCCGTCTATATCACTGGCTTTCTGGTTGTACATACACTCCTTCGCCATTCAGTATAATTGAAAACAATATATTTAATAAGCGGACTCTTAAGTATAGACTATTCATACATTCCAGCCAATACAGCGGCCTAAAAATGTGCAGCCGATGTTTAACACATTTCATCCGAGCGTAGTACGTTGGCGCCTCATCTCGTTGCAAATTCTCCTTTAATATTATCTACTGAGTGGGTCATCTTGTTGAAAGTACTCCTTCAGAGATCTAGCACAAAACTGCTGTGCCCCATATGTAAACAGAGTACCGAATGACTGCGGGAGTGTTGAAAAGGTGTCATTTAAACCAGCTCAGGTCACTGTACACCACAATCTTCCCAGATCGCGGTGCGTGCTCAAGCGGCGCTTCCGCGACGGAGAGGCACGTCGAATCGATTGACTCTGCCCGGCGGATTAACGACGAGGGTCGGGCTGCTAGCTAGTGTGGATGTGGCTTTTAGGTGGTTTCTCACATCCCAATAGACAAATACCGGGCTGGTACCTGAGTCCCATTTCGGTTACACGATTCGTAGATATTTAGAAAAAAACTTTCGCTCACTTTCAAAGAAATAACACTACACGCAAAGAGTTGGGGTACAGGGGGTAAGGGATGGCGACGGAAAGTGTATGCGCCAACCCTTTAAATGAACCGTAGAGAATCTGTTAATAACTATGCCGACTCTACGCCGAAGCGGGACAAGGCCACAAGAAAAGAGAAGAAGTTACTCTACACCACATATTTGTCTCTGGCGAGAGAGGTTCGTCCCCTAATACGATATGTAGCTTCTCTGCACCCCAGAATACGATATTCCGATGTTGTATATGCTAGGGATGGATCGCATCCGCACTAACAACCACAAGACATTTGTAATTTCGGCACGTCTTTACTTCCGTTTATACTTTCTATCTGTCTGTTTATTGACTACTTGCTCGTGAAATTGTAACAACTCCTGCTCATATGTCAAAATTCACCATATTTTTGCCTGGGTAATATCTGTTTGCAAATTGTATCGTCCGTTTACATTTGATGTAACAGGCAAGTGAACTTCCTCAAAAAAATGGTTCAAATGGCCCTGAGCACTATGGGACTTAACATCTGAGGTCATCAGTCCCCTAGAACTTAGAACTACTTAAACCGAACTAACCTAAGGACATCACACACATCCATGCCCGAGGCAGGATTCGAACCTGCGAGCGTAGCAGTCGCGCGGTTCCAGCCTGAAGCGCCTAGAACCGCTCGGCCACGGCGGCAGGCAAACTTCCTCCTTGACAGCACCATTGGCATCACTTTGTTTTTCGGTTTTCGATGTGCACCTTGAGAGCTCTCTGTCTATCTGCCCCAAAGGGTTCCTTGTCTTGTACGTCCTTGAGAAGTAAGTTAAAGCTTCTTTCCCGCTGGCTCTTGGATTAGACAAAACGTTCTTGCTGGTAATAAATCAGGACATGTGGAAGATGTTTCAAAACTAAATAATTAGTTTTGTATCGAGAAAAAATAAAACAAGTTGGTTGGCAGAACGCTCATATAATTTTTGTAACCGCGTGAATATGCGCTCACAAAGGCCTGATTGGGTAACTTCAGTGCAAATGAAGTGGGAAGCGCCGCAGCTTATCGATCTTCTTTTCTTACAGTTATTTCTCAGCACAGCCTACCTTTCCAGACCTATTTTGACCACCATGTTTAAGAAGATGAAGTTAACCCGTGCCGATTAGAGTGACAAATTTCAATATTGGGAATTATAGATTTGTTGTTTTTAGTCAGTGTTAAAAGTTATAGGTTTTTAGTATGGATTAAGTAGTTTTCATATTACTTTCTTCTCAGTATTTCTTTTTTGGAATCCGGGTGCAGTCTACGATGTTTTCGAAAAATACAAATTTCCTTTCGATACCTATCTACGGTCAATACTCCGTGAAAATCTTGCACTAATTTAACACAACTCTCAGCATAGTTACTCAGAGTTTTTAACTCCTTAACTATCCTTTTAACGTATACAGATGAAGTGCTTCTCGTCCAAGGGCATACTTGAATAAAACTAGTGTCATAATCTTCAGCAAGAGAACAGATCTCTGTTCTTGCTTGACACCATGTCGACTAATATTTTCTCTGAGATTAAGATGAGATTGAATTAGGAGTCGTAAATTAATGAATAAAAACAAATAGAAAATGGTAATTAGAACAATATTGAACTTGTCACCTAATGGTCCATCCAGTTCTACACAAAAGTGAATTTGTAGATTCTCTTCTCCCATAGTTGCTGTCATTTTGATTTTTGCTTATAAGTCTATTTCATCTTTAAAGAGCGATAAGAGAGGCAGCTGTTCTCTCAAATACCACGAATAATGTCTAAATTTCCTTATATCTGCTTTTGAAATAGTGAAATTTATGATTTCATATGTTTTCAGATCTTCTACGAAGCAGAGATCTAAATGAGGAGATTTTTTAGTTCCACAGCCCTAAATCTACTGTTTGACAGCCCTAAAGCCACAGTCTTACAATGAAAAGAGAGAGATAAGTTAGTGTATTTTTAATTTCAGAGGATATTTCAAATTTTGATGCTAGCACAAACATTTTTAAGCAGTGAATTTCTCTTGCCATCCATCTTGCTAAATGCATTGTTCCAGGAGGGTATTTCTGTCTCTCGTCCACAGTCTCTTTCCTAAAATATTACGCAGAGCTCTATGGGTTAAAGGTAATCACCTCCCACTGTTGATTTATCTACACTACTGTCCAAAATTAAATAAAAAAAACCATTATTTCCCCGTCCTGTGTCTAATTCGCGATGTAATCATACAACCTGTCAACCAGATGTCCGTAGGATCTTCTTCTGCATGGAAGATTGCATTCTAGTCAACGGACAATCATACCAACGGTGACGTCAGGGCACCTATGGAACGAGATAGTGTTTGACGGGTAGTCCCAGATCCACAATCGCTTTGTACACAGTCACAGACGGTGCAGAGTGGCACAAAGAAGATGCCTACCAGACACTCTGCGGTGAAGGACCATAGAAAGAAAGGAAGCAGGACAGTCGCAAACTGATTTGGCCCGACGGTTTAATGTAAATCGTTCTGTTGTTTCTCGGATGTGGCGACAGCTTATAGAGACCGAAACTGTATCCCAAAGACCAGGTCAGGGCCGACAGCCTCTGACTTCAGAAAAGAGGACCGTTAGTTGGCTGTAAGAGCACGACATGACCACTTCAGTACTGCACGGCAACTGGCATGTGAGCTCGCAGCATTCACTGGACGGTTTGTATCGAGCAAACGGTACGCAGAAGGCTTCGGCAGAGTGGCCTTTATTGTCGGAGACCTGCTGTATGTCTACCTCTGGCCCGTCTTCACAGAAGGGAACATCTAGAGTGAAGTTATCAGTATGCCGTCTGCGCGGTCGAACAGTGGGCTAGCGTTGTTTTCTCAGATGAGTCTTGATCTAGTCTGTAGAGTGAGTGATTCTCGCTGGATTCACATCTGGAGGGAACGTGAACCCGATTTCGGGGCCCAAAAATTGTGGAAAAAGACTGATATCGAGGAGGCTCCCTAATGGTGTGGGCAGGGATTATGCTGACCACTCGAACATTTCTTCATGAAATTGTACGGGTGAATCAGCAAGATTTAACTGCTGTCAGGTACCGTGAGGAAATCTTGGGATCTTATGAGCGGTTGTTGCTAGGTGCTGTGGGCCCGGACTTTGTATTCATGGAGGGGGGTTAGGTTGTTTGGGGAAAGAGACCAGACAGCGAGGTCATCGGTCTCATCGGATTAGGGAAGGATGGGGAAGGAAGTCGGCCGTGCCCTTTCAAAGGAACCATCCCGGCATTTGCCTGGAGAGGTTTAGGGAAATCACGGGAAACCTAAATCAGGATGGCCGGACGCGGGATTGCACCGTCGTCCTCCCGAATGCGAGTCCAGTGTGCTAACCACTTCGCTAGGTCGTATTCATGGACGATAATCCTCGACCTCATGATGGTTGTTTTGGAAACTGAATATATTTCACGCATGGTGCGGCCTGCTCGCTCTCCCGATGTGAATCTCATAGAGTATGTCTCGGATGCACTAGAGAGACGGGTTGCATCACGTCAGCATCCACCAACCACTCTCCAAGACTGCGACCAGCTCTGCAGGAAGAATGGGTGTTAATGTCTCAACATGAGACTGGTGACACCACTCACAGCATGCGCCATCGTTTTCAGGACTGTATTGCTGCCAGAAGGGGTCATACCCCACTCTGAGCACATTAACCAGATTTCGAAATGTGTGTGTAAAAATCGTTAAGTTTGAAAAAAACGAAGAACATTTTTGTTTACCGTTATGCATGTTGCAGTTCTTTAGGTTCTGAATTCTTTGCATTGCTTCTACTTTACTATCACGTGTTTATACTGTGGCCAAATAAAAGCAACCATGCAAAATTTCTGTTTGTTGTTTTAATTTTGGACACCAGTGTAATTTACATTTATAAATGTCTAACATCCCCTTAATTTCTGACTCATTTTTAAAAACAAATCCACAATTGTTTTGCCAATGGAAAATGACTGACAATGGTACTTTTATAGTTTTCTCTCAGATTTGGAAAAGCTGGCATCTCAGGAACACTTGTTACACCATGTACACTTTTTAAAATACGTTCATGTATGTGATGACGGCACGGGAAATACAACATCTCCCTGTCCATATTGTGTTCAAATAATATTCTCGCCGTGTTAAGACGACCAGTGCTTCATGTAGTTGTTTCGCTGCACAGAATTTGCACATTGCCTTCAGTACTCACATATGTTAATGCATTCCAAACAACGTTCACTTGCTCTTTAGCAGAATCATTCTGTGATTCTGGAATAGCAATGAGCTGTCGACTGTCTCCAAATGAAACAATGATTGGAAGTCTTTTTACTTTCTGGTCCCTGACGTTTGATGTTGGCAACAATTTACCATCCATGTGAACAGTAAGGACTGCAGGGATATCAGTCTTTAAAGATACTTTTATTATATGAAGAGAAAATTTATTAATACAGAACTATGACCAAGTGCCTCTGCTGTCGTCTGAAGAATATATACGGAATCTCTTACTCTCGGCAGGCATCTATCCTAAGCAACCGCTAGTTTTTCAGTTATAAAACCTTGGTCACCTCGCCTTTCAGTATTCTCCAACGCAAATGGAATTGAGCGTTTGACGTCATTGCCCGGGAAGCCCCTTACGGGGCAGGTCCGGCCTCCTTGGTGCAAGTCTTTTTACATTCGACGCCACATTGCGCGACTTGCGCTCCGGATGGGGATGAAATGATGAAGACAATACAACAGCCAGTCCCTGAGCGGAGAAAATCCCTGACCCAGCCGGGAATCGAACCCGGGCGGCAGTCCGTTACTCTTATCATTCAGCTATCGGGGCGGACAGTATTCTCCAATAAACAACACTCAGAAGTACGTTCTAAGCCTTGGTGAATTTTTTGAGGTTTCTAAAGTTTTCGAGATTACTATTGGAGCTTAGTTATTAAAAAACAGCGGTTGATAATTCTGACGCATCATCTTCTTCTTATGCCCTTATGTCTCACCAGATCGGTGGCGTCTATGGAGATACGTAAGAACGATAATCTTTATGATTCTGCCTCAGAACATAGTAACCCGTTTTTAATATTAAACTGGTGGCGGATAGGGTGGCCGAGCGGTCCTAGGCGCTACAGTCTGGAACGGCGCGTCCGCTACGGTCGCAGGTTCGAATCCTGCCTCGGGCATGGACGTGTGTGATGTCCTTAGGTTAGTTAGGTTTAAGTAGTTCTAAGTTCTAGGGGACTGATGACCTCAGAAGTTTAGTCCGATAGTGCTCAGAGCCTTTTGAACCATTTGAACTACACTGGTGCGTCACAAACAACCTTCCAGCTCGACGTTGAGATGCGCGGCAATCCCGTCAACGAGGGTTTACCTATCCCCGGGTTGCGACCAATGTCATACAAGAAAATGCTGTCCATATCTCGCTGTGTCGCTCATTGTTGGGCGTGCGACAAACGCGGATACCTGACAGCTGCCTGTCAACAGGCTGCGCGCCGGCCTCGCGTAACAACACTGCCTCGTGAACGCGCATCACTCCACGGAGGAGGAGGAATGAATGGCTCTGAGCACTATGGGACTCAACTTCTGAGGTCATTAGTCCCCTAGAACTAGTTAAACCTAACTTACCTAAGGACATCACACACATCCATTCCCGAGGCAGGATTCGAACCTGCAATCGTAACGGTCTCGCGGTTCCAGACTGCAGCGCCTAGAACCGCACGGCCACTTCGGACGGCGAGGAGAAGGAGATAAGTGTGTAACGTCCCGCCGACAACGAAATCATTACAGCCGAAGTACAAGCTCGTATTAACGAGGGATGGAGAAAGAAAGCAGCCGTGCCCTTTCGAAGGAACCATCCCGGCATCTATACTAAGCGACTTAAGGAAATCACGTAAAACTAAATTTGGATGGCAGGACACGAGTGTGAACCGTCGTCATACCAAACGCGAGTCCAGTGTGTTAACCACTGCACCAGCCCGCTCGGTATGCGTCACTCCACGTGATCGCATCAGCTATACAGGGTGTTCCGAAATCCCCGTTACAGACTTCTAGGACTTGTAGAGGGGAGTTATAAGTAACATTTTGAAAAGGAACCCGTGTCCGAAAACGTAATCTAACGACGATACAGAGCATCAAATGGCTCTGAGCACTATGGGACTTAACATCTATGGTCATCAGTCCCCTAGAACTTAGAACTACTTAAACCTAACTAAACTAAGGACATCACACAATACCCAGTCATCACGAGGCACAGAAAATCCCCGACCCCGCCGGGAGTCGGCCGGAGTGGCCGTGCGGTTCTAGGCGCTACAGTTTGGAACCGAGCGACCGCTACGGTCGCAGGTTCGAATCCTGCCTCGGGCATGGATGTGTGTGATGTCCTTAGGTTAGTTAGGTTTAATTAGTTCTAAGTTCTAGGCGACTGATGACCTCAGAAGTTAAGTCGCGTAGTGCTCAGAGCCATTTGAACCCCGCCGGGAATCGAACCCGGGAACCCGGGCGCGGGAAGCGAGAACGCTACCACAGAGCATCAAAGTTACAGGCGCGTACCCCTGTAAATGTATGTATTTACAGGGTAGCTCGGTGATGATGGTACAAACTTTCAGGGATGATGGAGACTGATAAATATATCAGTTTGAGATAAGCGTCCCTTTTTCGGAAACGAACGAGTCGTAACTTGCAAGCAAAAATCATTCTGCTTCCTCTGACAGTGGAACATATGTACCGGCACGGTTGTTGCTAAGAATGTAGTGTATGCAACTTTCAGAACTGGTAGTGTGTACAAAAAAAGGAAAAAAAAGCTTATAAACAATGGATTTAAAATGCACACCTTAGCAGCTCTGAGCACTTGTTCATCTTCGCTAGTGTGAAACGCATCTTCTTTATTGAACAAGTGCTCATTACTCTTACGGTATGCATTTTAGAACCCATGTTTAGTAGACTTTTTCTTGTTTTGATTCATACTACAACCTCTGTAAGTTGCATACGCTACATTCTTAGAAACAACAGTAGCGGTACATGTATTCCACTGTCAGAGGTATCGGAATGATTTTCGCTTTTAACTTTCGACTTGTTGGTTTCCAAACCAGGGATCCTTACCTCAAATTGATACATTTATCTATCTCCATCATCCTTGAATGTTTGCAACATCATCACTGAGTCAACCTATATACACATACACTTAAGGCACGAGAGGCTGTAACTTCGATGCTCTGTAACGTCGTTGGATGACGTTTCAGGACAGGGGTTCCTATCAAAATGTTATGTACTCACTACCCTCTACAAGTTCTAGAAGTTTGTAACGATACTTTCCGAACACCCTGTATAAGCAGAAAGTCCAGTAAGCACTGCGGAAACTGACGTTGGCTCTGACCATTTGCGGCCAGTTAGTCCGCTGGAGACCGGAGGTGCCGTATGATTAATCAATGAAGACAAGTAGCGACGATTCGGCTCGACGGTGATGCAAAGGGCTTGCGACAGGTCATGTCTCAGTGCGAAAGACAATTATTTCCTCGGTGAAACGTCACTTACCGTTCAAAAAACAGTACAAAAGCGAACAAAAAGTCTCCAAGATTGAGGATATTTTACAGAAGCTAGTAATTTAGCGAGGTCTTCAATGCGAAACGCTTATAATAGTTTCCACAACGAAACTTTGTCTCGAAACCTGGCAGAAAATCCAAAGAGATTCTGGTCGTATGTAAAGTATACTAGCAGCAAGAAACAATCAATGCTTCCTCTGTTCGGTAGCAAGGACATACCATCTACGACAGTGCTGCTAAAGCAGAGTTACTACACACAATCTTCCGAAGTGCCTCCACCAAGCCAGCCTGAGTGGCCGTGCGGTTCTAGGCGCTACAGTCTGGAACCGAGCGACCGCTACGGTCGCACTTAGGTTAGTTAGGTTTAATTAGTTCTAAGTTCTAGGTGACTGATGACCTCAGAAGTTAAGCGCATAGTGCTCAGAGCCATTTGAACCATTTGAGCCAGCCTCCACCAAAGGAGACGAAGTAAATAGTACAGAATTCGAATCAAGGGTAATTGTCAATGTGAGTAACTTCGAAGTAGATATTCTCAGAGTAGTAAAGCAACTTAAATCACTCAATAAAAGCAAGTCTTTCGGTCCAGATTGTGTACCAATTGCCGGCCAGTGTGGCCGAGCGGTTATAGGCGCTTCAGTCTGGAACAGCGTGAGCGCTGCGGTCACAGGTTCGAATCCTACCTCGGGCATGGATGTGTGTGATGTCCTTAGGTTAGTTAGGTTTAAGTAGTTCTACGTTCTAGAGGGCTGATGGCCTCAGATGTTAAGTCCCATAGTGCTCAGAGCCATTTGACCCGTTTTGTACCAATTACGTTCCTTTCAGAGTACGTTGATGCAATAGCTCCTTATTTAACGATCATATACAACCGCTCACTAGACGAAAGATCCATGCCCAAAAACTAGAAAGTTGCACGGGTCGCACCAGTATTCAAGAAAGGCAATAGGAGTAATCCACTAAATTACAGGACCATAGCATATCGATATGCAGGAGGATTTTGAAACATAAATAGCGTTCGAACACGATGAATCACCTCAAAGAGAACGGTCTATGGACACACAGTCAACAGGGAGTTAAAAAACATTGTTCTTGTGTAACACAACCAGCTGTTTACTCACACGAAGAGTTGAGTGCTATCGACAAGGGATTGCAACTTGATTCCGTATTTCAAGATTTCCTGAAGGCTTTTGACACTGCACCTCACAAGCGGTTTGTAATGTACTTGCGCGCTTATGGAATATCGTCCCTGTTGTGCGACTGGATTGTTGATTTCCTGTCGGAGAGGTCATAGTTCGTAGTAACTGACGGAAAATCATCGAGTAAAGCAAAAGTGAATTCTGGCGGTCCCCCAAGGTAGTGTTGTAGACCCTCTGCTGGTCATTATCTATATGAACGATCTGAGCAGTCGTCTTAGGCTGTCTGCAGACAGCGCTATCATTTATCGTCTAGTAAAGTCATCAGAAGATCAAAACCAGTTGCGAAACGATTAACGCAAGATACACTACCGGTCATTAAAATCGCTACACCAAGAAGAAATGCAGATGATAAACGGGTATTCATTGGACAAATATATTATACTAGAATTGCCATGTGATTACATTTTCACGAAATTTGGGTGCATAGATCCTGAGAAATCAGTACAGATGCCAGTCATCTCGACCGCTAGTGATTCGAAGCCGTTGCGATCCAGCACGGCGTTACATATTACCCTCGTGAACCCACCGATTCCTTATTCCGCTAACAGTGATTGGATCTCGACCAACGCGAGAAGCAGTGCCGCGATACGATAAACCGAAATCACGATAGGCTACAATCCGACCTTTATCAAAGTCGGAAACGTGATAGTACGCATTTCTCGTCCTTACAGGAGGCATCACAACAACGTTTCACCAGGCAACGCCGGTCAACTGCTGTTTGTGTATGAGAAATCGGTTGGAAACTTTCCTCATGATAGCACGTTGTAGGTGTCCCCACCGGCGCCAACCTTGTGTGAATGCTCTGAAAAGCTAATCGTTTGCATATCACAGCATCTTGTTCCTGTCGGTTAAATTTCGCGTCTGTAGCGCGTCATCTTCTTGGTGTAGCAATTTTAAAGACCAGTAGTGTATCTGTGTGATGCGAAAATTGGCAATTGGTCCTAAATAATGAAAAGTGTGATGTCATCCACTAAATCGAATCCGTTAAACGTCGATTACGCGGCAAATCAATCTATTCCCAAGGAGGTAAATTCTACTAAATACCTTGGAATTACTGTTGCTAACAACACAAATTGCAAAGAACACATGGAAAAGTTCTGGGGAAGGCGAACCAAAGACTGCATTATACTGGCAGAAAACTCACGAGATGCAACAGATTTACTAAAGATACTGCCTACACTACGCTTGTCTATCCTCTTTTGGAGTACTGCTCTGAGATGTGGGATCCTTACCAGATAAAACTGACGAAATACGTCGAGAAATAGGAGAGGGAGTGTCACGGATATGATACAGAATTTGGGGTGAAACTCATTTTAAAAAAGGCGTTTTTCGTTGCGGTGAGATCTCACGAAATATCACTCACCAAGTTTCTGCTCTGAATGAGGAAATATCTTTTGACGCCGACCTACATAGTGACGAACGATCGCCATGAAAAGTAAAGGAAATCAGAGCTTGCACGGAAAAATATAAGTATTCCTTTTTCTGCGCACTGTTCGAGAGTGGAATAACAGAGAACCAGTGTCAAGGTGGGTCGGTGAACCCTTTGTCAGACAGTTCAGTGTGATTTGCGGAGTAGCCATGTAGATGTGGACATAGATGAACCCGTACTAAAATTCTGAGCTGTAGATTCGCCTAACATTGTTAAACTTTTGGTTCAGACGCCTTTACTGGATTTGGTTTCAAAATATTTGACTAATTAAACTCAGTGTTCAAAGCAGTGTCATTTACCGATCTCCATTCTCTTTGATCTACCTACAAGGATATTTTTGGATCTTCCGTGGATTGTGCAAATTAATTTACCATCCATATAACTATGAAACGATCGACGGTGCCAAAATTTTGGAGCTCGTCGTTTACACTTCGTTGTTATAGGTGCTGTTCAAGCCGAGCTCAATGAATTTCAGGAATCGTCAGTTCAACGCTAATAACCATTCAGTAGGTGACACCAATCCCTGTCATTAAAACCCCTAATTCGTCTATTCATATTTACAGTGATTTGAAAGAAACTATGGTTCAAATGGTTCTGAGCACTATGGTACTTAATATCTGAGTTCATCAGTCCCCTAGAACTTAGAACTACTTAAACCTGACTAACCTAAGGACATCACACACATCCATGCCCGAGGCGGGATTCGAACCTGTGGCCGTAGCAGTCGCATGGTTCCAGACTGAAGCGCCTAGAACCTCTCGGCCACAGCGTCCGGCTAAAAAACTGTCAATACTCATTAAAATATAGATCTCTGTAATAGAAAAGGCCAGAGGATTTGTTACTAAAACTAGCTCGATGTCAAATTTACGCAAGAAAGATCGGCCATGGCGTGCAAGTCGGCCTCTGTTGGCGAGCGGCTCTAGGTGCTTCAGTCCGGAACCCCCGACTGCTAAGACCGCAGGTTCGAATCCTGCCTCGGGCATGGATGTGTGTGATGTGCTTAAGTTAGTTAGGTTTAAGTGGTTCTAAGTTCTAGGGGACTGGTGACCTCAGATGTTAAGTCCCATAGTGCTCAGAGCCATTTGAACCATGGCGTGCAGAACTTCACGCGTGCACAGTGTGTTGCTCACGTGCTACGCGAGGCTCGACCTGTCCCGACAGCACTCGGTATGTTTCGGCTTTGCTCGGTCCTTCCCGGTGTAGTGCAACATTTCATGTAGCAGTGCGATGCGACACTTTCTCTTAATTTTTGGTATGGCTTATTTTGGTTGTCTCGACTTTCTTCAGTTCGGTAGAATGATGGCGTAAGCGCTGTTTATCTTTCGCTGTTTGTTCAAGGTATAAAGATTCGGTGATTCTTTGCGCAAAAAGAGGCAATCTAGCCATCCATGGACGAAAGAATGGGAATCACAAAGGAGAGGTATGAGGACTCTCAGTATCTGTTATGGTGTCACATGATCGACAAGTACTACAAAATTTGTTATGAAGTGGTATTACATCACCACGGAGTAGCAATTTAAGGATTTATTGGACGATGAAACAGCTAAAAACTATAACGATCGACAGACAATTTCTGTACATGGAGAAGCAGTTTGTGTTAAATATGCGGGCATGCAAAACACGATGGAATTAGTGTTACGAATACAAATTTTCTGAAGTCGCACGTAACACTACATCGTCAGTTGCAATATTTGTTTATGGAATTGAACGAAGAATACGGAGACATTATACATTACATTATTATATTGGTTAAGTCAAATGACATGCGTTGAAGGAGTTTTCGATTTGAGCCCCACTACTTTGTATTTATGAAGGGAAAAGCAAAGTAAAAAAGAAAATTAGAAGACCTAGAATGGATTGCAGAACTTGCATTTTAAATATGATTAACTACAGACTGCTATTAGTAGGACATTACAAGGTGAGAAATGACTTATTTCTGATTTCATAGCAGAGGTTGATACATTTAAAAAGCAAATCGCATTGTAGAAGGGACAACTTCTGAAAAACCACCGTCCATTTCCCTAAGTCTACTGGCGTAAAAAGAATCATGAACTATGAACAATCCATAGTGGCGTTGACAGAATTGCAAGAGAAGCTTTCTAAACGTTTGAGGACACTAGCAAACTCAAATCCGTTCTTGGGCTGTCTGAGAGACCGTTTGCCATTGCATTTGAAAGATCCCCTGCACATCTGCAGGCAGAACTTGTTGACGTGCAGTGTAGTTCCCACTTACAAGACAAATTATATTACCTAAAAACAGTGCAGGAGTTCCACGCTGTTTTCTTCGAGAAGAGTTTCTACGTCTCCTTAATGAGGTTGTAAACGGGATATCAATGTTTCGATCGACATTTCTATGTGATTGGAACTAATTAAGACGTGATTAAGTGATAACATGAGTAACGAAAATCTGCGGAACTGTCTGCGTCTGTCCGAATGCCGACAATTTGTGCCGATGTAAATTTTATTATGTCTTCAGCAAGCCAAAATTAATTATATAGTACTAAAAATTTGTTTTGTTTGTGGTCTGTGTTGTAGATAAACATGAAATACGAAACAAAGCCGCTTGTCAAATGCAGCGCTATCGCAGTTCCCCTGCTCCCACCCCCTATTTCCCCCTCTTCCAACTCAGAAATCGTGACGTGGTAGAGGGCAAAGTGTGCACTCGAGCGAGAGATATTGGCATGCGTGCATGAACACCGCACATGAGCCGAGTGCTTGGCCCTCTCTAACTTCACAGATGCGTACCTGCACTTCGCATTACATAGCAAATCAGCAGAGTTACTGGTAATGAATACGCCATTTGGCATGTTCAGGTAAAATCATTTACCATTTGAGGTTGCGAGCATCCCAGCCGCATTTCAGAAATAATTAGGGCAGCCGATACATTGTATTATGCAATGTGCTAACTATATAAAACATTCTCGTCTATTCTTGCCGCGTCAGTTCTGGATAAAATCTCCAGCTTTCGACGAATACCTCCATCGTCATCGTCAGGAGCTGACTCAGCTCCTGACGAGGACGATGGAGGTATTAGTCGAAAGCTGGAGATTTTATCCAGAACTGACGCGGCAAGAATACCGAGAATGTATTATATATAAGTGCCTTCGCGAAAAACTTCGTTCCCAATGTGTTAACTAATAAGACAATATCATTGCAACAGGAGCTACGCTCGTATGGCGCCTTACGAACTTTTAAGCTCTTTTCATTCAGCGTTAAATACCTAGGGCTTATGATCAATAGCGAAGGCATCACCCCCACGTGTGGCACAATAAGAAACATGCCAACGGGCACTAATCCGAAATAACAACAGTTTTTTTCTCGGCAAAATTACCTACTATGCAAAGAATATTATCTCCGCCTGCGGACATACACAGGGTGTTCAGAAATTCCCGTTACAAACTTCTGGGACTTGTAGAGGGGATTGAGTACATAATATTTTGAATAGGAACACATGTCCCGTATCGTACCGTTCCAGTCGTTTGAAAACATGCTATGTAGGTATGAAACAGGATAGTCATGGCGGGGGTGGTTAGTCGGATCAGCTGCTGTCATTTGACGTCTGTCTTACCTCTCTGACCTGTTTCGAGCTTAATTCACGTGTCTGTGAGTGTTTAGAGCAACATAACTGAGTACACGTTTGCAGAATACACCGACATGATGATTCTGATTGGCGAGGCTCACGGTAATGGAAGATCTGCTCATCGTCCTTATTAGGATCGTTCTCCGCAACGTCCGACTCCATCAATTGCCCTTGTCGCCACAATTACGCAACGGTCAGGAGTCGTGACTGTAGTACTCAAGGAGACGCCGCGCACTCCAAATGGAAGAGGTCGTACTGTCTCAAGTTGAAGAAAGCTCGTCAACGAGTACAAGACCAGTTTCATTGACTGTTTATGAGTGGAACTGTAAAACAAGTGATGTACTATGTCACTCCTAATCAATTACTTGTAAAGGTGATTCGTTACCAGTATGTCTTCAAATGGTTGTTGCTCGGCAACGGTACGTTTCCGGACATGTTTTCCAGTTCAAAATATTATTTATTCACTCCCCTCTACAAGTTCTAGAATCCTGTAACGCGAATTTCAGAACACCCTGTATATGGACGCAGATGAGCTGGTGTGATTCTCGTCGCAGAGTAGTGTGGAAATCTTTCACCGACGACGCGCACGGAGCCTCGTATGGGCAGAACCGCTGACCCACGTATTTCCTTGCCAGCGGTGGTAGGCCGGGCCAGTCAGTTCTTAGGCTGAGACTGAGTAACTAGGACCTGGCTTACGCATCGCGCCGTGCTCTTGGTTCTGTATAATAACTGTTTAGGTCATCCGCGCTAGTAGCGTTCGTACTTTTCTCTGTTTCAACCTGTACGCTGTGTTTCGACTCTCTGCTCTCTCAGAGACTGATCCACAAGTGGAGGCTTTTCCTCTTCCTCATTCTAACTCCTTAGCTTCCAGAAGAGGATCCACCATCGGCGAAAGTAGTGACATTTGTGCTGACAGGACACCTTTGTAGTGTTGTCCCGTCTGTACATAAGTGGCGAAGCAGGACGTTCTTCTAAGTATGACGTTTGTTTTTCGTAATGTTCATTTGTGTCCACGGTGGACAGGAAATTTTTTCAGTGCTGGCTGGAACAGGTGCGCCTCCAGAAACAACAACGGCATCTGCTCCAACATCACACTCACGAGCAACTTAAACTAAAGGCGAACCTGATCCACTTCAAACGGTTCAAATGGCTATGAGCACTATGGGACTTAACTGCTGAGGTCATCAGTCTCCTAGAACTTAGAACTACTTAGACCTAACTAACCTAAGGACATCATACACATCCATGCCCGAGGCAGGATTCGAGCCTGCGATCGTAGCGGTCGCGCGGTTCCAGACTGTAGCGCCTAGAACCGCTCGGCCACTATGGCCGGCCCTGATCCACTCTCACGCCCTGCTGGTGGCAGGCCAGCCACCTGAAAAGATGGTTCAAATTGCTCTGAGCACTATGGGACTTAACATCTGAGATCATCAGTCCCCTAGAACTTAGAACTACTTAAACCTAACTAACCTAAGGACATCACACACATCCATGTCCGAGGCAGGATTCGAACCTGCGACCGCAGCGGTCGCGCGGTTCCAGACTGAAGCGCTTAGAACCGCTCGGTCACACCGGCCGGCCCTGCAAAGATGCCTTACCCTCAACGCCGTTCACCAGTTCCTACGAGTCGATGGTAAGGTGGGAGAATTACTTGCACCCGTTCTTGCTACACTGTCAGAAAGGTGCATCGTCGATCCAGTTGATAAGGTTAACTTGTTATTGTGCAGCTGTGCAGAATTGTGCGAAATGGTACAAAATTTGATGCCATCTAGAGAGCTCGAGAAACTTAACTTTGAATTACTCTATCACTTACTCAATCCTTATATTGGACATATAACCCATGTGGTGCACACAGTTTCCGTTTAAGCAGCACCACACGCGTACTGGGCAGTCATACGCGACGTGGATCGCCGACCTGCAGGTCTATCGCCAAGTGCAGCTTTTGATTGTCCCCAATGTGCTACATTGTGTGCGGACTCGCTAATTAGGGATACGATCGTCCGATTAGCACCTGACTCCGACGTCCAAAAATAGGGCATCGGCCTTGTCAGACCCTTCATAGCGAAGTACCCTAGATTGCTGAATCACATGAATTTATGCAGCGGCAGTGGACGTACTTTCCGATAACTATTAGGTGACGAAGTTAGATACGCATAGTAAACAGCAGCCAGTACCCCGGCGGGTTGTCCAGGCGACCTTTCCTTTCTCTGAGCCGCTATACCATGAAGCCTCTGAAGATCTGAGTGCGGTGACGTCACTGCGGTTGATGTATTTGCCCGCGGCGGACTCGGCGATTGTAAGGCGAAGAGTTGTGAGCCCTTCTGTCGATCTTTATGGGCTCTCGACGTCGTTCTCCTTCCGCTTCTGATTCTGCTCATGGGAATGTAGACGATCCTACACTAATCATAGTTCTGTGTCTATTCGACAGGACTTCCAGTACGTAGAGGCCATGTGTGGAGTATGCGTAAAGGTAGGCCATTTGGCATCAGTCTGTGACAGTCAGCGACCCGCAGGACGCCCGTCGAAGGCCCCACTCTGTTCCCTGGACTTGAAGGCTGTTTCCGAAGTCCCAAAAGCACCACCCCAGCGTGTTCTGCTAACATTCGCCGTGGATGGGCGACCGATTAAATTTCAAATTGACAAAGGGGCAGAGGTCAGCAAAATTTACTTAGATACGTACCGGCTCTTCGGCTGCTACGTGTTGAAACGACCACTACATCGGGTAGTGTCATATTGTGCACATCATATCCATTGTGAGGGCAATTCTCCACCTCAGCATGTTATAAGAATGTGGAATGGCAACTTACTTTGTTAGTGGTAAATTAACCGTTGACGTAAAATAATTTTGAGCTGGACTTCTTTATCTGTTTTGAATTGCAGGTCGTCGAACCATTCAGTTTGTAAACAGGTCTCCTTTCAGCATTTGGTCTCTTTACTAAGGCCGTACGGCCAGATGCTGAAGCCGAACGGGGTAGCAGCGCGGTATGAGGCGCCTTGCCATGGGTCACACAGTTCCCCCTGTGGGAGGTTCGAGTCCTCCTTCGGGCGTAGGTGTGTGTTTCGTCCTTAGCGTAAGTTAGTTTAAGTTAGATTAAGTAGTGTGTAAACATAGGGACCGAAGACCTCAGCAGTTTGGTCCCATAGAAGTTTACCACCACCAGGGTCTGGCAGAAACTTTCGAAGCCCATGTCGTCCTTCAGCCAAGAGCAATACCTAAATTTTGTTACCCCCCGGCCCCATTCCCCTCACCAAGTGCTACAAGGTCAAGGCCGATTTGCACCACTGGCAGGAACGCGCCGTCTTTTCTCCTAATTCGTTTGGTCAGTGGACCACCCCTTTGGTGGTGATTCAGAAGCCAAATGGCGCGATGCACCTTTGCAGCGATTTTAAACAATCAAACGCACAATATTTTGTAGGCCTATATCCAATTCCGCGTGTGGAGGAGCTGTTGGAAAAGTTGTTAGGAGGCAAGTATTTTTCCCACATCGACTTGCATGACTTATACTTCCAGTTACCATTGGACATTGCATCTCAGCGTTTCTAGTGTTTGATATACCTTTGGGCTATATCAGTTCAATCTCTTGCCCTATGGAATTTCTTTTGCCTGTAAATATATCAAAGGTAATTGGAGAATCTGATTTAGTACATTCCCTGTTGTGTCAACTACCTCAGTGTCATCTGGGTCACGAGCTCCATGCAAGAGGAGCATTTACGAAATCTACAGGCGGTTTTCCAGTGCCTTCTGGGGAGTGGCCCTTGTTGCAAATTGGAACAATGTAACGTTTTGCTAAAGATGGGTTTTTTGGGACATATGCTTAGCAAAGATGGCCTCATTTCTATAGACAAGCACATAAAGCCATCGTCAACCTTCTGGCGTCCTAGAACCTGAAGCAGCTCCAGTCCTTTCTGGGCAAAAGTTTTAGTATGCTAAGCTTATTCCCCAGGCCACACATATCTGCCATCCTCAAAAGCGTGAGAAATACGTGTAGTCTGCATAAGCGACCTTTGGTTTCGGGTGGCTTCCTGCATGGTAAATACATTTCATTTCTTATCTCCATTTACCTTTGTATCTGTATTCAGTGAAAATATCTGCTCAACAGCGTAAATGTCAATGCTTGCGCTGGTGTCTTGTTGGCAACAAACTTACTCCATTGGCCCACGTTGCTTGCTGCTGACAACATTAATGCACACTTTACTCGTCGTCCGCAAGCTTGCATTCAGTTCTGATCAATTCTGTAACAGGTTTGTTTCTCCAGCAAAATTTTTTCTCTATTATTCCTCTCAATCTACTTGGCTAGTTGTACGTTAACAGTGATAGGCAGCATCGCAGATAGCTTTGCTAATGAATCAGTGGCCGATGTTCATTTCGTGTATAGGTTCACTGAATGCAATGAAAAAGCGACTCAATGGCGTTATGCTGATCCGTTCCCACAGTGACTGCAACCACATCACAGTTATTTTGCATCTCAAAGTTGTTACATTACTCTGTGTTTTATATTTTGAGTTCTGGTGATTGAACATTACATGCTGTTTTACTGTTGAGGCGGTATTTTTACAGAAACAATGCTAATGCTGGTAAGACGCAAAGTAAATCATAATTAAATAATTATTTTATGATGAGATATTGGCGACCACGGGCCTTCTGTTTCAAAATATTTAGAAAAATCCCTAAAAAAGTCAGAAATGTTAACAGCTGAGACTGAGTTCACGCAGCATATCTGTTTTGGAATGAGGCATGTCGTGGCTCATTACATTTGAGTGCTTGTTGGCTGATTCAAATGGCTCTGAGCACTATGGGACTGTGGTCATCAGTCCCCTAGACCTTAGAACTACTTAAACGTAACTAACATAAGGACAGCACACACATCCATGCCCGAGGAAGGATTCTAACCTGCGACCGTAGCGGTCACGCGGTTCCAGACTGAAGCGCCTAGAACCGCACGGCCACACCGGCCGGCCAGTGCTTGTTGCTTTCCGGCTCATTCTTTATTAAAGTTTCTGCTCGTGTAGTTCAATTTCTGTTCAGCTAACCGAGTAGTGATGGATATTCGCAATGCATTCGACCAAAGATCTTAACTTCGCATCATCTCTTACGGCCTCAATGTCGACGGGCCTTAAACACAACAATTCTTTCCTTCTTTCAGTTTTTTGTAACTACTCTTTAAATGTTGCTTACAATCCACCTCCTTCCAGTAGCGAACATTTCAGAAATAGCAGTGTACAATTTTAGGATAATTTATCAACAACATATATGAAGAGGAACAACAGCGATGGGTAAAAATATGGAGACATTTCGAGAAATGCATGCTTGAACATAAGTGCTGATGCTAGCCTAGCCTGCATGTTTCACTGTTGTATTCACCACAAACGGCCCTGTGCAATATCCTCAATACGTTTCAAATGACAGTCGTGATCAGAACAGTGTGCTATTTAGTTGTAAGAGCATTATGTCGGACCTATGTGAATTCGAATGTGGGCAAATCATTTATCCTCCTTAGGTCGGAGCTTCCGTAACAACGGCAGCCGCACTGTCTTCTGCCTCAAGAGGCACTGTATGGAAGATTTATACTGCATACAGGAAACTCAAAAAACATCATCCACTAAGTCACAACACGGATGGAAGTGTGTGTTAAGTGATCGCTGCAGCTGGTCATTGGAGAGGGTTGTGACGAAAAGTAAGAGGACGATAGCTGCAAAAATCACTGCAGAATTGACTGCCGCACATGTAAACCCCATCAGCACATGTCACACTCGCAACCCTGTAAGCACCAAAACAGGATGGGAGCTCCGTAAACTAGGAACTGCAGAGCGAGCTGGAATTTGAAACCCACTCAGCAGTGACAGAAATGTCTGTAACAGGGAAACGTGGGACCTAAGCCATAAAACCTGGAGTATGGTGCAATGGCAGAAAGCCGTTTGGTCGGATGAGTCTTGTTTCACACTGTTTCGAACTTCTTGCCGGGCTTACGACCGAATACTGAAACATGGCGAGATGTTGTTGTTGTTGTGGTCTTCAGTCCTGAGACTGGTTTGATGCAGCTCTCCATGCTACTCTATCCTGTGCAAGCTTTTTCATCTCCCAGTACCTACTGCAACCTACATCCTTCTGAATCTGCTTAGTGTATTCATCTCTTGGTCTCCCTCTACGATTTTGACCCTCCACGCTGCCCTCCAATACTAAATTGGTGATCCCTTGATGCCTCAGAACATGTTCTACCAACCGATCCCTTCTTCTGGTCAAGTTGTGCCACAAACTTCTCTTCTCCCCAATCCTATTCAATACTTCCTCATTAGTTATGTGATCTACCCATCTAATCTTCAGCATTCTTCTGTAGCACCACATTTCAAAAGCTTCTATTCTCTTCTTGTCCAAACTATTTATCGTCCATGTTTCACTTCCATACATGGCTACACTCCAAACGAATACTTTCAGAAATGACTTCCTGACACTTAAGTCAATACTGGATGTTAACAAATTTCTCTTCTTCAGAAACGCTTTCCTTGCCATTGCCAGCCTACATTTAATATCCTCTCTACTTCGACCATCATCAGTTATTTTGCTCCCCAAATAGCAAAACTCCTTTACTACTTTAAGTGCCTCATTTCCTAATCTAATTCCCTCAGCATCACCCGACTTAATTAGACTACATTCCATTATACTTGTTTTGCTTTTGTTGATGTTCATCTTATATCCTCCCTTTAAGACACTGTCCATTCCATTCAACTGCTCTTCCAAGTCCTTTGCTGTCTCTGACAGAATTACAATGTCATCGGCGAACCTCAAAGTTTTTATTTCTTCTCCATGAATTTTAATACCTACTCCGAATTTTTCTTTTGTTTCCTTTACTGCTTGCTCAATATACAGATTGAACAACATCGGGGAGAGGCTACAACCCTGTCTTACTCCCTTCCCAACCACTGCTTCCCTTTCATGTCCCTCGACTCTAATAACTACCATCTGGTTTCTGTACAAATTGTAAATAGCCTTTCGCTCCCTGTATTTTACCCCTGCCACCTTTAGAATTTGAAAGAGAGTATTCCAGTCAACATTGTCAAAAGCTTTCTCTAAGTCTACAAATGCTAGAAACGTAGGTTTGCCTTTCCTTAATCTTTCTTCTAAGATAAGTCGTAAGGTCAGTATTGCCTCACGTGTTCCAGTGTTTCTACGGAATCCAAACTGATCTTCCCCGGCGAGATATGGGCAGCCATATCATGGTATTCCATGAGCCCCGTGCTTACTCTGCAAGGTTGCGTTACAGCAAAGGATTCTTTGACCTTTTAGGCTGGAGATGACCATCCGAAGGTGCTCCTATCTACCTTCATCATCCTTATCTGAACTTACCTATATTTTGCAGGAAGAATGGTATAAGATTCCCTTGAAAACCACTCAGAATCTATATTTATCTACTCCGAGACGACAATACACTGTTTTGAATGCCATCTGTTTTTCTGCACCGTATTAGGCATGGTAAAGTGTTGAGATTTTGGTTTTTCCATAGCTTTGTCCACCCCTGTACTTTATCTGTAGCACTTCAGCAGAGTTTGTGCTAAAAAGGGGCTTCTTGGTGCATCAAGAGCGTATTCTGAACCGATATTAGAAAACAGAATCGCGTTTGTTGTGGGGAGATCTCTATTAAGTTATAAAAACTTGGTTGCCGTCTACCACTGATTTTACCCATGTCCTTTCTGACAAAAAGCCGTTGTCGCCAAGAGAGAAATATTCGACTAAGTCACATGTCACATTTTCCTGCAGAAACAGTGATCAATGTTCGAATTACTGTGTGGAACTTAGTTTTTTATCTGTCAGCGGTGTATCATGTGTTATCATTATTAGAAAGGAATAAAAGAGATAGTTTGGATCGAAAGACGTCTAGCGTGTATTGCACCGTTCGTTTCTACAATTCAAGTAACAAACGTTTTACACATTGTTAGGTGGAAGATGGTAAAATAAATACCTTAACAACTACTTAAGCTACTCAAAAAATTTAGAAAAATCGTAACATAAGAATGTGTGATGGTAATTTTTTCTCGTTCTGTCCAAGTATGGCGTATTGAGGAGGCAAGATAGATATGGCCTTATACAGCGTGTATCATAATTAATGGCGTAAACGCATACAGTTGAAAGTACACGATACTAGAATCAAAAAAGTCTCAGTAAACTTGTGCTCTAAAATGCATACCTTAAGAGCTATGAGCACGTGCTCATCTTCGCTACTTGGTAACGCAACTCCTCTAATGAACAATTGCTCATAACTTTTAAGCTATGCATTTTAGAGAAGATTTTTGCCAGGCATTTTTTCTTGTTTTGGTTCACAGTACTACTTCCCAAAATGTGGACAGCAAACAGCTTGCAGTAGAAGAGATTTGCTTCACAGTATCGAAGATGAAAAATTGCTCGTAGCTCTTAAGGTATGCATTTTCGATCCTATGTTTACTGAGACTTTTTTGCTTCTAGTATCGTGTACTTTCAGCTGTATGCGTTTACGCCATTAATTATGATACACCAAGTACACTATCACACATCAGTTGTACTGTGTTCCCCGTGTGTACGCCTGTTAGTTGAAATCATCTCTTCTACAATGATAACGTAGAAACCGTCCTATATCTGGTAGCCCTTACTTTTCAACCCATTGGTAAATATTAAAGGGCACAATACTTGTTATCGTGTAATAACTACGGGACGTCTGTCAAACATGTATAACAGAGGATTCCTTTCTTAATTATCTTCACCTATTTTGGTAATAGTTTACGTCGTCTCCATATAGTAGTAATTACTGCATTTTGGAATAGCGAAGGGACTCTAGCGTCAATTTTAGACTAGACTACATGTAAACTAATGTAATAAAACAACAATAATTTGGAAAATAATGGTAGGATGTCGAGTTGAATCCTTATCACGAATTTCGTCAGTGCGTATCAGGTAGTCAATAACATTGTAGGAAACACCGTGAACTACGCCAGTTTGAAGGGATATGTTGTCTCGTGTATTTATCGTAGGTGCATATGCAGTGACGACCTCAAATGTACAATGTTTATTTCTCTTATTTATACGCTGCAGTCATGGTCACCGGAGAAAAATTTAGTTACTTGATGTTCCGCAAGTCATCTTTATTTACACCTTTCACGTAAACTCATTTTCAGAATATCTACAGAAAGGTTACAAAAATCATGAGGTACACGACTATTTAAGGAATCTAATAAATAAAAAATTGAGTAACAATTAAGAGAACACGAATTAAAATGAACATATCAGAAGAGATAAGAGGCTTCAAAAAATGGTTCAAATGGCTCTGAGCACTATGGGACTTAACATCTGAGGTCATCAGTCCCCTAGAACTTAGAACTACTTAAACCTAACTAACCTAAGGACATCATACACATCCATGCCCGAGGCAGGATTCGAACCTGCGACCGTAACAGTCGCGCGGTTCCGGACTGAAGTGCCTAGAACCGCTGGGTCACCGTAGCCGGCAAGGGGCTTCATACACACAAAATTGGCTACAAGGTAGCGTTGATGGTAGCACAATGTAACGCAAAAGGCGTTCGACAGATGAAATACAGAGATGAAAAAGTTAAAAAACACTGCGTATTAGAAGGAAATAACACAAACAAGACCATAAAATACATTATTAAAAATATGCCAAAAGAAGATAAGTACAATGAACGTAAAACCGAGATCTAAGCTAAAGTGTAGGGGAGGGGAGAAACTGGAGGAAACATTACATAAAACTGAAAATATATGGCCAGCCGGGGTGGCCGAGCGGTTCTAGGCGATCCAGTCTGGAACCGCGCGACCGCTACGGTCGCAGGTTCGAATCCAGCCTCTGGCACGGATGTGTGTGATATCCTTAGGTTAGTTAGGTTTAAGTAGTTTTAAGTTATAGGGGACTGATGACCTCAGAAGTTAAGTCCCATAGTGCTCTGAGCCAATTGAAAATATATGTGCATTTCATTTTACAAAAGAAAGAATATTATAAAGTTACAGTATTTGTGGTTAAGACTGAGAACCGGCTAGTGTGGCCGAGCGGTTCTAGGCACTTCAGTCCGGAACCGCGCTGCTGCTAGGGTCGCAGGTTCGAATCCTGCCTCGGCCATGGATGTGTATGATGTCCGTGGGTTAGTTAGGTTTTAGTAGTTCGAAGTCTAGGGGACTGATGACCTCAGATGTTAAGTCTCATAGTGCTTAGAGCAATTTGAACCATTTTGAGGATTAAGAATAGGAAAAAAATAGGGGACACAGTTGCATATTGACAAACTTTATTTGTTACGTGTACTCATAGACAGTGAATAAAGTAATAGTCATAATTAATACTGTTTCCTTTTCAATATTAGATGGCATGTTACTTAATGGATAATTTCCAGGCTATGCTGTGCATCCTACTCACTATTTTTGCTGCATTGGTTCATTCCTCCATGTGTGGTTCCTGTACCTCTTTCAATCTTTCCTCCACGTTTTACAGTTTTTTTCCGTCTATGTCGTGCCCTTCTCTTGGTGTTTTTCTAAAATAATTTCATCCCTTCCCTCGAACCTCTCTCTTAATCTTCACTTTTTACTGAGATACTTAGCATGCATAAATAATGTACATATGCCTATGAAAATCTAATCTAGACTACATTTTCTATTATGATTTTTTTAATGTTTACGCATTTTGCAGTGCTATACGTCATGTAGTACTTTTTCAACATTTTATATTTACTCAAATTAGGCGCACAGAAACGCTAATGCAAACAGAGTGTCGAATCAAAACACCTTTCAGCCGTCTAAATTTTCAGTTGTTATTTTATTGAGTGATTAGTTTCGGCGATATATTACGCCATCTTCAGGTCCCCTCGCCGAAGTGTGAGAAGATTCCAACCTCTGATCCAGTGAAAATATGGGCCGCCATTCAGTGACTAGACCAGAGGCGGGAATCTTCCACACGTCGGTCAGGGAGCCTGAAGACGGCTTAATATATCGCCGAAACTGGTTGTTCAATAAAATAACTATTGGAAATGTAGACGGCTGAAAGGTGTTTTGATTCGACATTCTGTATTGAACAGCTAAGGTCCCGCAACCATCTTTATAAAGGTGTGGATACAGAAGCTACTGCAAACGGTTTTTTCCCTTCAATTTTCGCAATTTAGTTACATATACTGATTTCTTTATGTTTTTTATTCTTGTTACTCACTGTAAAAATGGTATTTATTTGAATTATGTGCTACATTACTCTATTCACTGTCTTTGACTACATGTAAGAAATAAAGTTTGTTAACCTTAATTTTCTTACATATACTCCATTTTACTAGACTAACGACATTATATTCTTTCTTTCGTGAGATATAATTCATATACATTTTCAGTTTTATGTAATACGATATGACTACTGTGCCACCTTGCATTCTCCGTTTTCTCTCTCCCCCAACCCCTCCACCCAACCCCATACCTTAGATTTCGGTTTCACAGTCACTATATTACCTTATTTTGACACATTTGCAATGATGTATTTTATGGTCTTTTTGTATTAATTCCTCTTAATATGCTTCGTTTAGAAAATATTTTTATATCTGTATTTGATCTGTGAAACACCTTCAGTGTTACGTTGTGCTCCCATCCACGCCACCTCGTGGTCATTTTTGTTGCCTTGTACATAACGTGAAATTTGCTTACTCAGTTGTACTCTGAAACCACTTATTTGTACGAGACGCCGTACTGTGAATATGACGCCTCTTACCTCCTCTGGTACGTTCATTTTAATTCATGATGTTATAAACTTCTGCCAATGTTTAAAATGTTAGCTATTTTTCTTCGTATATTTTGAAGCTGAGTAAATATAGTTGAGTTACTGAACATCAAGTGACTAAATTTTCCTCCAGCGACCGTAACAGAAGTGTGCAGGATAGGAGGTACTGGTGGAAGTAAAGCTGTGAGGACGGCTCGTGAGTCACGCTTGGTTAGCTCAGGTGGCAGTTGAGCCTCGGTGGTTTAACGCTAACTGTGGTCGAGACGGCGCTGCTTGGCGCAGGCATACGCTTGATTTCTACCACAAGGTACTGAAGGACTATGATACTATGACGGCGTCTCCAGAACGACAAACAACGACTCTGCGTTCTAATGTTTAGATCATCGCCCACACGTTACGTAACTTAGAGGAGGCGACAGTTCGATTGAGGACGCTGGATAGGATATCAAGTCAACGCCCGTGTATGTCCCACATACTTCGTGAACGTAAACGACGCCGAAGAGCGCTGATACACTCAATCGACACAGAAGGTGGTCGTCGCCTCTCCTCACAACACGAGATAGGCGCCGCATTCCACGACTACTATTCCAAACAGTATTCAGCTTAGATCCCTGATCCGAGGGCATTTGCATACGTTTCTCAGATGGTTTACGGCATCATTACCCCTGCAGTGGAGGCAGCTTTGCTGAACGATATTTCGGAAGAGGAAGTGATAGCTGCCATTGGTTACGGAGCGGCAAACACGTCTCCCCTTAGAATTTTACCGGACTTTTCAACATTTATAAGACACTCGACGGGCGGACATCTATCACGAACTACTATTTACAGACTTAACGTTCACTCCGACCTTTGTGGATGGGGTGATTATGCCAATTCACAAACCGGCCGGTGGCTTACGGATATAAGATTACCGCCCGCTGACGCTCCTGAATTCTGACTACAAGATTTTTTCCAGGCTGTTGGCGGCACATTTACACCAGACCTTACACCAAGTTATTTCACCTCATCAGATGATGCTAGGAGGTGAAAATAACATTCAAACAGCATTCAGTGAATACCGTAACTTAATCGCACTGGCGAGGGCATTTCGTCTGAAGGGTGCATTGTCGTCAATCGATTTCAGTCAAGCCTTCGATCGCATGGCTCATGACTATTTAGAAAAGGTTCTCCGACATATGCGATACACGTAGCTCCTTATCACTCGAGTGATGCGACTCCTCCTTGGTGCGAACTCCAAGGTGGTCGTTAAAGCACGATCTATGCCGCCCATCACGATTTCTCAACCCGGACACCAAGGATGCCCTCTGTCTACATTGCTCTATGCTGAGTCCCTCGAACCACTATTATGCGGGCTGCATCAACGACAAACGGGCATGACAATACGAGGTCCCACATTCCGATGTAAAGCGTATGCCGCTGACTTGGTGATTGTGACGCGCAGTGATGACGAAACTGGTAACACACTGCATTGGATCGCTACCTATGGCATGGCCTCGGATGTTCGTATCAACACCGCCAAATCTGTGACGTTGAATATCGGGGTCGAGCTGCCTGTTGACTCTGTCATCCCACTACAGCTCAGAAATACCAGGAAATGCTTCGGCATTGATTTCAATGACGATATACGACGGACCGCCGCTCACAACTACCGACGACTTTTACAAAATGTTCGGACAGAGGTTACCTGCAATCAGCTACGGGCACTGGATATCTTACAACGGACTCAATATGCCAACACACATTTGGCTTCACGCATCCCGTACATCGCCCACATACTACCTATGCCAAAGATGTTAGCTCGCCGCATACAAAGGGTTTTGGATCCTTTGTGAGTTCAGGTACGCTTTTCAAGATCAAGTATGAAATTCTGACCCTACCTCTGGATCGGGGAGGGTATGGGCTTGTCCATGTTTATGACAAGGCGGTCGCACTACATCTAAGCACGTCAGTCAAATTAAGGCACCGCCAATCGGACAGTTTGACGGGTTTGTCATTAAAGGAAATAGTGCAGCCCTCCCTTACGCCGCCTGTGACGATGCAACACTTACCCCCCACTCACTCTTCCACGTCGGTATCTTTTATCTGGACTCCAGTTACGCACAACTCGCCCTACCAGCTATTCGAATGGCGACGGGCAGCGTATCGTGTCATACAGCGCGGTGGAGCGAATAACGTATTTTAGAGGAAGCATCCGAAACTTTGTAGGAACGTAGTGTGGCGGACGATTCACCATGTTATGCTGGACACCGCCGTCACTGTGATGTGGTTTGTTACGGCTAACGGAAAGCAGGTGAACAGATCGAGGCTCCACGCGAGCCACACTGTGCAAGGGCTGTGGAGTCCAAGATAACGATGAACACCGTCTTCGCTGCGACTCATCGGTAGCAGTGCGGCGTTCGGTGAAGCAAATGTTGGCGTACTTTCTCCGAGTGACACCAAATCCCGTTGAACCTAGGACCTTCTTGAACGAAACGTACAGTATTAACCACGTTCCAAAACTAATGTTGTGACGTGGCTTCGAGGACACGCAGTGCATTATTTGTTTCAAGACGGCCCTAAGGACACTTTGGACTTCTGGAACCATTTGCAGGAACGACAGAACAAGATAATCTGTAACCGAAAATATAGACAATATATCTCCAATTATTTCAGGATGTTCTGCGCAGCTAGATCATCACGGGTAGGAACAGCTAGAATTAATAGATCATGATAGAGTAATGCACGATTCAACGTGGGACTATCTTAGTCTATACGAGAAGTCATTCCTGGATGAGTAAGCTATGGGAGAGTTTTGACATGACCCTTTGCACTATGCTGTGGTATGTGCCCCCCCCCCCACCTCTCTCTTTTATTTTTGGTCTTAACTGTGAAAGGATCCTCGGCTGTTTTTACTTCCAGTCCAGCGCATAATGCAGTACCGATTACAGGTGGTATGAATTCCACTATTAGATTTTATTTCATGTCTTCTGTACGCGCATACATCAATCCTTTTTGTTTTTCTGCGGCACAAGGTGTTTCAAAATTACATCGACAAACTTACATGTGATGTAGAAGATATCTTGAGGAACAAAATGAAAACAGGTACCAGTGTCTGAAAAACGTCATTAAACGACACTACAGAGTGAAATTGCAGGGTGATCCCGTGATTGCGTGATGATGGAGAAGGGTAAACGTGTCGGTTAAAGATAAGTGACTCTGGACTATAAACAACCGACTTGAAATTTGTACACGAAAATCGTTCTAATACCTCTGACACTGGAATACGCTGTTATGGTTGTTTCTAAGTACGGGGGGGGGGGGGGGGGGGGGTTGTAAAAATGGGCTTTAAAATGTGTACCTTAGGAGTTATGGGCACTCGTTTCAGGGTAACGAAGATGAACCAATGCTCATAGCTCTTAACGTATGCGCTGTAGAACTCATGTTTATTAGATTTTTTTTATTGTTTTGGTCTGTATTGCCGCTTCTGAAAGTTGCCTACCCTACAGTCTTAGAAACAACATTACGGGTACATGTATTCCGCGGTCAGAGGTATCAGAACGATTTTCGCTTACAGGTTTCGAATCGTTCGTTTCCGGACCGGTTTCCGTTGTCTCAAATTAATACATTTATTCGTCTCCTTCAACCCTGAAAGTTTGTAACATAATCACAGTCACCATGTGTATACATACATTTACAGGCACCGGAGTCCGTAATTTCGAAGCTCTGTAGCATCGATGGATGACGTTTCCGGACACGGGTTCCTAGCCTCATTTTGCTCCTCAATACAACTTCTACATCCCCTCGAAATTTGTCGATTTAATTTTGGAACACCTTGTATATTACGCTCTCCCCTCCATACACTTAGCCTCCAATTTGATGCAACAAGTGCACTATTCAGTTTCAGTCTTTTCCGATAAAACACACGCACACACACACACACACACACACACACACACACACACACACATAAACAAAAAGACTAATTTGTATAAGAAGCGACATACACTACTGGCCATTAAAATTGCTACACCATGAAGATGACGCGAAATTTAACTGACAGGAACAAGATGCTGTGATATGCAAATGATTAGCTTTCCAGAGCATTCACACAAAGTTGGCGCCGTTGGCGACACCTACAACCTGCTCACACGAGGAAAGTTTCCAACCGATTTCTCATACACAAACAGCAGTTGACCGGCATTGCCTGGTGAAACGTTGTTCTGATACCTCGTGTAAGGAGGAGAAATGCATACCATCACGTTTTCGACTTTGATAAAGGTCGGGTGTAGCCTATCGCGATTACAGTTTATCGTATCGCGACATTGCTGCTCGCGTTGGTCGAGATCCAATGACTGTTAGCAGAATACGAAATCGGTGGATTCAGGAGGGTAATACGGAACGCCGTGCTGGATCCCAACGGCCTCGTATCACTAGCAGTCGAGATGACAGGAATCTTATGCGCATGGCTGTAACGGATCGTGCAGCCACGTTCAAATAGTTCAAATGGCTCTGAGCACTATGGGACTTAACATCTGTGGTCATCAGTCCCCTAGAACTTAGAACTACTTAAACCTAACTAACCTAAGGACATCACACACATCCATGCCCGAGGCAGGATTCGAACCTGCGACCGTAGCATTCGCGCTGCAGCCACGTCTCGATCCCTGAGTCAATAGATGGGGACGTTTGCAAGACATCAACCATCTGCACGAACAGTTTGACGACATTTGCAGCAGCATGGACTATCAGCTCGGAGACCATGGCTGCGGTTACCCTTGACGCTGCATCACAGACAGGAGCGCCAACGATGGTGTACTCAACGACGAACATGGATGCACGAATAGCAAAACGTCATTTTTTCGGATGAATCCAGGTTCTATTTACAGCATCATGATGGTCTCATCCGTGTTTGGCGACATCGCGTTGAACGCACATTGGAAGCGTGTATCGTCAAGCGTGTATCAACCGGCGTGATGGTATGGGGTGCCATTGGTTACACGTCTCGGTCACCTCTTGTTCGCATTGACGGCACTTTGAACAGTGGACGTTACATTTCAGATGTGTTACGACCCGTGGCTCTACCCTTCATTCGATCCCTGCGAAACCCGACATTCCAGCAGGATAATGCAAGACCGCACGTTGCAGGTCCTGTACAGGCCTTCCTGGATACAGAAAATGTTTGACTGCTGCTCTGGCCTGCACATTCTCCAGGTCTCTCACCAATTGGAAACGTCTGGTTAATGGTGGTCGAGCAACTGGCTCGTCACAATACGCCAGTCACTACTGTTGATGAACTGTGGTATCGTGTTGAAGCTGCAAAGGCAGCTGTACCTGTACACATCATCCAAGCTCTGTTTGACTCAATGCCCAGGCGTATCAAGGCCGTTATTACGGCCAGAGGTGGTTGTTCTGGGTGCTGATTTCTCAGGATCTATGCACCCAAATTGCGTGAAAATGTAATCAGATGTCAGTTTTAGTATAATATATCTGTCCAATGAACACCCGTTTATCATTTGCATTTCCTTTTGGTGTAGCAGTTGTAATGGCCAGTAGTGTATTTTTTATTTGATGCAGATGTTGTAACTTTTTATTTTATGTTTGGAAAATTCTTTATTTAAAGGCAGTGAACCTGGGCCAAAAATAAATAAATAGATAAATAAAGCTGTTAAAGCAAAAAAGGAAAAAGAGAAGTGTTGTGTACATAGTTCCGCATAGTCAGCGTGTACACAACTTTCCCACTAGAGCTCCCCGCTAAGCACAACAGCGCAGGCACAGCACTCGTCGGTCTCCACACTACGAGATGGCGCTGTCTTAGAGACGGACCAAAATCTGCTTCCGCCGATCCGCGTGTTAAGGGGATACGGAATCGGATTTTGGGTTAAAAAATCGAATTTTTTTTTTATTGGCGTATTATATTCTGCCATGTTTCCTCTTTAAAATGACGTATCATACATAGCTCTACTACAATTATAACTATTTTATTTTTATATATTTGTGAGATCGGGTATTGCGCTTTAGTTATACACGTCTCTCGTGGCTGACCATGAACTTTTTGGCAGTACCTTTAAAGTGACATGAATTCAAATATCCCGGTTTCCAGCGACTATTTATACACTAGTTGCCCGAAAATGTTTCTCTCTGGTTTCCTCAAGTTACTCTTTGACTTTGTGGCGGGACTGTTTTGTAAACAGTGTGATATAAGAAAGTAGTTGTTGTTGAGTTATTTCGTATTTAGTGCTTCATTTTTCGCAGTGAAAATGCCTAGAGCTAAAGCAAAAGTATTTAAAAAGCGTGTGAACTGGCAAAAGAAAAGAAATAATGATTCATTAGCAAAGCAAAGCAGTTCATCATCATCACTGTTGGAAAATGTGAATCCACTTATTACTGATTTGCCGAACGAACTTACACCAAATGAAAACAGTGCTTCTCATAAAAAACTAAGAGATTTGGAAGAGAAATATAATTTACTTGATAGAGGGAATGAAGTTTTTGAACTCATTGATACGAATATATTGTGTGAAGCTCTTGAAAACAGTTTGTGCTGCAAAAAATGTCATGGAAACGTTTCTCTGAAAGTAGAATCCCATGTTGGCCTGGCTGCCCAGTTTAATTTAATATGCAGTGTTTGTAAATACAGCTGTAAGTTTCCAAATTCGGTTTCAGTAACTGTAAATAATGGATACAAGAAAACTGAACTTTATAGTGTAAATATTAGGTTAGTTTATGGATTGCGAGCAATTGGTAAGGGCAAAGCAGCTGGTGATATGCTATGTGGTGTTCTAAATCTTCCAAGTGCACCTTCAAAGTTTGAAGCTTACAATTATGTACTAGGATCTGCAGTTGAAGATGTAGCACAGAAGTCAATGCAGGTTGCTGTGGAAGAAGCAGTGGAAGAAAATGACGGCAGTCGTGACCTCACAGTGGCGTTTGATGGCACGTGGCAGAAAAGGGGCCACACCTCCAACAATGGTGTTGTAACAGCAACTAGTGTTGATACTGGCAAGGTTATTGATGTTGCAATAATGTCTAAATACTGTAGGTGCACAGGCAGGCTGAAAAATGAACACAGTGATGACTGTATTGCTAATTATTATGGTAGTAGTGGTGGCATGGAGGTTGCTGGGGTGAAGAAAATTTTTCATCGCTCTTCACAGTGGTATAATGTTCGCTACGTCAAATATCTGGGAGATGGTGACTCTAAAGCATTCAAAGAAGTTTTGGAAAGCAAACCATATGGGAACAGTGTAAATATAAGCAAACTTGAATGTATAGGACATGTGCAGAAGAGAATGGGTGCCAGGCTGAGAAGGTTAAAATCAGTTATGAAAGGGAAAAAACTAGATGATGGGAAAACCTTGGATGGCAGAGGAAGATTGACTGATTCCATAATAGACCACATTCAGAACTGCTATGGCCTTGCAATCAGGCAAAATACAGGCAATCTTGAAGAAATGAGGAGAGCTATATGGGCTTTATATTTCCACACCGCATCCACGGATGAGCATCCACAACATGGTTTGTGCCCCAAAGGTGAAAACAGCTGGTGTAAATACAATAGGGGACTAACAACAGGAGAGAAATACATTCACCACCACAGTCTACCATCAGCCATCATGGCAGAAATAAAGCCCATTTTCAGAGATCTGGCTGACAGAAGTCTTCTGATGAAATGTCTTCACGGAAAAACGCAGAACCCCAACGAGTGCTTGAATAGTGTGATATGGCATCGTCTCCCAAAAACAGTGTTTGTCGGAATTAATACACTACATTTTGGTGTGTATGATGCTGTGGCAACCTTCAATCTTGGAAATATAACTAAATGCCAGGTCCTTCAAAAGTTGGGTATGTGTGTTGGTTCCCGTACGGTACGTGCTATGTTCTTTTTAGATCAGCACAGACTAAGGCATGCTGATAATATAATCAAGACATTAGTGAAAAAAGCAAGACAGGTGCAGAGGGGTGCCAAAAGAAGACTTGAAGATGATTATGAAGACTGTGAAGGGGGTATTAGCTACGGATCAGGAATGTTTTAATCTTCTTTCTCCGTTTCCCGTAAGTTTACTTTTTACTTCATCTAGGAACATTATCTCAGGTACTGGTCAACCTAGAAGTCTGAAATTTTTATGACGTAGTGACATAGGTCCCTATTACATACTGAAACAACGATTTTTTAATTACTTGATTTACAAAAGACTTAGGGGTGATAGTCTATTAAAAAGCGATGGAAAAAATTTACTTAAAAATAAATGTACAATATCTCTGTAAGAAAATACTTTGACAATAAACTGTTGTTTCAGTATTGTTGTAACATATGAATGCACATACAGTAAAATTTTTACCTCTCTGTCTCCAGTAGTTTGTGAGAAAATGTTCCCTATAGTAGGCATATATTAACATTGCGAGGATAGGTGATTCCGTATCCCCTTAATATGTAACGCAGCCAATGAGATTGCTGCTAACGAAGAACCTTTTCTCCTCGCGGATTACACTCGCGCAGTGATACCTGAACGTACGAGGTATTATAACGAGTGTAGAGACCTCCGATTAGTCAGTCTGCATTAGTCTACGTAAGTCTGCACCTGTCTGTACCAGTCTACATTAGTCTGTACCAGTCTATAGTCAAGTTTCAGTCTACGCCTAACAAGATTATCATATTCGTGAACATAACCATGAAGATAAATGAATAGACACTTTGTCAACTATCAGAGATATGTGAGAATAAAATTAACGTACCAAGACCAAAGGAACTTCAGATTGTCAATTGTAAATAGCCTCCAGAACCAAGTTAAGTTATTTTTATGCTTGTTATTATTTTAATAAATGTGTGTGAAAATTAATCAAGTTCTGTTTAAAGATGGTCACCATCAATCTGCTACTCTAAGCGTGCAAGTGGCATTTCTATCGTCTGACCTAACGGCAGAAGATAAACACGTCACTATAAGACCACGAGACATATTGCTGACACTCGCCTACTTCGTCAGAGCGACAAGTCAAATAATCTGATGGTGTGTGTACCGAAGGTGTTACAGTACGCACACCACAAAAAGGTAGCAGAGGACTTGCCCGCGAAAGGCAAGTTCCAGCTCGGTCTGGCACATAGTTTTAATCTGCCAGGAAGATTCGATTCATATATTTTCATCCTGGCGTTCGTATGCCCAGCACGAAATGAAGAATCACAGATAGTCTAGAGTGGTGCAGCTCACCCCTCTCCCCCTTTGGAATGTCAGGGTGGCCCACTTCCCTGATTGTCATAGGAGAACAAAGTATTAATGAGCTCAAGAATCCTATAGGGCTCCACTGAATTTCTGATGATCGAATGGCACATTTTTTGTCTCCTCGGGACAAGATATAGCCTAGGAAGGCTCGATTAGTGATGTTCACACCTGCAGTGAGATAGGAAACTTGCCGATTGTATGCGGTGTGTGTGTGTGTGTGTGCGCGCGAGGTGGCCAGCCACACCTGTTGCTGGTACTGCATATTACATGGGCGGCTGCATTACCTGGCAAGTGCGGTCGAGAAGTTGGAGGAGGCGGCGCGCGCCACGTCGCCCCAGCAGGTGGCGCGGGTGGGGAGCAGCGCGGGGGCGATGACTGCGTGCGGCTCCGGCTGGCAGCGCTCCAGCACGGCGCGCACCGCGTCCACCAGCAGGCGCGTCGCCGCGCGCACCACCGCCTTGTCGGGAGGCAGCGCCGCGGCGCGCAGCGACAGCAGCCCCACCGACAGCTCGTCGTCGGCGTCTGCGTCGTCCGACGCGTCCGCCCACGGCGGCGGGGGCGGCTGATCCCGGTGCCACGCGCGCCCGCCCCCGCCATCCTGGATCGCCAGCACGTCCGACACGCGCTCCCCTCTTATGGACATTCTGTAACACACATACAAGAAGACGTAAATATTCCAGAATTCGAATCAAGAACAGCTGGTAACATGAATAATTTACAAGCAGATATCCTCGGAGTAGTGGAGCAACTGAAATCACTTAATAAAAGCAACTCTATATATACTAAGACGATATCTTACCATCTTCGTGTATATACCATCTTAGTGTATATATAGTTAAGGCTTACCGGTCACTTGACCATCTTCTTCTTCTGTGCGAAAGCACAAACAGTGCCCGAACTCTTACGAGAATTGGCAACGCGCCGCGAGTAATGAGTATAATGGGCGGGGGCACTACGAATGTAGTGCGGGACAATACGTTGAGAATGTGGGTTTCGCGGGAGGCGTGCCAGAGATAAATCCCTGCAGTCGCGCTATCCTCTGTGTCCTCGGTGGCTCAGATGGATACAGCGTCTGCCATGTAAGCAGGAGATCCCGGATTCGAATCCCGATCGGGGCGCACATTTTCATCTGTCCCCGTTGACGTATTTCAACGCCCGTAAGCAGCTAAGGGTGTTCATTTCAATGTAAAAGCAAGTCTTCCAGTCCAGACCGTATGCCAATTAGGTTCCTTTCAGAAAACGCTGATGCAATAACTCAGTACTTAACAATCATATACAACCGCTCGCTCGATGAAAGATCCGAACCCAAAACTGGAAAGTTGCATAAGTCATACCAATATTCTAGAAAGGCATTAGGAATAATCCAATAAATTACAGGACCATATCATTAGGGTCGATATGCAGAAGGATTTTGGAACATACACCGGGTGATCAAAAAGTCAGTATAAGTTTGAAAACTTAATAAACCACGGAATAATGTAGATACAGAGGTAAAAACTGACACACATGCTCGGAGTGACATGGGGTTTTATTAGAACAAAAAAAAAAAAAAAAAACAAAGTGCGCAAAATGTCAGAGAGATGGCACTGGACACCAAAACGTCAATGACTGCGCATGACAATCGTGTATCAAAGGAGCTATAATGAGGGAGAGAATCAGATGCGCCAGCTGTCGCAGCATGTTGACGTTACCTTAAAAGGCGCTTTTAGTGAAGCTGTATTATCAGAATGGGGAATGTGCTAGTTCAGCGTTACGATCCTTTCGCCATAGGAAGGGGTTTCGAACGGGTAAAGGTCCGTTGACAAATGCAGCCGTGGCGAGAATGATTTCGAAGTTCGAAGCCATGGGTTGTTTAGATGAGAGACCCCGTAGTGGCCGACCGAGCCCAAGACGTAATGCTGCTGAGACAGTTCAGGAAGAAATGGAGACTGTAGCGGGTCCGTCTACGCACGGGGAAGTCAGCGCTCGTGCAGCCGCACGTCGTACCGGCATTCCATACACTACTGTTTGCTTGGCACTTAAGCGTACCCTCCGATGCTATCCGTACAAAATCCATCGGCATCATGAAATGTTACCTCGCGATTTAGTGAAGCGGAGGGCATTTGCGGTGTGTGCGTTTCAAAAGATGGCGGAAGATGACAACTGGTTGAGTAACGTGTTGTGGACCGACGAAGCTCATTTCACGATCCGAGGGTCTGTCAACGCCCACAACTGCAGAATTTGGGCTCCCGAAAATCCTAGAGCCAGCCGCAGTGGTCTAGCGGTTCTAGGCGCTCAGTCCGGAACGGCGCGACTGCTACGGTCGCAGGTACGAATCCTGCCTCGGGCATGGATGTGTGTGATGTCCTTAGGTTAGTTAGGTTTAAGTAGTTCTAAGTTCTAGGGACTGATGACCACAGGTGTTAAGTCCCATAGTGCTCAGAGCCATTTGAACCATTTTTGAAAATCCTAGAACTGTCGTGGAAACTCCATGACACGACGAGAAAGTCACGGTATGGGTTGGATTTACCACATCTACCGTTATCGGGCCTTTTTTCTTCGAGGAAATGCGTGATTCTGGTTTTGTAACTGTTACTGTGACGGGTGAGAGGTACGCCGATATGTTACAGAATCGCATCATCCCCAGCCTGGTTTATAAACACATGCGGGACGTACGATGTTTATGCAGGATGGCACTCCACCCCATATTGCTAGACGCGTGAAAGATCTCTTGCGCGCGTCGTTTGGTGATGATCGTGTGCTCAGCCGCCACATTCGTCATGCTTGGCCTCCCAGGTCGCTAGACCTCAGTCCGTGCGATTATTGCCTTTGGGATTACCTGAAGTCGCAAGTGTATCGTGATCGACCGACATCTCTAGGGATGCTGAAAGACAACATCCGAGGCCAATGCCTCACCATAACTCCGGACATGCTTGTTCACAACATTATTCTTCTACTACAGCTATTGTTGAGGAATGATGGTAGACATATTGAGCATTTCCTGTAAAGAACATTATCTTTGCTTTGTCTTACTTTGTTATGGTAATCATTGCTATTCTGATCAGATGAAGCGCCATCTGTCGGACATGTTTTGAACTTTTGTATTTTTTTGGTTCTAATAAAACCCCATGTCATTCCAAGCATGTGTGTCAATTTGTATCTCTCTATCTACATTAGTCCGTGATTTATTCAGTTTTCAAATTTATACTGACTTTTTGATCACCCGGTATTTTGTTCGAACATTATGAATTACCCAGAACAGAACGGTCTATTGACACATAGTCAACGCGGATTTAGAAAACATCGTTCTTGCCAAACACAAATAGACCTTTACTCGCACAAAGGGATTTCATATTGATATCGTATTTCTACATTTCCAGAATTCTTTTGACACCGTACCTCGTAAGGGGCTTGTAATCAAATTGCGTGATATGGAATATTTTCTCATTTGTGCGAATGGGTTCGTGATTTCCTGTCAGAGAGGCCAGAGTTCGTAGTAACTGACGGGAAGTCATCGAGTAAAGCAGAAGTAATTTCTTCCGTTCCCCGAGAGAGTGTTAAAGGCTCACTGTTCCTTCTTATCTATTTAAGCAATTTAGGAGACAATCTGAGCGGCCGTCTTACGTTGTTTACAGATGATGCCGTCGTTTATCGTCTAGTAACGTCTTCAGCAGACCAAAACAAATTGCAAAACGACTTACAAAAGGTATTTGTCTGGTGCGAAAATTGGTAATTGAATAGATACCTAGAAATTACAATTACGAACAACTTATATTGGAAAGAACACACAGAAAATGGTGGGGGAAAGGCGAACCAAAGACTAAGTCTTGTTGGCAGAACACTTAGACGATGCAAAAGATCTATTAAAGAGACTGCCTACACAACGCTTGTCCGTCCTCTTTTCGGGTACTGCTGTGCGGTGTGGGATCCTTACCAGATAGAATATACGGAGTACATCGTGTGAGTTAACGAACATTGCGCTCTCATTTAAATATATGGTCGAAAGAGTCAGCCTACTGGAATTGTGAAACAAGAACTGTCGTCCAGGAACGCGTGCCACAATGGGCGCAGATTCACCACGAGATGGGGATATTCACAGGCGTCTATTGTCTATTGAGGCCTCAGCGCTGTAGTGTGCCAGTGAGACAGACGAGAACCTACGTCATAGGAAAACCCAGTAGAAGGCTTTTGTGGCCAAGGAGACGTAGCAGTGTTAAATATGGTGGACCTAAGATCGGCCATAAAGGGAAACATTTATGAAAGCTATTTAATTCTGTAGTAGTGCAGGTAATGAAGCCACAGTAATTTTAATATGCCTGAATGCTAAAATCTGAACGCTTTGGTCGATCTTAACGATCGACATTTCATATAGAAGAGTATCATTAAAATGATAAACGTTGTAAATATCAACACTGTAACTTTATTTGTTTAAAAGATATAGTAAAGTTAAATTATTAGTATCTACAGTTAAGCATCAGATCACCATTTCCTCCACACAAAACATGACACTTACTGAATCATTAGGTAGTAGAATATTTGTTGTAAATTTTAGTGCATATTTGTTACTTTGGTTCTTTATTTATTTATCATAAAGCACATTGGTGCAAGGCTACTGGCCGTGTCATTGAAAGCTAAGAAGGAAATTGTATTGGTTTTATGTAACATAATTTAACGTTTATTATGTAGTGGATATTATTGTTACTTCATTCAGAACGTGAAAGAGGTCAACTTTGATTATTTAAATATTGTAAAATGTAAAATAATGTAGAATTAGCTGTAGCCAATCAGATGGACGGCTTCAGGAAAGGGAACTGCCCTAGTCAGTTGAGTCACTATGTTCCACACACGGGAAACGCGGCTGGGGACGGGCAGAGAGAGTGCTGGAGGAGACGTGAAAACGGACGGTCGGTCTTCAGGTAGCTAGGAAGTGAAACGACTTAGAAAATTTCACGGGGTGTGGTATCGCGGGACTTAGTCTCTGAGCGGTGAGCAGCCTGGTGTGAACTCTATCTTTTCGTGCAGTTGAGGAGGCGGAGTATTGCACTTGTTCCGCGATGAGATTGTGAGTGATTGAACTGTGTCAAATGGATATGCGATCGAGTGTAATAATAATTCTAAATACGACCACTTTCGCTGTTTGTTTCCTTTCTGAATAAACGTATTCTAGCCGCGCGGGATTAGCCGAGCGGTCTCAACCGCTGCAGTCATGGACTGTGCGGCTGGTCCTGGCGGAGATTCGAGTCCTCCCTCGGGCATGGGTGTGTGTGTTCGTCCTTAGGATAATTTAGGTTAAGTAGTGTGTAAGCTTAGGGACTGATGACCTTAGCAGTTAAGTCCCATAAGATTTCACACACATTTGAACAAACATATTATAACCAAAAAAAATGGTTCAAATGGCTCTGAGCACTATGGGACTCAACTGCTGAGGTCATTAGTCCCCTAGAACTTAGAACTAGTTAAACCTAACTAACCTAAGGACATCACAAACATCCATGCCCGAGGCAGGATTCGAACCTGCGACCGTAGCGGTCTTGCGGTTCCAGACTGCAGCGCCTTCTAACCAAATCCGAACTGTGTCCTACATCACTTATGGTCGTTAATTTAGTTCCCGATATTATTATTACAGTTATTATATGTTATATTAACTGTGTATTTCGCAAACTTGCTATCAGCCAGACAATTTAACCAAAGAGTCACAAGTGTCTAATTTAGGGCGTGTAATGCGTCACGTGCGGTTCAACCCCTAGACGAGTTAGAGCCAAGACATTTCGACGAAGAGGAACCGCATGTGAGACCGAACATCTTTGGGATGTTAGCTCGCAATTGAGGGCTCGTCCGTGATAGGAACATGGAAAGTGTTAGTTGAGGGATATAAATCTTGCAAAGTGTTGGAACAGGACTGGAGTTTGGAAAGTGTTAGTTACGGAATATGAACTCTGCAAAGTTTTAGAACTGGATTTGAATTCTGCAGAGTGTTTCCAGAAGTATTATCTGAACTTCAATAGGCAGGACCTCTCGCAATAGTTAAATGTGAGATCGGTTCAGGACTGAATATTAGGTTTCTTTAATAGCTGTGAAATTACTATTGCAACTCTCACTGATAACGACATTTTGTGACCTAGGTCCCACGTCTGTGGTAATTTAGGCAGTTTACGTTGGGGCTCTGAGCTATGAATTTGGCAACATTTGTGTTCAATGAGTTTTAGCAGTGGTTAGGAGTGATAAAAAAGTAACGCGGAAAAAGAGGCGACATCGAAGCACGTGATTCCAGCCAGCAACGGCGCGCAGCGGCGGTTGCAGTAACCGCAGCAGAGGCTACGAGATCTTCAGCGTCGGCTTCAACTGCAACATCGGCAGCAATACCATGGCAGAAGGATCCAGCACTGGGAGGCAACGTAAGAAATTGTATGAGTAGGCAAGATTATCTAATGGCTGAGACGTCAGAGGCTATTAGCAACTTATCCGTTCGAATAGGTAAACGGGAGACAGTAGATAAAATAAAGGAAGAAGTAGAATGTGGCATTAAAACTTAATATAGTGAAGTTAAAAAGCAAATCAATGAAATAAGAAGCAAACAGAATTCCTTAGCTGCACATCAAACTTCTACAGTGATCAGTGTTCCGTGGATGAACTCGGGATCAGTCAAATGTTTTGCAGACAACGGGAAATATCACGCAGTAAATTTTCTAGCAGCATGCAGCGATCGTTTTATAAGGGGAAGGTCCGACGCGGCGAAGATAAAATTCTTGAAAAGACGTTTGGAATGTGAGCCGCAATCGTGGGCAAATATACACAGTGATACGTTCAATACTTACTGAATATTTGAAAGCAGTTTCCTGAAGAAGTTCTGGAGTGAAGCGAAGCCAACGCGACTCCAAAATGAGTTTCTGAACGGGCTAACATTTAAATACGGGAACAGGTCGATACGAGAATTTTGTAAACGTGAACTTCCGAGGTTAATACGTGTGAAACGTCCATTGGGAGTGCTTACTGAACTTAAGACGCTGAAAAAGCGGTTACCGGAAAATTTGCAGTGGGATCTCGTGCACAGTCCTAGCAACGCAATAGACGAATTTTTGGACTTCAAAAAAAGTTGGAGCGGGCGTTTAAATTTAAACCGCAAAGTAAGCAGACAAATAGTTTTCAGAGTGGAACTCATAACTACCGTCCGAGTAACTACTGTGAAAGACATCCGGGAAGTTATCAACGGAACGCAAACAACAGTTAACAAGAACACATTCAGTGTTAAATTTCAAAGGGGTAATGGGGACGGATACTTTCGTCACAGGGACCGACACCAAGAACTTAAATTAGAAGGTACTGGCACCTGTCGAAATGTACCAGCGTAATGGGAGATCGGGAAACTAGGTTTCGTCGCATCTCAGGTCCGGAGACGGCAACATAAACCAGCGATGAATAGGACGCGAGTAACGAGAAATGTGATAGGTGTTACTAAAGCGACAGAAATATGTCAGAATTTTGAAATGAAATTAGTGAGAGATGAGAATCAAATAGACAAATTATCTAATCAGATCGTAGGTAAAACGCGTAATCCTAAGATAATGAAAGATAACGATAAAGGCGATGACTGAGGACTGGAACCTCCAACGGGGCAGCCGCTAGAACCGTGATGAGGCGCCATAGACCGCACGACTATCCCGCGTGGCTGTTCGGTGAGACAAATGACTGTCGAACAGAGTGCAATCTGTGACCAGCGGTCGAATGGTTTATCTTAGACTGTCAGGTGAAGGAATTATCACAAGCGGAGAAGAGACGGCTACTGGTGAAAACACTCGTGGTTACTTGTCGTCCCTTATGGTGGAAGCATTGCCGGTGATAGACAGTGCCACCGCTGCAGTACTTGGATGATATGTGCTTTTTCCTCGCTGGGCTCGTGCAAGAGGGCGAAAATTAGCGTTCAGTTCTTTTGTTCATTGTTTATCTTGTTCCAGATAAATTACTTGAGTCGCAATCCGTAAATTAATTGCTGAAATTGGTAAGTAAAATCATTTCTCGAGTGAGGCTTATTTCAAGCCCAAGTAGGCCTCAGCCAAGCAGTCTCTACACATATTTGCTCATTTATTATATAAATGGTGTGCCTTGCAATGTTTTATTATGGTATGTTTTGTGGGGACGCTGTTGCTGACACTCTATCAATAGTGGAATAAATATGACCCTTCTGAGGTGGAACAATGCGTAGTTACGTACTAAAGTCATCAGAAGATCAAAATCAATTGCAAACTGATCTAGATAATATATTAGCAAGGAGAAAAGAATGGCAGTTGAATCTGAATAATGAGAAGTGTGAGGTCATCCACATGAGTACTAAAAGAAATCCGTTAAATTTCTGTCACACGATAAATTACAGGAATATAAAGGCTGTCAGTTCAGCTAAATACTTAGGGATTACAATTAGGAATAACTGAAATTGGAAAACGCTCACATAGAAAATGTTATGGTAAGCGATACGAAGACTGAGATTTGTTGACAAAACACTTAGAAGATGCTACATGTCTACTAAAGAGAGAGCCGACACTGCGCTTCTCCGTCGTGCTCTGGCGTATTGCTTCACGGTATGGGATCCGTATCAGATAGGGTTGGCGAAGGGTAGCGGAAAAGTTCAAAGAAGAGCAGCACGTCTTATATATTCACGAAATACGGGAGAGAGTGTCACAGATATGATACGTGAATAGGAGTGGCTATAATTAAAATAAAGGCGCTTGTCGTTGCAGAGAGATATGTTCACGAAATTTCAATCACAAAATTTCTCCCCCAGATGCGAAAATATAAATCCTATGCCAGGCACTTAATTATAAATTACAGTTCAGTCATTTTGACGTAGACGTAGAAGGTAAAACTCTCGGAACACATGAGTCAGAGGGGCCGCAACAGTGACGTCACAGTTTTCACGTTAACAATATTCTATAAATCGGAGTGGTATGACGTTGATTGTTGTTTTTATGACCTTTTCTCGGCCACCTACTTCCTAATCAGTTTGTTGCGTTGAAATATGTGGTGTACTGTTAACATCCCGCAGAGGAAATTCTTGGTAAATTGGACTTTCTGCGCACCACGTGATAACTAGTTGTTTGTCTTATTAGGTAGTGATTATGACCAGAATCGACGCGGCTCTTACAAAGCAGGGATGGATGCTCTCTTTTACGGCGTCGGACTTCGTGGTTATTTAAGTTAGCTTCGAGGTGTTTTTATTTTTTTAATTATGGGTTTGGTAGTCACACCAGACACAGGCGTGTAAGAAGAGGAATTATTCGCGGTCGAGAGTCTGAGTGATGCGCGACTCTATCGCAAGCAGCGTGAGCGTCGGACACATTAGGCAGTGCCTCTGGCATTGTAACCTCGCTGGTTAGGCTACGCCGAGTTCGCAATCTTCTGCTGGCACTAGCCTGATTTTTGTTTCCTCTGTTTACGCTCGTTTCCACCATCAAGTTCTTATTCCCCATGCTGTTGCGCTCTGTTGCTTCTGTGTTTGTCCCATTCTTTTTCTGCTGGGGATGGATATTGGGATATTGAGGTCCACTGGAAAACCCCAAGCAGATGCAGAGAATTCACACCGAGGCGTACCATGTGTGGACGAGCGTCGTCTTGTTGAACAGTGGCACCATGATACTGTTACGTGAAAAGTAACACATGAAGACGCAGGATGTCTGTGACTACTAGCTGTAACTCGAAGTCATGACCGATGGTTCTGCAAACCATGACGCTGTGCCTCTCCAAAACATTGGAAGAATCGGACACTTCCTCACATCGCCAACATATGCACCAACAATGGTCATCCGAGATATTTCAGAATTGGGTTTCATCTTTAAACACAGTGTGGCTTCATTCATCAGCTGTGCACGCTTACCGGGCATGGCAGTACTCCAAACACAATCGTTTACGTTGTTATGTTTACGGCAGCCTAAACGTGGGACAGTAATTCCATAGCCCAGCTGCTATTATTCTGTAGTGAGATAACACAGAATGTTGCATGGAGTCCATTCGTTGCGATGTTCTTAGTGCACGCTACGGCGGTCCTACCATATAGTGATCAGATATGATCGACTAGAATCTTGACGACGAGTATGACTAGCCTAAGGTTTCCCAGTACTTCAGAATCGGGTCACTGTCACTTTCTAATTCCCCACAAATGCGTATATTGCTCGATTCGACCATCCTGCCAAATAGAGACTCACAATGTGGACACTTTCAAACTCTGCTAGGTGCTGAAAAAGCTGTTTCACACGAGTACGCGACATGTTCGTGTCCTTCGCAGTGACAACTCCACATCTGACGCTGCTCATGCCCCTTATATACTTTACCACGCCTAATGACAACACTAAACACGAACAAAACTAATGGACTCTGGTGACCGTTCTACTTGTTACAGAGATCTGCAACTCTAATCAGTTGTATACCCGCCAATGGTGTGTATGTGTATGAAGTTACATTGACATCCGTCTATATTATTTCGGTGTCATGCAGTATATCTTTACGTACAGAGAGTTACTACAGCCGGCCGCGGTGGTCTCGCGGTTCTAGGCGCGCAGTCCGGAACCGCCCGACTGCTACGGTCGCAGGTTCGAATCCTGCCTCGGGCATGGATGTGTGTGATGTCCTTAGGTTAGTTAGGTTTAAGTAGTTCTAAGTTCTAGGGGACTGATGACCACAGCTGTTAAGTCCCATAGTGCTCAGAGCCATTTGAACCATTTTTTTTTAGTTAGTACAAAAACATTAGCACCAGAATCAATCTTAGTCAGATTTGGATAAATATGATGGTTACTCAGTTGCAGTTAAATATTTACCTTGTTTAAATAATAGTAAATTAATTCCAGTCATTGGCTTTCTTTCTGCTTTATGTTAACTAGGTATAACTTTCGGTGTTTGTGACAGGATCCGTAGCGACGCCTCCAAGGGAAATTGGAGTTACATCGAGTGCTAGTTTATTGTGCAACAGAGGTGGACGGCAAAAGTTAAAATATTAGAAAAGACACTGATATGTCTGAGGCGAAAGCATAATAACAGGGGAAGCCAGAAGCAGACGGTCAATCTACTCTGTAGTAAAGTCAAAATAGAAGAGACACAGGTCCACAAGTGGCTCCGCGGTAACAGACGGAGGGAGGAGGGACAGTCACATGGCCTCTCTCCCACGCCTCCTGAATGTTCATTAAAAGATAGCTCAACAATACTGTGTATTTCATACGAGTTCTGTGCTGCCTTTGGACAGTGGGCCTTCAATTCAGCACTTACGCAGTGGCAAGTGGACCAGGCCAGGGTAAATGTGTATGGAAAGTAAAATGCTAAAGAGAATCGAATAGACTGAACAAGTAGATTTTTGGGAGCACGGTGAGACTGATAACTTGGGATCCACACGTGGTGGATAATACTTCACATCATAATAATAATGAAATTTCATGGTTTGCGTGAATCGATGCACTACAGGGAAGTGTACATTACCTCGAGGGAGTGGATCCCCTGGAAATCAAAACTGTAGACGTACCGTCCAGAACGTTATATTGGGAACACGCACTCAGGTTGGTCAAGGATGCGGCGAGAAATCGAATATTATCCATTCACAGGCGGACTTCCAGGAATCATCCTACAGTAATTTTGGAAAACCGCGATAAACTTAATTTTGATTACTGTGTGTGGATTTGAGCCCCACTTCCCCAGACTAAACTTCTAGTATCGTAATTATTGCGCCAACTTGCTTCGAAAATGTAATGGTACAGCCAAGGGACAACGCTGAAACAGCGGCGCCAGTAGCCCTTGCATATTCTGTGACGATAATTAAACTATGTATTCTAACATTTATATTATAATAGACTCTCTTGGTACACACTATTACTGAAGTATCCCTACACTGGGCTGCCCAGACTTACCTATTCTGGCGTACGACCAAGTATGATGAACCATCGTTGGCAACGCGTTATGCGGATGGATATGAAATGTCTATAGTGATGAGATGGGAGTACCTTACTACATGTATTAAAGTCGACTGAATCTCTTAATATTACTCCTGAAATTATTTTTGTGTCATCGTGGGACAAAACTGAAATACGAAACAAACTTTGAGTTCAAATCGAAAGTGCGAGTGGGGATTGGGGGAAGGAGGAGATTGATGACAATTTCCGGGAGTTTCTCTTGAAAACTATTTTGTTGTGAGTTTTAGTGTGTCATTCTCATTCTCGTTGATAATACACGTTCTCCATGAAGAATGATATTGTACATTACATTTTGCAGACCGTCACGTCGATTATATACAAAACAACGTTAGAAGAAGCGTTCGCCTATGCTCTCCACTCTCAGTCCTGCCAGCTTCTTGAAAGCTTTCCCACCTAATCAGTGTCTCGTCTATATTATTGTATCAGATCATTATCGGCAACCGGCCGTTGTGGCGCTTCAGTCCGGAACCGCGATGCTGCTACGGTAGCAGGTTAGAATCCTGCCTCGGGCATGGATGTGTGTGATGTCCATAGGTTAGTTAGGTTTAAGTAGTTCTAAGTCTAGGAGACTGATGACCTCAGCTGTTAAGTCCCATAGTGCTTAGCGCTATTTGAACCATTATCGGCAAACTCTTCTCTCAACTTTTTGTACTTGCGACAAATATTTTAAAAATAATAATATTTTCATCTTACACAGTGGCGCAGACGAATCAAAATTCACGTACTGTGTACAAGTAACTTCGCGACCACGCCCAGAGGATCAAGGGATGCTGACCACCCGCCGTGTCATCCTCCTCCTTGCGGCGTCGTTTGGATGCGATATGGACTGGCAAGAAGTAAAAACGCCACTCTCGCGGCACAGTGCACCCGTTCCAGTCGTGTCACAAAGTAAAAATCAAGAGTTTGCAGCGCGTCATTTTTTTTATTATTAGGTTGTTGCGCCACTGATATCACCTAGAATTTTTACGAAGTATAGTTTAAAATGGTTCAATCTCCTACTGAATTCCACCGTAATAATTCACATGGTACCACGTTTTAGGGGAAGCTCCATCCACCCCAAATAATATTATCATCCTAAAGGCTAGCAGTACATTTGCAACGTCATTTTCTTAAACTTCATACAGGCCCAAGTTAACGCGTCACGGAATTACAAATCAGTTTGTATGCTCTCTAATGGGATTTATGGTTTATAACATGCATTTGTCCATGACGAGTTTCAGTGTGCGCCCTGCAAAAATTACACACGAAAATTAGAGACCTGTAACATGTCAGTTACAATACTACAGAAATATTTTCCCAATTTAACAAGATCTATTCCAAAGGGCTAGCAAATTAAATGCAAAATCAGAGAGATAAATTTGATAATTTCAAGAACAAATTGAAATTTTACCTTGTGGCTAATCCTTTTTACTTTGTACAAGAGTTCCTTGTAGTGGTTTAGAACCTTTGGTTTTAGGACATTAGTCATAATCACACCGGACAATAAATTACTCACCCTAGGAGATGTCACACTAATACCGTGCGGCAACAAATGTAGCCTTTATGATGATCGATGAGGAAGAGAGTCCACAAGTTTTTTCAAGTATGTCACATCCAGCCTTTCGCTGACGAATCGAGTCCGTAAAGCCGTCAAATTGCGGGAATGTTGATCGTTACATCTCACAGGCTGTTACAGATATTCACAGAGTTTTCTTTAGATTAAGATCAGGTGATTTTAAGGGGCCAGTAGGTATTTGATAAGGTACTGTACCTGGGCGTTCGTCAAACGAGAAATCTACATGTCTAGGCCAGTGAAAACTCCTGTTGTTATTTTACAAGACGGGAGTAAAAGAAAGAGCAAAGCCTAGTCGCCAAGAATGTTGGAAGAAACCTCTTGTATTACGTTCACGAGAACCTAAAAGAGTGGGCCAAACTCACAGTACAAAGAACAGCCCAAAAACCATCATAGAACCAGTCTTCCACAGACTGTGTGTTAACAGCCTATCGGGCGTCGGTGCACCCGATGCCTTACATCATTTAAAAATAGGCGAAATCGCGATCCGTCGCACCTACTCAGCTCCAATGGACTAGCCCCAGTTTCTGTACTGTTTGGCTCACTGAAGACGGGAAGCTTTACGTGCTGCTGTGAGCAACGGCCTTTTGCGAGATTCTAGACTCAAAATGTCCCTTGTACGCAGTTCCCTTCACTTTAATTGCTCGGAAACTTATTGAGAGCGACCTGCATCCACTGACAGCAGCAATTCTCTGTAAACAAGTTCGACTTTCTGCGTTTATGAACCAGCAAAGCCGGCCGAAGTGGCCGTGCGGTTCTAGGCGCTACAGTCTGGAACCGCGTGACCGCTACGGTCGCAGGTTCGAATCCTGCCTCGGGCTTGGATGTGTGTGATGTCCTTAGGTTAGTTAGGTTTAAGTAGTTCTAAGTTCTAGAGGACTGATGACCACAACAGTTAAGTCCCATAGTGCTCAGAACCATTTGAACCATTTTTGAACCAACAAATCGCGCAACTTCAACGTACACACCTCTTCTCTACGATGACGAATATCAGCTGGACGATCAAATGGCGACCGGGTACCAGTTGTGCACCATATACAGCGCTACAAAGCGACCACTGTACGCTTTTATGGAGGGAAACAACATTTTGTCTGGTGAGAAATATGTACTGCCTCAAACTTTTCCTGTCTTTTTATTATGCTTCTATGAGCTGTATTTGTATTCATTAGTGCCAAGCCGGGTTTCCTTTTTCTTTTTTTGATCCTGTTGATTCCATGGAAACTGAGAAGAATATAAATACAATAAACACCTGTGGAAAACATAGTGCCTTAATATGTGTTCAGATATCATTAGATGGACTCTATTACAGGCGGTCCCTCATTCAACATTACCTCTTCCTCCAGCGGATTGTCTAGAGGAAGCCCCGTAGACGTTTCCTATCAGAGGCGCCAGTTTCCCGCAGCGCTGCACGCGCACCACCGATAGCGACGCTGTTGTTGTGGAACTGTTTTCAAAAATGGTTCAAATGGCTCTGAGCACTATGGGACTCAACTGCTGAGGTCATTAGTCCCCTAGAACTTAGAACTAGTTAAACCTAACTAACCTAAGGACATCACAAACATCCATGCCCGAGACAGGATTTGAACTTGCGACCGGAGCGGTCTTGCGGTTCCAGACTGCAGCGCCTTTAACCGCACGGCCACTTCGGCCGGCGTGGAACTGTTTTCTACATATGTGATCACGTGGGTACGAGTAGAGTAAACTTCAAACTACTTTTGCAGTCGTGACGTCACTATTGGGTTTCCGACTATCGACATTTGCAAGGCCGTCTGAACGACCCCTGTGTGAATTCTTCATTTCGATTATCTATTTACTTGATAGTGTGCGTACTGCAGTGTGCTGTTTCAAAGCAATGGTGCAATGAAAATTTATGACAAACACGTCAGCCTTATCATTAAATGTCAGTTAATAACGCAGTAACGATACAAGGCTTGAAGAAATATTATGATAAACAAGACTTGAGACAATAGTTGCATATTTTAAGCCTTAGCGGAGTCTGCTTTCGGCAGGTGAGCGACGAGGACACCTTATTTGCGTCCCGAACGCAGAGCCGCGAGCGCGCGTTATTTGTTTACTTCCTCGCCGAAGACATGTGCCACCGGATGTAGTTACCGCGACTTTTCGAGCGTGTGGGACGGTGATTAGCCACGTGACCGACCAATGGAACCCCTTAGAGACATACTAGGTCCTCAACGGCGTCCGACAAGTCAAAATTGAATTAACAAAACACAGGCCTTCCTACTTAGTCATAGGTGGATGCCGAGCAATCGTAATGTACGACAGACAGCGTCGTACTTGCTGTGGTTGCGGCCAGGACGGTCATGTACGCTCGCCGTGTATTCTGCGTTGCGTTACACAAATCCCATTTGATGACACGGCGCCACCTCCTACGGTATCAGTCGTCCCCCTCGATTACACAGGGATGACATGGTGGACAGTCATGGCAGACGAAAGATCACTTGGAAGACAGGGACCGTTAAAATGAACACCCGTCACAAGTCCTGGGTTTACCAGTACCATTACAGAGTCCACAGTCGCCCATCGACTCCTCAAGAAGAATGCCCATCGACTCCCCAAGAAGAATCGGAAGTGAGAATGGAACTCCACGCTAGGGTTTTACCGCCCTCTGATTTTCTCCCTGAGAGGGAAGCGGTGCAGAACCACACATTCTTACGGACAAAGAAACCCATGTCCGCAAACCGAGGTAACTGAGGAAACATAAAAAGCGTCGTCGTACACCATCTGAGGATTGCCCCCTCCGGACTCTTCTCCAGCTAACGACCGAACGGCCGACGAGACGGGAAAAATGGATGACATAGGATCGTCCTCACCTGTTAGGCCGCTGTGGTGGATGAGGAGAGGGGTCTCTCCTCCCACACCTCATCCCCTCCCGAGTAGCAGCAGATGACGGAGCGGACGCGACCTGCAGATTACAGGCCCCAACAGTTACGGCGACGCTGATGGCGGCTCCCATTGCAGGATACGATCTACAGATCTATCGCTTAGTGACCATCAACATTAACACCCTTCGGACACATACGAAGTTGTCGCTGCTCCAAGACATCCTAAATGCAGCAGACGTTGACATTATCCTTCTCCAAGAAGTCTTCGTCGACGATTTCTCGGGTGTGTATGGTTGGTTATACGGCTCATGTGTCCCACGCCTCGCCAACTAACAATGGAGTCGCAGTTCTCCTCAGGGAGGGCCTCGAGGCGGACGAAGTACGATATCTCCCCGACGCGAGAGGAATGGCCATAACGGTGCTAGGCGTCCAGTTTATCAATATGTACGCCTCTTCCGGAACAAATCGCAGTCGCGACCGATTGCTCTTCTTCGCGGAAGACGTAGCACCGCTTTTCCAGGACAGGCGCGATGACTTGGTGTTACATAGCGATTTCAATAGCACCCAAGCACCTAAAGATCGACTGCCACACCATGCATCGTGTGGTGTCACCGCCAGACACCACACTTGCTAGGTGGTAGCCTTTAAATCGGCCGCGGTCCATTAGTATACGTCGGACCCGCGTGTCGCCACTGTCAGTGATAGCAGACCGAGCGCCACCATACGGCAGGTCTAGAGAGACGTACTAGCACTCGCCCCAGTTGTACAGCCGACTTTGCTAGCGACGCCACACTGACAAATACGCTCTCATTTGCCGAGACGATAGTTAGCATAGCCTTCAGCTACAGTTGCTACGACCTAGCAAGGCGCCGTATTCAATTGATATTTAATATTGTGAAGCATGTATCATCAAGAGCGATGTTCTACAAATGTGGATTAAAGTTAAGTATTACAGCAACTGCGTCCATTTTCTAAGTTCTAATTTCCTTTTAACTGTTCCAGACCTCACGCCAATCTGCGTGAGCGTACGCGTGCCTTTCGGCTTCCTCTCGTTGTGACTTGGATGTCTTGCTAAGTCACAACACATCGTGCCTCGAACTTGCGACACTCACCAGCCATCTCCCGCGGGTAGATACATGGGAATATGCCCAAGGAAACCGACCGGGATTTACTCATTTCACGAGTCACTCGTCTAGTAGCATTGATAGGATTTACGTCTCCCGTTCTCTCGCAGCAACAGTGAGCGACGCGGAGGTGTGGCCAGTAGTATTTCCTGATCACGAAGCCTCTATATGTGCTGTCACTCTTAGTCGCCAACGGATGTGGCGCAGTCGACTTTGCTCATCTCGCTTCTCCGGATTGTCGACACACCACCGAAGACACGTAAGAGTTCGTGCATCCGCCGCCTCCCGACGTATCCTACATCGATTAGTTGGTGGTTAAAATGGGCCAAGCTGACCCTACGGATAACCTTGATTACGTATGGTCGTGAGACCGCTGCTTGCATGCGGCAGACCCTCGATTTTTATTTCATCGTCCTTCGCGAATGTGCCTCCTTGCCACCCCCACCTGAACGACAGATGACAGTACAACCTGCGAAGACCCAGAGAGTAGCCCATATGCGCCGACACCTCGAAGAGACGATTGTCCGACCACGAGCACATGACAGACTCGCAACGGAACGACCCACTATGTATCATGTCATTCGAGAACGTAAAACTGCGATGGTGCGCGCTGATGCAAGCCATCACCACTGCGGACGGCTGTCGCCACACCACACAGCAGCCTTATTCGACCATTACGCACGACTTTATTCTGCTCAGTGTTCCGACCCAACGACGGTGACAGGATTCTCACGATTGGAGCACTGTACCACAGGATTTACAAACTGAATTATTGAGTGACATTACGGAAGACGAAATTATCGACTCCAAAGGTCTCCTGGTCCCGACGGACTCCTTGTGCAGTTTTATAGAAGTTTTTAGTATTTACTGGCTCCCAAGTTGACAGACATTTGTCGAGAGCTTATGTCTCGCGCGGTGCCGCTCCCCGCAGCCTTCGTAGAAGGGATGATATATCGGTTCACAAACCGAAAGGTTGCGCTCGAATATATGATTACCACCCGCTGACAGTCGTCAACTGCGACATGAAGATATTCATCAATAACATCCACACGGCACTGTGTCGATACCGTGACAGAATAGCCCTAGCGAGGGCACGCTACATCCCTGAAGCGCTGGCAGAACTAGATTTTAGCCACGTATACCTGACGTCCGTTGTCCAACACATGCAGTACCCACAGCAGTTAATAGACGTGGTGATGGGCCTCCACCGATGGGCGACCGCCAAGGTGCTCGTTAACGGGCGTCTCACGCAGTCCTTCCCGATTTTCAGATCGGTGCGTCAAGGCTGCTCCCTGTCGACCTTACTCTACGCTCTGGCATTGGAACCGCTCCTCTGTGGCCTCCACCAACGCCTCACCGGACTCACCTTACGTGACGTCACATTTCGCTGTACAGCATATGCAGACGACCTGGTTTTCACTCTCCGCTGTCGCGACGATGTAGCCAGCGCACTAGAATGGATGGCAACAAACGGTCTGGCTTCAGGCAGTTGTCTCAACGTCACCAAATCGGTCGCCACAACCATAGGAGACGAGTTGACTCCAGCTTGTGTCGACCCCCTACAACTTACTGATACTATTGAATGTCTCGGAGTAGAGTTTCACGACGATATACGTCTCACTGGGGACCATAATTACCGCCGCTTGTTACAAAATATTGGAATCCACATCTCCAACCTTCGTCTGCGAATCCTCGACATTCTTCAGTCTTCCACACATAGCGCATGTCCTTCGAATACCGTTACTGATGGCTCGACGTATATTAGCGGCAATCGGAAACTACGTCAGTACATGCATGTTCCTCAAAGTCAGTTATGGGTCGCTGACCCTTCCCCCAGAAAGTAGAAGTCTTGGCCTCGTCCACGTCCACAACAGAGCGGTGGCCCTGTTTTTCAAATGGCTCTGAGCACTATGGGACTTAACATCTACGGTCATCAGTCCCCTAGAACTTAGAACTACTTAAACATAACTAACCTAAGTACATCACACACATCCATGCCCGAGGCAGGATTCGAACCTGCGGCCGTAGCGGTCGCGTGGTTCCAGACTGTAGCGCCTAGAACCGCTCGACTACCCTGGCCGGCCCCTGTTTTTCAGCTCGCACATCAAGCAGTGGCGCCACCACTCGTAAAGTTTCATGGGTTTGGTGCTGGAATAATTAACTCCTTCCTCCCTTACGCCCCCACTGATGGCGCAATACATACTCCCACCCTGCTACTATTTCGAGCACTCTTAAATTGAACACAGGTATGTCGGTATCACAGTACCACCCACGAAACAGGCGACAGCGCGGGAAATACATCGCGTCCTACAACAGAGGCGCTCACCGAACATCGTGAAGGCCAAAACCCCTCATGTTAGTTGGAAGGTGGTGTGACGGACGATGCACGTGGTTACACTGGATACAGACGTCCGATCAACGTGGTACACCACAGTCAACGGTAAACAGATCACGCTTCAACAAGATAAATATGGTGGATTCACCTCTATGTGCAGAATGCGGAGTACCGGACACGGACGAGCACCATCTCAGACGTGGCAAGGCAGAAGACGTATGGTACTTGGTGCGAAAAATTCATTACTGCAAAGCCGAGTTTCCTTTTTCTTTTTGGTCCTGTTGATTCCTTGGAAACTGAGAAACAGCTGTGACGAAGACTCTCTCCTTGATACAGACCCAGATAAAAAGTCAAGTGCGTAACGTCTGGAGAGGGTATTAATGTCCGGATCGGTGGATTGGAAGGAACGGTCCAACACCCTGGCCACCCCTCTCTCCAGACATTACGCCCCTTAATTATTTTTTTTCTGCGGCTATATCAAGGACAGTCTTCGTCACACCAGTTGCTGACGTCGACGAACTAAAGACTAGGATACAAGCTGCTATGGGTACTATGACAGAACACATGTTACGAAACACCTGGCTAGAACTGGAATACCGCCTCGACATTCTCCGAGCTACCAAGAGAGCACACGTCGAGGTTTACTAATTTAAGTGGTCTTAAAAAGAAACTAGCAAGACTAAGCTATGTAACGGCATCAAACGCAACTTATTATGTCAAACGATTATTCTGCTATAAATTTTTATAATCAGGACAAGACTTTGTGTTCACCCTGTATTTCCCGCGCACCAAAACCAACGCAGTCACGTGGGTCCGTGGGCACGCGGTACAATATTTATTTCACGATGGACCTAAATATGTATTGGACTTTTGTAACTACCTACAAGAACGTCATTGCAAGAGTTAAGGAACTAAAAATACGTACAGTATTTTTCTAATTACTCAGGGAATGTTCTACGAGACCCTCCACGCAGCTCTATCATCAGCAGGTAGAAGAAGATACCCATTGACTTAACTGACACGAATATGTCCGATTATCGATGAAATAACATACGACATGCGTGAAGACATACTTGGATGATGAAGCATAAGGAGAGAAGCGACGCACCATTCTGCATCGTGTACGAAGCACATTTTTCGTTTCCCCATATATATTACCTCGGTGTAGAAAAGTACCGAGATATTTGTTTTGTTTACTTAGTGCACGATGTGGTGCTAGGTGCATGTATATTCGTTGTGATATAAAGGAAATACAAATTAAAAATATATTAAAAATACGAGTAAAATAAGATAAAACAACTAAACCTTAAAAGAAGGAATCTCCCACTACTGATTTCCCCTCACCATTCCTAACACCTTGATGGGTGACGGGACCTTGTTGCCAGGCCTCGGATTACGACCCTTGTCCACTCTGCCCTCCCTTCCATGCCTCCCGCCGGTGGAAAAAAAAGGGGGGATATCCGTGTTCAAATCACCCTCGTGCCTCCCATATATTTCTTTTTCACAGTTTTATGAACTGTAAACTGAAATATCTTCTGTATTCCTACATCCACCGCAACCACTCACTTCATCTGTAGAGTTTTCCTACAAACTCTTCCCTATCTTTTCTACCCACGCCCTTAACCCTATGGAACATATCCTCTCCTCGCAAAATACTTCTCACCAAGTGCAGGTTCTTCAGACTTTATGTTAATGTTCAGCGCTTCCGTATTTTTCCTTGGAAGAATTTCACCACTGCACAATGTGTTTTTAAAATGTATATACCAATTTTTTTAGCTGGCCGCTTTGATTTTTAATTTAAAACATAAAAAACAGTCTTAATGTTTTCTCTCATTCTTGTTATATTTTTTTATTCATTTGGCTGAAGAGCAAAATTTTGTGCCGCTGACAGCCCATCCCCTGTCCATATGGGGCGAGGGGGATGAACTAACAGTAAAGGGGAAAAAAAGTCACCTGCAGAGAGACGGGTTTCCTCTCTGCGCAATTACACCTGCCGCTTATGGTTCATCAGCCAGAGCTTACCTCTACATCTAAATCTACACCTACGTCGATACTCCGCAGTCCACCGTACGGCGCGTGGGGGAGGGTAGCCCATGCCACTACTAGTTATTTCCTTACCTGTTCCATTCGCAAACAGAACGAGAGAAAAACAACTATGTATATGCCTCCATATGAGCCTTAATTTCTCGTAACTTATCTTCGTGGTCCTTACGCGTAATGTATGTTGGAGACAGTAGAATCGTTCGGCAGTCAGCTTCAAATGCCGGTTCTCTAAATTTTCCCAATAGTATTCCTGGAAAAGAATGTCGCCCTCCCACTAGGGATACCCATTTGTGTTCACGAAGCATCTCCGTAACAGTTGCGTGTTGTTCGAACCTAGCAGTAACAAATCTAGCAGCCCGCCTCTTAATTGCTTCCATGTTCTCCTTTGATTGAACCTGGTACGGATCCCAATCACTCGAGCAGTGCTTAAGCGTAGGCCGCACTATCGTCCTATATGCGGTCGCCTTTACAGATGAACCACACTTTCCTAGAATTCTCCCACCCAACCGAAGGCGAGCATTCGCTTTTTCTGCCACAATCCTCACACGTTCATTCCATTTCATATCGTTTTGCAACATTAGGCCCAGGTATTTAACCGACGTGACTGTGTCAAGCAGAACACTATTAATGTTGTATCCGAACACTGCGGGTTTGATTTGTCTATTCATCCGTGTTAACTCACATTTTTCTACATTCAGAGCTTGCTGTCATTCATCATGCCATCTATAAATCTTGTCTATGTAATTTTGTACCCTCCTGCTGTCACTTAGCTTCGACACCTTACCGTACACCTCAGCACTATCAGCAAACAACCGCAGATTGATGCCCACCTTGTCCATCAAATCATTTGTGTATGTAGAGAAGAATAGAGCTCCTGTCACACTTCCCTGAGGTACACCTGATGGTAATCTTGTCTCTGATGAACACTCGCTGTCGTGGACAACGTACAGTGTCCTGTAACCTATAAAGTCTTCGAGCCACTCACATGTCCGCAAACCTATCTCATATGCTCGAACTATCGTTAACAGCCTGCAGTGGGGCATCGTGTCAAACGTTTTCCGAAAATACTGACATACAGAATCTGTCTGTTGCCCTTCATCCATAGTTCGCAGTATTTCATGTGAGAAAATAGCAAGCTTAGTTTTGCACGGGCGATGCTTTCTAAAACCATGCTGATTTGTGAACACATGCTTCTCGATCTCCAAAAACAAAAAAAAAGTATTATATTCGAACTAAGAATATGTTGAAGGATTCTGCAGCAAACCGATGTTGGGGACAGTGGTCTGTAATTCTGAGGTTCCGTTCTTTTGCCCTTCTTATCAACAGGAATCACCTGCGCTTTTCTCCAGTCGCTTGGAACTTTGCACTGGGCGAGAGATGCGCGATAAACGTAAACTACGTAAGGGGCCAATGGCGTAAAGTACTCTTTGAAAAACCGAATTGGGATTCCTGGTGGCTTATTTGTTTTCAGATCTTTCATTTTTTCCTCTACGTCCGGGATGATTATTACTATGTTGTCCACACGTGAGTCTGTTCGATGGACAAACAACGGTATGTTTGTACGATTCCCCTACGGGAATCTCTCGTCCATCTTCCTGGCCGTCGGTATCGCCGTGTCCTCTGGGGCTGCCGTTGGTCGAACCTTCACTCTCATCGGTCCCCGATGCCTGCCGACGTCTTTCCCGTTTCATCGGCTCTACACCAGCGAACCCCGTCGGCGTCGCAGCGTCCCACGCGGCGCCACTGTTCGAGCGCTTCCTCCCAGCTGCCGCCGACATCTAACCCAGCCCTTGTCCATGCGCGTCCCAGGTGATCCCCGCAGATCGAACGCTGCCTCAACAGCGGCCGCCGATTCTGCCGATGTTGCCAGTCTCTCCGGGCTTCTATCGTACGATGTCCGTCTGCAGTATCACCCACCGGACGCCTGCGGAGCCCTATCTAGCATTACAGGGCGCCAGCTGCGCCCATGGCTACAGCACTACGCCGGATCCTAACCAGATCCGGAAGAGCTCTCCATGTTGTAATATCAGATGTTCAGTATTTTTACGCTAAACTTATGCAATAAACCCTTGCGGATATCACTGGGAACTGTTGTTTACTTCCTGTGCCTGTGACACCGTGAAGGGGCATGAGATTCATAGACCTCAATGCCCCTTTTTCCTTTTCTTCTTCGAGGGACTGTGGCTGTATAATTTCATTAAGATGACATCTTTTGTTCTTACGGACGCCCTATGACCGGCCCATACAGTAGGCGATAATTTTGTCCTACAGCACGATAACTCTCAACCAAACGGGGCGATTATTTGAAAGAGCAGATAATTCTATGAATCTTTAATAGCTTCATTTCCTGATTTGAATGACAGAGTGTATGTGTGTCGTAAACCTCCACGACAGATCATTACGACAAAGAGAACAGCTTCTGTAGAAGGATAGTGTCAACTAACTATGATCTCATAGGCAGTGTCATTCATATCGTCGTACATTGTAGCATATCCGTTATTGTCGCTTGGGGCAATCACACTTTGTTGCGACGACAGTTGTACAAATGAAACTGACACAATATTTTTTTTTTTGTTTTAAGGATGAATTATTATATTTTATAGCTATTGTTTATCTGAAACTATGTTTTCATAATTTATTCACGCCATGTCAAGAGTTCTACTCTTTGGCGCAATGTCATAATTTACGCCACGCAATGTATCGAGATTTTTGAGATGTTCCTTGATTTATTTGTACTGCTGCGTCACGAAAAAACTAGCGACGAGGCTCACTGGTTAAGACACCACATCAGCAATGAGATTTCATCTCCAATTTTTAGATTTCCTGGAGTTTATCTTAAGCTATTAAGGTGAATGACGGGCCTGTCCCTTTCATAAAGCTTTTGTTCCACCTCTAAAAGTCTCATCTTACATGTCAAATTTAATATCTTCCCTTTTTTACGACTCAAGATAAGTGCGACTTCATATACTATTAACGAACGTTCGTTTACGTTTATCTCTGGTGTAGAGCCTATGAAACGGGAACGACGTCGGCAGGCATCGGGGACCGATGAGAGCTAAGGTTCGACCAACGGCAGCCCCAAAGGATGCGGCCGGCAAGATGAACGAGAGATTCACGTAGGGGAATCGTAACGAACGAACTATCACTTCATAGTGGTGCAGGACTATTTTCAGATCTCGAACTGTGCCCTTATTCTGTAGCAAGTTCCATTACAAATTTCTTTCCATGAGGATCAGTAGCCTCTAAAAACTTCATAAAAGAAAACACGTTCCGTTGTAGGCTTTCATGGACTCGTTCTTCATTTAATCGTATGAGTATCTAATCTTGGCCATAAGTCATTTTCAGGCACCTAAAATTAACTAACGTAGAAGGGAATCGCACTGTCTGCAGACGCTGAATTGATGTAGACGCACGAATTTTTATACTGTAATTATACTGATGACAGACGAAAAACGTCTTATTAACGTAGTGATATAAAAGCGTTTGACACAAAACATAATTCATATTCGGGCTGAATATTTTTATGCAAACCGTGAAAGTGCTATTCTCAGGCTAAATTTGGTAAATCAGACAGATGAGGAATCAATGATGCCGTGGGATCGTAGCCAGTCCAGAACAACTAAGCGTCGGTGTGTAATGGGAACGTAAAAATTTTGTGTGCCATATTGACTGATATGAAACGTAATTCCTATAAATAAAACGCAAACTAATGACAACCATGAAACAAAGGAAGTCTTCTGATAAATTAATTTTCCTTTAATACGTTTTGAGAAACGAAAAGAGCAAGAAAAACTGTGTAGTTCACTAAGGCGTCCGAGAGCAGTAGATGAATGAGACTGCTCATAATATCACCACGAGTATACTTGCATTCTCTCAGTATTTAGACTCTAACAAAGCCTCACCCTTAAATAGATGTTGAAATGTAATTTGGACGATTAATACTGTGTACCTGGCAGAGGATCGTGCTCGGATTCTCTGTTACTGACTGAGCTAGGGAGGCAATGCTAACTAGCCTCCCTCGTTGCTTCAGTTCTCCCCTATTTTGACGGAAGCTCTCTTGTAAATCTTGCCAGACTAGTACTACTGGGAAAAAGGATATCTCGTGTAGTGACTTATCCACAGGCTATGGGTTCGATTGCAGAATGAATTTTATGCTCTGTGGCGACGAGTACACTGTTTTGAAACTTCATGGCAGACAAAATTTCCAAAAGAGCGTGCATCCCGACGTAGGGACTCGCTTATATTCTGTACCTTTTGTTATTGATGTACCTCGGTATTTACTGTAACGACTCTAGGAATGCAAGTAGGCCTAAACCAAAATGTTAAGTTACTAGTGGCAGTACTGTGTGCACCAATACTCCAAGTGTTTGTGATGACTGTTCCTCTCCTTATGGTCACCTCACATTCATAGGGCTATAACCCACCCATTACCAAACTTTATATAATGTTAACACAGACTCATGACGAAATTCAATTTATCATGAAATTTACGGCACCATCACTGCTATACGACTTACTAGAGATAAATGAAAATTTGTGCCGAACCGTGATTCGAACATGGATTTTCCGCTTTGCGCTTGCTGTCATCTAAACTGTTATCCAAGCATGTTTCACAAGTATCCCCAAATTTCCATATGCCCCAGTGTCTGCTACCCATACTGTTGTGTCGGTAGCTGGGCCGACACCGTGAAGCTGAGATGGCTGAAAATGAACTCTAGACTAACGCTGTAGCCGATAGGGCACGCACGGCTAAAGCAGACGGGCGTGAAGTCTGGAACATGAGAACTTATAAATGAATAAGAAGAAAAGTATGTAGATGCTTATTACTTATCTTTTTATTAGTCCTTGGAATACATCTCTCTTGAATACTCGTAAGCTATAGGCACTGATACAAATGGCGCCTTGCTAGTTCGTAGCCACTAACTTAGCTGATGGCTATTCTGTCTCTCGGCTAAGGAGAGAGAAAGGCTTCGTACAACTGGGCGGTAGCTAGGTTCTCGTACAACTGGGCGGAAGCTAGGTTAGGTTCTCGTACAACTGGGCGGTGCTCTCTCGTATCACGAGACCTGCCTTGGTGGTGGCGCTAGGTCTGCGATGACACAGTGGCGACACGCGGGTCCGACATGTACTAAATGGACCGCGGCCGATTTAAGCTACCACCTAGCAAGTGTGGTGTCTGGCGGTGACACCACACATACTGCTCGCACATTTATGTCATTTCCGCACAGGAACATATTTTAGTTTTGTAATCACATTGCCTTGGCGTTGGCATGAAATACATGAATGCAGTGTCTGTATTTGACAGTGTCTATATTTGACAGTGTCTGTGAAGTTCGAGGGAATTTTTTTCGTACATGCGTGCATGCAAGTTTAGTTTTCCTTGTTATCAATAACAGCGAGCGTATACGAGACCAGTGACTGACTACGTTAATATTCGGCATATACCACTGGAATAGATAATAATTAGAAAATACATGACTCGAACAGGGCTAAATTTTATCAAGCTCAATTCACTCCACGATCACTTCGTATGCATACCGGTGAGACTAACTCATAAAAGCTTTGCCTTAGGACCACTGTAACTGTAAATCCACCTGCTATCGTGCGCTGTACTAAGGGAATCGAATAGATACTGCAATACGCCTTATCTTATAAGAGACTGGTCGGATCTTTGGAGCCTCCTCACTCATGATGGGTTCTGGCTGTGTGAATTTTGTGACAGAAAGAATGAGTCCAAATTGTGCGGAACTGGACTAAATTCGACCTGTGAGGGTTCAGGCTTTCTATCCTATGTATAAAAGAGCCGAAAGAATCTCTCGACAGTGTATTTTGTTTGTTAATTTGTAATAATGAAGCAGTGGAAAGGACGAAAGGGCTTGGATGTACAGTTCCACATGTTCATGCATAATGTAAGATGTTTCACAGGAGTATACGTCCACAACTGGAAACAACTATTGTAAAGTACAGAACACAAATATCGCTCAGATAACTCTTGGTTCAAATGGCTCTGAGCACTATGGGACTTAACATCTGTGGTCATCAGTCCCCTAGAACTTAGAACTACTTAAACCTAACTAAACTAAGGACATCACACACATCCATGCCCGAGGCAGGATTCGAACCAGCGACCGTAGCAGTCGCGCGGTTCCGGACTGAGCGCCTAGAACCGCTAGACCACCGCTGTCGGCCCAGATAACTCTATGAAATTAACTAAATGGATCTGCCAAACCTTATCGTATACTGATGCGAACCACCGCCTAAATTTCTTGTCAAGTATTCCACACAACTTTCGCTGAAGCTTAGCCCAGTCATACCACTACCCGTCAGTAAGAAAAGGACCCGAAGCACACGACACTGTAAAATGTTGAAAGACAATTAAATTCGCTGGAGGTAGTGCGTTTGTCTCATGGTATGTCATTTCGTATGAAGACTTTTTAGTGGTATCTAATGGGAAAAGAACACCGTTTTTTACAAGACATCTTTAACAAACCATACGTCTCACTGTGTTCGATTAGACTTCTTCCGCATTAATATGACATGCTACGGTCTACAAAATAACGGCCATTATGTAACCCTGAAAAACAACTGGATGCATATGACGGACTGGTATCTTCTATATTCCGGTCTAGATCCAACCGCACATCTATCGGATGACCTAGAGCCTCTGTCGCAGATAAATTTTCTCGAAAATTTCAGGGTACATGTTAAAGAATGGGAATCGTTTTGATTTTGAATGTGCTGAACGGACAAGGATGGAAATTTTTTGGATATAACGGCGTGAGAGACTACGAGAATTGTCCACGAGAGACTAAAGGCGTTTGTGTCCGTGACAAGAATATCGTGAAGGATACTGGCGAAACTGAGTGCTACAAGAGTGACAACATGAGAAGTATGAAAAGTTGTTTATTGTCTTGCTGGTAATTATCGTAAGTAATTTTCTTAGTAATTTCATAAATGTGAGACCTGAAGCTAAATTACTCACGAGGCGGACTTAAATAACACATAGTCGTATCTGCCTAAGGAGGAAAAATGGTTCCGTATGTCACGAACGAGTAAGCCGCGTGCACTCTAAGTGTTAGTTGTATGGCATCCCATAACGCAGGGATGGTCAAGAATTGGGCAAGTGAGCAGGGATTCGGCTTATGTCCCATAGTTCTCTCGCCTGGCCGCTCACTTCCCCCACTGCCGCGTCATAATATCTGAGCGTCAGGAGGTGGAAAATGGGGAATCCGCGAAAGCCGAGCATTTAAATGGCAATGCTGTCGCACTGTGGACGAAAAGTGGAAATGGAACTGTCTGAAGGCGTCTTAACAGATGGACAGACAGATAGACAGAGAGACGGACAGCAAATCGTAAAACAATATGTTTTATATTATATAATTACAAATTAACAATTTTCGGGATTTTGTCCTTCTCTTGTACTGTGAAACCTTGCTGTCTACCAAATTTCATGATTCTATGTTAAAGGGAAGTACCCTATAGATTTTGATGAGTGAGTCTGGGTGTATAAAAATATGTGACATGAATGACCATATCTTTTAACTACACTCACTTAGAAACTTAATTTGTTTACACAACACAGACCACAGTATCTGACATAAGTTTCAACTGGATATCTACACCCGATTTTGAGACAATTGGGTCATAATAGACGGGCAGACAGATGACAACAAAGTGATCCCATAACGCAGGGATGGTCAAGAATTGGGCAAGTGAGCAGGGATTCGGCTTATGTCCCATAGTTCTCTCGCCTGGCCGCTCACTTCCCTCACTGCCACGCCATAATATCTGAGCGTCAGGAGGTGGAAAATGGGGAATCTGCGAACGCCGAGCATTTAAATGGCAATGGTGTCGCATTGCATACTGCTTGCTTTCGTATTTCATGTTTCCAAACAACATAGATTACAAACAAAGGAAATTTTCAGTATTATTTAATTAATTTGAGAGTATTGAGGACACAATGTAATTTTTATCTGCTATAAACAGTCAGCACACGGATAGAGGCAGACAATTTCATAGATTTTGGCACTCAAGTTGCTACCTAGTCGTGACTCATTTAGTGTCATAATCGAAGAAGCCCTTCACAAACACATGTGAATGGAAATATTTCATCACATTAACGATGTCAGTATCAAGATGTGGAAACTCTTCCGGGAGAAAATAACGTAGACTTCCTTGACAGTTTCGACGCATAAGAATTTCTCTCTTTAAAGGTAATTACACTGCAGATAAATCTGTTCCATTTGCACAACATATGCATCAAGTGAAACGGCGGACAGTGTCAGAAACAGGAGTAAGATTGGCAGTGTCCTCAAAACGTCTAAAAAACTATCCTTGTAATTCTTTCACTTTCACAAGGAACTCTACAAATCTTACGTTTAATCAACGCCAGTTACCTTAGGGAAATTGATTATACCTTTTATCAGAATTTGTCTCTTCCGCAACGCGATTTGCTTTATAAATGCAGCTCGTCAAATCAGAAGTAAGTTGCTTCTCACCCTGCAGTATCTTGTTGTGGGATGTGCGCACTTCTCTTAAAACACGAGGTCTGCAATCCATTCTGGATGTTCTAATTTTCATCCGTGCTCTTCGTTCTCCTACATAAATTCAATAGCAGATTTCAAATCGAAAAATTGTCCCAGGCATGCCGCTTGACTTAACCAATGTACTATATATAAAGTCTCCAGATTCTTCGTTCATTTCCGTCGAAAACTGTTGCAACTGACTCTGGAATAATGTGTGTGACTTAAGAAAATTTTCTATTCGTACCACCAGTTTCATCAAGTGCTCTATTCCTGCACATTTAGCATAGACTGCTTCTTGATGTACGGAACAATGAATCACGTCTGTCGGTCGTTGTAATTTTTTTCTCTTTCATCGTTTACTAAATGTTTAAATTGTTTCTTCATGGTGTTGTAACTTCGTTTCATAGCCACTCTGATAAACAACTCGATTATGCGATGCAGCCAACGTTGCATAACAGATACTGAGAACTCATATCTTTCTCTTCTGTCGTTCCCATTCATTCTAAAGGCTTGTGACGATACGCTGCTAGAGTGCCTCTTTTTGTGCAAACAGGAACCGGACTGGTGATTTTATTCTATGTCATGACCAGAAGCGTAGACAGATTTGTCACGATGACTCTCCGGAACTGAAGAAAGTCGTGCAGACCAGAAAGCTCCGCACCGCAGTACTGAATGAAATTTGGCGCTGTACCGATAGGCCGAGCCTCGGCCCGCACATCGTTCTTGTGTTCAGTTCAGCACGCCTTGGCAGACTCTGTTTTAAAGGTTCCGTTTTTACCGATTGAGGGATGAAACCCTTAAGTCATTTTGTGAAATGAATTGCCTAACAGTGAGAAATATAATAGATTAGAGAAACATTTGATGCACCTCATCTGCCGTATCTGATTTCGAGCACAAATCAAAGGCGCGTTAAATATTTTTCTACTCAACTTTATTTCTTAGTTGTAGACAAATAACTTCACAAAAATTTTGAATTAAGTTTTTCAAGCAATTTTTAGTTTTGCACCAAGAAAAGATGTGACTCGCCACCAAACTGTTTCGTAACATATTTTGTGGTTTTACTTATTAAGACACAGCGACTTTCGAGTTCCATTTCAGATGTTTACAAGTATAGTCTAGCTCTATTTAACTACTCTTCATTGTAATTTACATTTTTCTTATCGTAAGGCCAATATTCAAGATGCACACATATATGCAACACGTTGTTGTTTTAGTGCAATGAGTTATGCCCCGTGCCAGCATTCGTATTTTTGCTGACGTTATATAGACAGAACTTTTCGCGTAGTGGGATGATACAGCTAAACGTTCAGCGAATTGTTACAAAGTGTAGCTTTCCTCTCCTTATGGTTTATTATCCTGTGTTCAAAGAGCTTTGTTATTCAACAGGGATTAGGAAATGGATAGCATGAAACTGTGTTACAGAAACACTGCTGCGACTTTTTGCTTCGAGGTTGACCGAATTTTCGCTATTCCTGGCACAGAATGAGGTGATTCTGTTTATAAATGGAAGAAAATACCTCTTTCCACAAAATGTCTGTTTTGTCAGTAGCCAGCACTTGGATGTTTTTGATGCATCGGCGGTCGCTGCTGATTGCTGGATTGCGTTAAATATTAACGGGCAGTTAATGGAGTCGTCGATCCTACGTTTCGGGATAACCTGAAACACAACAGCTTCGTTGGTTGAACATTAGGAAACACTGTTCCGCTTCCAGCACACTAAAAATTGGTGGCTTACCAAAGAAAGATTACACTTTATTTGTTGTAAAGGAATACTAATTATGTAGATAGGAGGCAATTTTCTTTTCTAGCACTGAACTAACTAATAAGGTGAGATCAAACAACCATGTATTAGTACCGTGTGAAGACAATTAAAGAGAAATAAAATATATGAAATGTCAGTCTTCTGGTTTATCATTTCAAATGAAATAATGAAATCAATTTTTTTATTCATGACGGACACTTGCTAACGTTTTTATTGGTTCAATAAATTGTACAACAGCCTCAAGTAATAGAGATCGTTCATGAGAAGTCGCAGTCGAAAGTAGACACCTGATATTCACTGCAGGTGTCCCTCAATTCAGATTTGTCATGTAATTTGGATGATTTCTCGTTCCTTTTGTCGACCTGAGATTGACTTGAAGCATTCGATCTGTACCTAACTGGCCGGCCTGTGTAGACGAGCTGTTCTAGGCGCTTCAGTCTGGAACGGCGCGACCGCTACGGTCGCCGGTTCGAATCCTGCCTTGGGCATGGATGTGTGTGATGTCCTCAGGTTAGTTAGGTTTAAGTAGTTCTAAGTTCTAGGGGACTGATGACCTCCGATATTAAGTCCCATAGTGCTTAGAGCCGTTTTTGAACCATTTCTTCTGTTTCTGTACATATGCTTGGACTGATTACAGTACTGGTGTCATCTGCAAAAAGAAATAATTTTGCTTGTTGTACACTAGAAAGATCATTTGCATTTATGAGGAACATTAGCGGACATAAGATTGAACACTGGGGAAACGTATACGTGATTTCTCTCACCAGGACAGTACTTGGGCTCGAACAAACACAAATACAAAATGGTTCAAAAGGCTCTGAGCACTATGGGACTCAACATCTACGGTCATCAGTCCCCTAGAACTTAGAACTACTTAAACCTAACTAACCTAAGGACATCACACAACACCCAGTCATCACGAGGCAGAGAAACACAAATACACCAAACTCGTGTGAGAAATAATGTAAAGGTCTCTTATTGCACTACTGATACTCCTGCATCTGCAAAACTCTGCAGTCGTCCGTTAGAGGCCTCTGCGTATGCCATGCCGCATTGCACACTGACCTGCCGGTACGCCAGTCAGGACCAGTAGGGACGGTGCAGTGTGCCTCTGAAGTTGCGTTTTGTGACATTATTTGTGTATTGAAGTTTCAGATGGCTCGGCGATTGGTAATCAATCTTGATAATGTATTGCGCTTGATTGAGATGAAGTAACGAAAAACCCTTCTTCGTGAAGATGTTATTGGTGTAGAAGACGAATCATTCGCATGTTTTCTGGTATCTATTATAGTGCAGAAATATGAGCATAAGTTAGAAACAGATACTGTTGTAACACTAACACATAATGATGATGATAGGGATGATAATGACGAACAACTCATTGCAAACGGTAGTGCTACGGCAAGTGCGGGAAGAGGCGATGGAGGCAGTGACAGTGAATACCAACCGTCTCCCAAGAAGAAGGTTAAAGTTGCAAGTATCATCACGGCGTTTGATGACAACACACTGGAGAACATGTACGACGATTATTACGTAATAGGTTTCGACACATACGACAAGCTTCTGAAAAGGTACCCTAAACTGAAGTCTAAAAGCAATATTAAAAACATACTGGATTACATGGCAAAGAAAAGAGAAGGAAATACAGTTTTCAAAGGAAATCGTACACTGCTGTTCAAGACCATCAAGGAGCGTGTAGTGGCGAAATTCGATGAAGCGCGAGAATGCGGTTCCGCCGTTCATTATTGGCATTTACAACATTGGGCATTGGACGTAGCCAGAAATCTCGGGTGTACAAACTTTACAGCTTCACTAGGATTTATTATTAATTTGAAAAAGGAGTTTAGGATAACATCACGCCGTATCACTATGCTCCAAGCGCGAAAAGATAAGAATGACGAAGAAGAGCTGATTGAAAGAGCTCAAACGTTTGTTGCTGACGTCAATGAGCATATCACGAGAGAAAACATCGATATTAGTTCTGTATGGAACTGTGATCAGAGTCAGTTCAACTATGAGCTTTCTTGTGACAGAACACTATCCATGAAATGGGAGAGAAACACTGTCGCGATGTTGCAATCAGTTAACTGTGCAACACATAGTTACACGATCGATGTTGCTATATCAGTGGATAGACGATTGGCAGACAAACTCTATATTTGCTTCCAAGAATCCAGTGGAAAGTTTGGACCCCGCGTGTCAAGGGAAATAGAAACGCGGTGCCCTCCAAATGTCGTCGTCGAGGCAAGTGCGCGTGGGAAGATGACGAAACAGCATCTGAAGACGTTTTTTCTGTCAGTTCTGAATCCACATTTGTCGAGAAAGTCTTTAGTACTTTGTGACTCCTGGCTTGAACATAAGGATGAACGAGTACTACTGGAAGCATCTGGCGGAAAACATGTAGATTTAAAAATCATTCCGCCTAAAACTACCAAATATGCACAACCTCTGGATTTGTATTTCTTCAGGCAATATAAAATATATGCCAAGAGAATAACAGACTTCAATAAACTACGTTCCAGTGCTATGCAGCCGAAACTGCACGACAGATTCTTTATCATGAACATGCATTCTGTCATTTACAATCAGTTATCTGCGGGAGTATACAGACCAATGCTTCGTTATGCGTGGCAGAATGCTGGCTACGATATTGTTGAACCAGTGAACAACTTCAAAAGTGTCATTGACGTGGCGTTCAACACTGATATTATAGAATGTGCAAATACGCCATGCGATCAACTTGCATTTCTTCGCTGTGCGTTTTGCAGTCATTCGTACTGCTCGGAGAATTTTATTGTCATTCCGCATTTACATTTATAGTTAAGATTGCTGCATTGCGTATGGCGTCTACAATTACATATACAGTGATATCTAGAGCATGATTGCAGAGTTTTTCAGAAAAACGACACCCACCAGCACATTCAGAGGTACATAATGGTACTGTAACCAAACGTTCATACATATCTGTTTGTTCCTAGTCAGAATTATGTCCCTGGACTATAGTGCTTCAATTATTAAGTACAACTTTCTGTATTCTTTTGATTATGCGTGCCATTATTCATCGAATGGCTATACCACCAATCCATCAAAACATAAATTTATCTAGGAGGATACTGTGATTTACAGAGTCAAATGCCTTAGAGAGATTGCAAAAAATAACAACCGGCGCTATTTCATTATTTAATGCTTGTAAATCTGGTGAGTGAATGTGTAAATGGCATTCTCAGTAGAGCAATCCTTCTGAAAGCGAAACCGTGATTTGCTAATGATACTACTGTCGATAAGGTGAGATATTATCCTAGAACACATCACCTTCTCAAAACTTTTGGAGAATAATGTCAGTAGTGAAACAGTTCGGTAGTTATTGACATCTCTCGCATTACCTTTCTTAAAGAGGGAATTAACAACGGCACATCTCTGAAAAAATGCCTTGAGTTTGTGATACATTATTAATTTCAGATGAGACTGATTTTGTTACATGGGAACAAATTTTTAGTACTCTATTGGAAAATCCATCAAAACCAGAGGAGCTTTTATTTTCGAGGGAATATACAATTTTCTTAGTTTCAGAAGGAGAAGTTGTCGATATATTTGTATGACTGAATTTTATCAGAGTGCTCTTTCAATACACTGCTGTGATTTTTCTCTTGAACTGTTTGTCCTCATACTTCCTCCTACAATTAAAAAATAATTATTAAATATATTTGCTACCTATGACTCATCATTTCTAGCCCTCCTATGCAGTTCAGTAGTGGTGTCATCGTGTTCAGTGGCTGGTTGTCCTGTCTCTTGTTTCACTGCATTCCAAATACCCTTTAGTCTATTGTCGGAATTGCAGATTTCTGACATTATGCGCATGTTTCTCGGTATTTTAATAGCTTTACTTAGTAATTAGGAGTAGTTTTTGTAGTGTGCAACTACTGCATGTTCTCTTCTTGTTCCTCACGACACGTGTATATTTCCGTTTTCCTTTCAGGAGACACTTTAATCCCTCTACAAATCCATGGTTTTTTTACATAGCTCTTTAATGTCCTTTCTGATTAGCTGATGAGGAAAGTTACTTTAAAATTGTGATATGAATTTGTCATGGAATAAATTCAGTTTTATGTTAGCATTAGCTTCTGTGTAGATTTGAGGACTATCAATACTGTAAGGCACCATCTTATATATCTTAACTAACTGTGCATCTCGACACGCAAGTCGCCGAAGTGGCGTCAGATCGAAAGACTTGCACATGGCGAACGGTCTACCGACGGGAGACTCTAGTCATACGACATTTACATTTATTTAACAGTGCATCATCATCAGAGAGAGCATTTGTTACTGGATAAACATGTATTTTCTTGCTCTGAGCTTCACCAAAGAAAACATCGGCAATTGGGGTCCTACCGTCTTTATCCACCTATGTTGGAAAGTTAATCACTAAGATTAAATTTTTAGATCCAAATAACGTTTACATGTCATTTTCCTATTACAATTATTTAGAAAATCTACACTGAAGTCACCCAGACTATTAACTGCTTCCTGCTGTCTTACAGCTATCATAGTAAGGAATTCAAATTCCTCATAAACAGTTCAAAATTTCCCAGTGAGGATCTATATAGAGTTACAATTAAAAGAGAACTATTCTTCAGAATTAATTTATAAGCACACTCTTGTATGTGCTGATCACTACAAAATCTATTTTTCTCAATGTTTTAGAACTTGTGTTCTGTCTTAATATGTGTAACAACGCCTCCTTCTCCTATACTTGTTCTGCAAGAGTAAGATGCTAGAGTGAAATATTTTATACGTAACTTATCTAAGCCTTTTGATATGTGGTGCTGAGATAGGCAAAGTGTGTCTATCTTCTCAGAGCTCTCTGAGTTTTCCAAACAGTCAAGAAGCTTTTTACCTCATTATTAAATGTTGTAATATTTTGATGGAGTAAGGTAAGTTTACTTTTCTGTGCATTATTAAGCATTTTGGTGGTCTCTTCTGTTATTTTTACCTTTTTTCTCAAAACAAGATGCCTGAAACCTAATTCTAAGCTGAAAAAGTACCTCTCTGACACTTTTGGCGACAGGGATCTACCTTTTCTGCAAGAAGCTCAGCCAACCTTTATTTCCCTGCCCTCTTCTGTCTAGCATATCCCCATCTCCCAATTATAGCAACATGCCCTGCGTGTATATGAAATTTCATTTCAGTCACATTTGTGCGTGCAGTAACTACTCCAGTTTCATCCAGGTCACGCTTAATGCTTTAATTACTCGTCTCAGTCAGGATCTACCCTACTCACCCCACTACAGTAACCTGATCCTCTTTGTTAAAATCTGTGTCTGTGCACAAATTCCCTATGATCTAAGTCACTTGGCTTCACAATATTTTCGTCCTGGTACCCTGTTTGAAATTTGTCCTGTACCATCTGGTCTACACATCTTCCATGGTTACTACCTTATAGCAAGAGTCTCTTGTTCTCATTTTCTTTTGGTACCGACCTACACTAGACTGTTTGCTAGAAGCCTGTTGCACCCTACTGTTATCTACAACTGGATGAGGCTCTCCACTTCTGCTTGCGGTAACAGGTCAAATTTATTCGATACTGTTATCTCAAATGTTGATAAAGAAATTGAGAAGCTGCTCCCCTTTCTGAAACTTCTTGTTAACTTTACCAAGTTCCCGCGATCTTTATCCCCCTTCCCCCTGTCTACGGTAGTTCAAAATTTGCGTGATACGATTCAGCCTGAAGGGCACAAATTTGCCTCCTGCTCAGCTTTTCTCTTGTCTCTTTTGCATAGCCTACATATCCATGAGGAAGCCTAGTTGAGTGTCCCATTCAGTTCCTCACTAAAGCCAACCAAGTGAATCTCCAGCCCACAAACAATACATACCACTCCATCTCTGACTATCCTACGGCAGCATTCATACTCATCACGCACTGCAGCACAGAATACACGCTTCAAAAATAGAGCTAAATCACTTAACAAACTTCACGAAACACGAAACTTCGTCATGTACGAGCCGCAAAAATTAGGCCTACAGGTTAGAGCTTCAGGTGCATGGTATAACGTAAGAAGATAATTATTTCAGCTTACAATAAGAACTCAACACACACTGGCTCGTTGAAAATCATGGCTCACTAAAAACAATCATGTCTTAGCGGTATGATTAGATTCTTTCAAGTTTGACAATTTGAACAATGCATGATTAAATTTACTCATATCATTTTTATTTTCTTCATCTCACGTTTCAATATAATTTCACAAACCGGTCCCAACTTCTCCATAACTACCACTCTCGGCTAATCCATAACAACAACGTGCGCCGTAACAGACTAACTACAACCGAGCTGAAGAAGAGCAAAGATATAGTAAGTCGCAGTTGAGCGATCTTATATTACATCGATCGATATTTTACATCCAAAGAATTTCAGACGCAATTAAATTCTTCTTTTACAAATGTTTTCAGAATAAATTATACAGAACCAGTTATACAATGACACTGATAATTTGAAATATAATTACAGTTCCGAATTAAATTTCTTGTTCTATTTCTGTTTCTGAAAAGTATAAGACTATCTTATATTATCGGAAATACATTTAATACGAAGTTAAGATTCTGATGGATAGTGAAATGAATTCAATAAGAGCATTGTATTCTCCGATACGTGACAGATGACAGAGATAGATGCGTTGACCAGTTGCATTACAAGTTGTAGCATATTACTGAAGCCTTAGGCATCCTTACCGAGTAGGCTTGAGAGTAGGAGGAAAAAATTCAGACATGCGCTGATAGGATTGTAACAGGCCCGTATAGCCCTTATGGGAGTATAGTAGAAACGCTCAAGAAACTTAAATGAGAATTCTTGGAAGCAAGACGCAGTTCTCGCAAAGCTCTGTTGATTAAAATTAAGCATCAGTGGTTGAAGAATATTGTGCCACCACATCTGATGCCACCATCGCGCACCTGTGTAGGGATAATGATAACACATTAATAGGAATAAGTATGCGTACAGGGACATACAGGCAACCATTTCTCCCGCTCAATACGTGAATGGAATATATATATAATAGAGACAGACAGGGAGAGAGAGACCTGTAATCAACAACTCTCCTAGAGGAAGGACTGAAAGTTCCAAAGCAGTGCGCCGTAGCTTCACGTCCATTCTCCTTTAAAAAATGTTTAAAGTTTCGTCTGTCGTGCTTTCAAGCCTCCAGAGCGTGTGAAAAACTCTCCTTTCCAGCTTTCTCTGAACTCTTTTTGTAGGCAACCTGAGGTATCTGCGAGGAATTGTACGGACTGCCACAAACTGTTTCCGTTCGACATCTGCCACCGCAAAGCTACACGGGCTTCTGCGCAGACCCAAGTCAGTCGTTAACAGCAACTGCCGCCGGGGCGGAAGTTTGCATACGCCTGCATCTCATACATTTTGGCAACCCAATAATGCGATATGCAGTAAATTCTGAATAATTGCTGTGCACACAAACGTAAACCCTCTAACGATTACGGATGAAAACCAAATACAAATATCCCATACACCCCACGCTTCCCCCACATAAGATTATTCAAACCAGCCGGTGGTCGTAATTATAGCTTCACTTTATGCCATTCAAAAGATAAAATTAAATTCAAAAGAATATTAACAAAGCGTGTGTACCCTAAGTTCTGTCTAGAATAATATTGCGGAAATGGAAAGTGCTATTTATATAGGAATATATAAACAATATCAGTTGCTGTCGCTGCATAAAAATGTTAAAAATTATGAAAGTGCTATTGATGTGAGGTTTTCAATGGATGGATTGGTAGTCATCGGCTTGCGTTTTTGGCCAGTCAACAGATTGTAGTAATACTTAAAAAATGTATTTCTTGTACAAACATACACTTTTTAAATGTAACAATGCGTACTGACATTAGCCGGCCTTTGTGGCCGAAAGGTTCTAGGCGCTTCAGTCTGGAACCGCGCGATCGCTACGGCCGCAGGTTCAAATCCTGCGTCGGGCATGGATGTGTATGATGTCCTTAGGTTAGTTAGGTTTAAGTAGTTCTAAGTTCTAAGTTCCCATAGTGCTCAGAGCCCTTTGAACCTACTGATATTAATAAACCAAAACTAGGGTAAATCAGAATGACGATGGCGTTTATTGCAGGATTCTAGTGCTAGTCGTTTACGAGATATATTTGAAAACGTTCCCACACCTACACTTGTACGCTACCTGTGGCAGCACACACTAAAAGACAACACAAGTGAATACACTAGTTATGTGGATTCTGACCAGTAACGAGGCAATTGAATATCACAGTTGTGTGTAAAACGACCACTGGCAGTGGCAATACACGCTTCCAGTCTCGTATGGAAAGACTGTCGCACATGTGCTACAATTTCAGCGGAGATGTCCGAGCGCCATCTAGCATCCGTGAAAGACAGTCTGTTAGGAGGCCGTGATACTTGAGCGAGCTCAGTGGACCGTCTGTGAAAAATGGGCCTATGATTTGATGCTTCACTATCTCACACCACACGTTTACACTCCATGGATGCTGACATTCCACTTGACGAAACCAACGGGTCTTGTCAACCGACCAACAGTGAATGTTTCGGCGGCTTATCTGGCCATGACTGGTGAATGTTGCATCATCACTAAAGAAGATAAATGATACATCTGGAGTGTCCTGCCTTACTGCCCATGCACCGAAGTTAACACGATTCTCATAATCGTCTCCATGCAGCTCTTGACGTGGAGAGATGTGATAGGAATGGAACCTATGTCGATGGAGAATGCGTAGGACTCTTGCTTGACTCCCGCCACTTCCAAGAGCGACTGCGCAAGAGCTAACGTGCGGATCAGCTGCAACAGCTCTTCTGTCAACACTTGTTTTCATCTGTTATGTTATCTAGGTGTTACACTACCACTTTCTTGTAACTGGTTGAAGAGGTTGATAAATAACTGCCCAGATGGTTGACGTCTATTGGGATATCTTGCCGCATATACTGTTCAATAACGAACTGAATTCTTCCTACACACTCCATACACCATAAGCACATCGGCTTTTTCTGCACTGGTAAATCCCACTGTCCACTCACGATCTATTGCTTGGACTGTCACACAATAGCACACAAGGTACACTCTAGCACACTGTAAACAAACATACAGGGTGTTTCAAAAATGACCGGTATATTTGAAACGGCAATAAAAACTAAACGAGCAGCGATAGAAATACACCGTTTGTTGCAATATGCTTGGGACAACAGTACATTTTCAGGCGGACAAACTTTCGAAATTACAGTAGTTACAATTTTCAACAACAGATGGCGCTGCATGTGATGTGAAAGATATAGAAGACAACGCAGTCTGTGGGTGCGCCATTCTGTACGTCGTCTTTCTGCTGTAAGCGTGTGCTGTTCACAACGTGCAAGTGTGCTGTAGACAACATGGTTTATTCCTTAGAACAGAGGATTTTTCTGGTGTTGGAATTCCACCGCCTAGAACACAGTGTTGTTGTAACAAGACGTAGTTTTCAACGGAGGTTTAATGTAACCAAAGGACCGAAAAGCGATACAATAAAGGATCTGTTTGAAAAATTTCAACGCACTGGGAACGTGACGGATGAACGTGCTGGAAAGGTAGGGCGACCGCGTACGGCAACCACAGAGGGCAACGCGCAGCTAGTGCAGCAGGTGATCCAACAGCGGCCTCGGGTTTCCGTTCGCCGTGTTGCAGCTGCGGTCCAAATGACGCCAACGTCCACGTATCGTCTCATGCGCCAGAGTTTACACCTCTATCCATACAAAATTCAAACGCGGCAACCCCTCAGCGCCGCTACCATTGCTGCACGAGAGACATTCGCTAACGATATAGTGCACAGGATTGATGACGGCGATATGCATGTGGGCAGCATTTGGTTTACTGACGAAGCTTATTTTTACCTGGACGGCTTCGTCAATAAACAGAACTGGCGCATATGGGGAACCGAAAAGCCCCATGTTGCAGTGCCATCGTCCCTGCATCCTCAAAAAGTACTGGTCTGGGCCGCCATTTCTTCCAAAGGAATCATTGGCCCATTTTTCAGATCCGAAACGATTACTGCATCACGCTATCTGGACATTCTTCGTGAATTTGTGGCGGTACAAACTGCCTTAGACGACACTGCGAATACCTCGTGGTTTATGCAAGATGGTGCCCGGCCACATCGCACGGCCGACGTCTTTAATTTCCTGAATGAATATTTCGATGATCGTGTGATTGCTTTGGGCTATCCGAAACATACAGGAGGCGGCGTGGATTGGCCTCCCTATTCGCCAGACATGAACCCCTGTGACTCCTTTCTGTGGGGACACTTGAAAGACCAGGTGTACCGCCAGAATCCAGAAACAAATGAACAGCTGAAGCAGTACATCTCATCTGCATGTGAAGCCATTCCGCCAGACACGTTGTCAAAGGTTTCGGGTAATTTCATTTAGAGACTACGCCATATTATTGCTACGCATGGTGGATATGTGGAAAATATCGTACTATAGAGTTTCCCAGACCGCAGCGCCATCTGTTGTTGAAAATTGTAACTACTGTAATTTCGAAAGTTTGTCCGCCTGAAAATGTACTGTTGTCCCAAGCATATTGCAACAAACGGTGTATTTCTATCGCTGCTCGTTTAGTTTTTATTGCCGTTTCAAATATACCGGTCATTTTTGAAACACCCTGTAAGAACACCATAAATAGCAACTACGCAGGTTGAATCGCACAGACAAGAGTGGGTGTGGAAACTTTTCAAGATATGATATCGAATAAACGAGTCACACTAGAATCCTTCAAAAAACACTGATGACACTCTTATTTATCATACTTCGTACTTCAAAATGTTGCAGACGCCTGCGTCATGGTGATGTTCCCAATCATTGGAGTAAGAATTTCAGAACAGTTGGTTGAGACTTTGGTACTGTTTGTAGCGACTCTAGGCATTATATTTTTCTCGGATTCTTCCGATATCTTTAAGACATCCATTCCATAGGAGTTTGTCCGTCCCAATTAATATGCACTATGGTAAATGTGAAGATTCTATCGACTGCATAGTTTTTGAAGTACGTCTCTGTCAAAGAAATCCCTTGCTGACTGCAATGAGAATACCACTGCTCATGTGGATTAGCTTCAGCGACTTCTCGACGTATAGCTGCAGTTCACCGGCGAAGCCGCAATCGCTGGTAACACTTGAATCACACCATTGTGTTTCAGAAACAGCAAACAGGTTTGTAACCCTACGCGTTTTACACGCATCGCATTGGTTTATCTTACACGTCGCATTGCCGTGTGTACGCTAGTAGCGTCTTGCACATTCATCTGGCCATGAAAACTATGGCCAACTACACTAGCGCATAAAACACGTGACACGCGGCCTAATGGTGACGCGGCTGAAATGAGGATTAGACTCTTCTAACGCATTGTCAGTGCCTATCGTTTAACGATAACCATAGTGCTCGAGCAACTGTGAATTATTGTTACATATCAAAGAGTGGCTACTTGGGCAGCAGCAACGGTTCATAGTTCTGATTTACCCAAAGAGTTTTCTCGTAATTATCTTATTACGAGCTTCGGAGTGAAAGCGAACGTTTGATGGATTTTTTTCTGTGTACACTACGGGTTTATCTTTATTTCTTTGTTTATATTTGCTTTTACGGGAACTGGGCCAACGTGTTACAGTGCCTCTATTACAGATACTTTTACCAACAGAAATGGCTACAGAACATAGCTGTAGCTTGATGGAAGTGTTGCTTGCTACCTGCGTGACCAATTTCACTTTAAAGTGGTAAAACACATCCCGAAAGGTAATTTGGCATACTACGTTGGAGGGAATATCCTTGAAACCATGATATATAAAAAAATGTGTTTCATATAAAAGCTGAAGTGTAATTAACGTTCTTGAAAACTATACATAAAATTTCAATACAATTCGAAATTTTCCGAAGTATCCCATAACCATAAACTAATTTTGAAAAATGAAAATCTTTCTGACAACAGAAATTAAAGAAGCTTCCACGTCACATCCATACATGATAAATAAAACTTGTTTCTGTAACACCGTATTTGGAAAAGAACGTTAATTATATTTCAGCTTCTATTTGAAACACATTTTCTATACGTCACGGCCGATTTCATGCCCCCTTATTTTCCATTATGAGTTGCACTATGCACCTAATGAACTGATCGTCAATTGTGTATTAACGCCTAAGCTGTCTGCTCTCCTGTCTTCCGCTTGTTCCTGAAAAAATCCTTATGAGTTTGATGTGAACATTACCGGGCTATAGCGTTAAGTGGTTTCTAGACATAGAACGTTGACATTACTTTTCTCTAATCTGAAATAAAAGCAGACTTCTTTCTCCGATGACCAATCTGTTGTCCTTGTATGCGTTGTGCCATGTAAGCGTGGTGCAGCTCTGTTACTGATTTTAAGTTCCTACACTGTTGGAATGCCCAGTCACTGGAACAACGATGAGTACCTAGTAATTGCAAAAAAGTGCAGCGTATTTCCGTTTTCAAGATCAGCCGTTGGAGAGACACCTATAATAAATTACACATCTGTATCGCTGGCATCAGTCTGCTTTAGCATTTTGGGACATGTTATATGCTCATGCGTTATGACGGTTTTGAAGAACGAAAAATCCTGCATAAGGATCAACACAGACTTCGCATACAGAGATTTTGCTAGAATCAGCTCGCTCTCTTCACCTAAGTGATTCAGAGCGCCGCAGACAAAGGCGCTTAGCTTGATGACGAGTTCCTTGATTGCCGAGGGCATTTAATGTAGTTCCACTTCGTCGTTTAATTAACAGAATACGAGCTTTCCGGATATTGGACCAGATTTGGGATTGGATACACGACTTTCGTGCTCCCAGAACTCAACCCGCTATTCTTATTGGAAGAAAATCGGCAAATGTAAGATAATTTCAGAGCACTCCAAGGGAGTGTATTAGGGCCGCTACTACTTACAGTTTATATTAATGATCTAATGGATAACGTTGCGCCGGTCGGAGTGGCCGAGCGGTTCTAAGCGCTACAGTCAGGAACCGCGCGACCGCTACGGTCGCAGGAACGAATCCTGCTTCGGGCATGGATGTGTGTGATGTCCTTAGGTTAGTTAGGTTTAAGTAGTTCTAAGTTCTAGGGGACTGATGACCTCAGCAGTTAAGTCTCATAGTGCTCAGAGCCATTTGAACCATTTTGATAACGTTGCAGGGCCCGTTGCGCTGTTCACAGAAGATGCTGTTCTCTATAGGGAGATGCTACTCCCGAAGAATAGCGTAATGCTTGAAGACCAGCTGAGGATCACTGATTGTTGCAGGGCCTGGCAGTTGATAGCGAAAGTAAATGAATGTGAGGTAGGATTTCAATAAGTAATTCAACACGTTTCTTCTGAAAGCAGGTTGACTTTATTCAGGATTGCAATACACCATATTATTCTTCATTCTTTTGGCTACAAACCTCTATTTTTCAACATAACCTCAACGACTCGATCTTACGCCTCCTTACTAGGGAGGCATGTATGCCCAGTTGGTACCAATCTACTGGTCGACGCCAGAGCCAACGTCTTGCTGCATCAATAACCTCCCAATCGTCTACGTACTGCTTCCCGTCAAGTGCATCCTTCATTGGGCCAAACAGATGGTCCTCCTTTGTTCTCTGTGGTCTTCTGTTAGACGACGAAGAACCCAGTGCGCACACGCCTTTGAGTTCCCTAACTGTTGCACGCGTGTGTCAGTACTATCAACAGAGACGTCAAGTTGAGCAGCGAGGTGTCTGATTGTGATCCGTCGATCTTCTCGAATGAGAGTGTCCGCACGTTCGAACATTGCAAGAGTCGCAAACGTGTGAGGACGGACGGCACGGGATATCGGACAGGTTTGCACGACTTTGTTGCGATTATGACAGACGCCTCGCCCAGCGACACACCGTGACTTTGTTAACTGCCAGGTCTCCGTAGACATTCTGCCAGCGCCTATGGATATCTGGGATGGCTCTGCTTGAAAGGCACCACCGCTCTAGATGCTGTTTTGAAAGCTACGTATAGCGCCACCACCTATCGGAAGTTCATAATATTACAGGGGCGGAAGCGAGAATATTACACGACTGCACTTTTTCAACCAAAAATTCTCAGAGAGAAAAATGATGCATTACTTACTCTACGCCCCTCGTAACCTATTGCGCATAAATAGGTGACGGTACGACTACGCTATTGACGACAAATAAATGGAAACAGTAAGTACTGCAGAATACCTAGGAGTAACCATCAGTAACACCCTAAAGTGAAATGAATACGTAAAACAAATACTAGCAAAAGTAGATGTCAGCTTGACATTAATTCGAAGATTGGTAACGAAATGTAATACATCCAGGAAAGAAGTGGGATACAAAACATTCGCTAGACAGATTCCTTAATATTGTTCATCAGTCTGGCACCTTACCATCCAGAATTAAAAGAAGGTATAGATAGGATCCAACGAAGGGCGGCGCGTTCCGTCACAGGATCGTTTCAAAAATGGTTCTGAGCACTATGGGACTCAACTGCTGAGGTCATTAGTCCCCTAGAACTTAGAACTAGTTAAACCTAACTAACCTAAGGACATCACAAACATCCATGCCCGAGGCAGGATTCGAACCTGCGACCGTAGCGGTCTTGCAGTTCCAGACTGCAGCGCCTTTAACCGCACGGCCACTTCGGGCGGCAGGATCGTTTACTCGGTGGAAGAATGTTACGGATATGCTCATCAAACTCCAGTGGCATGCGCTGCAAGAGAAATATTACTACTGAAATTCCGAGAGTGAGCTCCGGGAAGAGTCGGACAACATCTTACTTCCTCTCAGATGCGTTTCGTAAAATAATCACTATGAGAAAATTACAGAAATTAAAGCTCATACGAGGGTTCCCCGACATTTTTCCCACGCACTAGAAACGAAACAGAAAGGATGGAAAATATAGTCGCACCAGGAGTACTCTCCTCCCCGTACTGTAAGGTACCATGCGGACCATAGATGTAGATGGGTTTCCCTTCTCGAATACAAAGCGAAAACCTAAAAACATTATTTATGTAGCTTTTCCGATACAGAATTTGTCTAAATGTTTATGTACTCTGTTGTCTCTTTCTTCATCGTGCTATACCTTACACAATGACAAATAAAAGCAGAACAGAAATTCCTTACCTATTCGAACACATTGTTTTGGCAATGAGTTTTAACGTAGGACTTAAGAGTAATAAGGTACATATACTGCATGCATTTCTTGTGCTTAAATCTGACTTATATGGAATAGTTTCGTCCGACTGGTGTCTCTGAGACTGTGTTGTTATTCACACTTGCTTTCAGAGCCGAGTTCGCTAGTGCCCTACAGCTCGATCCGGAGCTGGATGCTTCGAATCCAGATGGCGTAAGAAATTTTCATCTCTACGGAAAATATATTCTTAAAATTAACAAATTCCTACTACGAAAAGTAAAGGTGCAAAATCCACTGGAAATAAAAATCTCCACCTTAGGCTATTCAATCTCTGGGCACCTGACAGTTAAAAATACAAAATGACATTAATAAATCTTGACCATTTTTTCTAGTAACTGCCAACGGTCACCTTTTGATACACAACACGGGTTACTTCTCCCATATTTGTCCACCTGTGTGTGCGAGATGTAGTATTCTTTCGTGTCGCAGAGTAAATGTGAAATGATTTCAAATCGTATATTGTAAATGCAGGCATTGTTTGCCCGACACGAAATCAACAGTACCACCTACTGCGTGGAAAAATGTCGATCAAGCTGTTTCTATACATCAGTACTTTCATATAACCTTTCAAAGAACACAGTATTCACATTTATTTCACACATTTACAATGTGTCTTGTGCATGCTGAATATAACATTTCTGCAGCATTGTGGCCTAGATGGAAAATGTCGAAATTTTTACATACAGCAAAAGAAAGCTTACTGAGAATTCTAAATGCATGTTACAGAACTGTGGAACACAATGTGTAACTAAAATGCAATATCCTGGAGATTAAATGATGTAGCATCAACATATGCTCAAAATACTCCGAAAACTGTCGCCTCACAGAAAGTTGTTTGAAATAGTAATTACAAAGCAGGTAAGTATGTGAAGTAACTATGTTGCTTTCAGTGATTTGTACACAATTTCTTAGAAGTTTAAGTACAGAAGATCTTGAGTTCAAAAGCTCATAGTAACGTGTGTCCAGTTTTCAATATATTCTTCGATGTTACGCAGAAAGTAAACCACATAAATTATCGACAGCGTAGAATTACTTTGGATCGAATATACGGTAACGGCGCCAGTGCTAGCTACTTTCAAGTCCCCAATATGTGAGGAATATCAATGTGTTCGTCCTATGTAACATCTGGAATGGATCTAAATGACGCAGAATATTTCGGACCGGTGTCACTGCTCTACCATACGTTTAAGGTCACGGTGCGCCCTATACTCCATCGGATCACGATCATCGTAGTAGAGAAATTCATACGCCAGCAATCAGTCTTTCGACATAAGTATTTTTTGGCTAAGTACTTAAACTGACTCAGTACGTTAAGGATAGATTTGAGCTAAAGGAGATTACTTCATCGATCTGATAGACACGTATGACATTGTTAGCCATCGAAATGCGATATTTAAACTAAATGATCTGACGAGAGAGCACTAACTGATATCATTGATTGCCACCATTCTCACAACGAGAGATACTACATCTGCCTCTATGGGAAGGACGGTAGTTGGACGAATCAGGCGAATGAATCGCCACAAGGAAGAGAACTGGTACCGATAATGTATAGTGTCTAACAACTAATCAGCCAATACCAAAGACTATCAGGAAATTCATATACGCTGACGGTACAGCAGTGGCAACGGAAGGTTCGATCTCCTCATAGGCAGAAGAAAAATGGTTCATATGGCTCTAAGCACTATGGGACTTAATATCTGAGGTCATCAGTCCCCTAGACTTAGAACTACGTAAACCTAACTAACCTAAGGACATCACACACATCCATGCCCGAGGCAGGATTCGAACCTGCGACCGTAGCGGTCGTGCGGTTGCAGACTGTAGCGCCTTTAACCGCTCGGCCACTCCGGCCGGCTCTGCGCCAGTAACAGACAACTACGGCGAGAACTTTATGTGATGTGGCGAGGTGAACGACTCCAGCATTGCTTGCAGTTGAAATATCCATCCGTGGCCATACATCGTACCCTGGCGTGTAAACAGCAGTGTACTAACACCAAAACTAACGTCTCTTCCAAGAACAGCATTCTCAGGTCACTGACGAGCAGGACATTGGTGCTAATCCACTACTACTGCCTATGTAACTTGTGGCACTTTCTGTTTCTGCTATTGGGTAGCTGCTTCTGTGTGAAGCTCGTTTACAGTTTCAAACATGGACCCGTACTGTAAGAGTCATTACGGATGGCAACGAAATATATGACGCCAACACCAGAACAGAAACTCTACCTGCTCATTAGTGTAACACCCTCTCACTTGCGCTGCGAATTCCGACACATGTGGAGAGAAGGGATGTGGAAACCGATTACTGCTACCAAATGCACGGATCGCAACCCGTCGCGGGTCATTTACGATCCAGAAAAAGCACCATACAATGAGCTCAAGTTGCCAGGTCCTCATGAGCGCCCACCGTGTGGAAAAATGGAGGATGAAACTGTAGAACCCGGATAGTCTCCAAAGAGAAATGGTTCAAATGGCTCTGAGTACTATGGGACTTAACTTCTGAGGTCATCAGACCCCTAGAACTTAGAACTACTTAAACCTAACTAACCTAAGGACATCACACACATCCATGCCAGATGCAGGATTCGAAACAGCGACCGTAGCAGTCGCGCGGTTCCGGACCGAAGCGCCTAGAACCGCTCGTCCACCGCGGTTCCGAAAACATCGATCACGTCAAATCCAAATCACACTTCTGTCATATCGGGTCCTGAAAACCACGGATGAAGACAGTTAAGTAGATGCAGAATTTATTGATTTCCGAAAGCATATGACTCAGTACCACTTCTAAGATTACAATCAAAAGTACGATAGTGGGGGGGGATCAAGCAACAGCAACATTTGAGTCTAGATTGAGGATCTCTTGGTGAGGCGGACTGAGCATGTTATCGTGGATGGAGATTCCTTGATAGAGGTAAAAGTAGCTTTAGATGTGCCACAGAGAAGTGTGATGGGACCCTTATTGTTCATGTTATGTACCAATAACTTCACAGGCAATATTAAAAGTAACCTCAGACTTTCCGCAGATGGTGCAGTTATCCGTAATGAAGTACTGCCTGAAACAAAGTTAATAAATATTCAGTCAGAACTTGATAAGATTTAAAAGTAGTGTAAGGATTCGCAACTTACTTCAAATGTGTAGAAATGTAAAATCGTGCACTTCGCGAAATTAAAAAATGTATCATCTGAATACAGTATCAAGGAGTCACCCGTGTCAAATACCTGGGTGTAAATATTGTTAGGGATACAAAACGGAACAATCACATAGGCAAAGTCGTAGGTAAAGCTGGTGGCAGATTTGGTTAGGTTACGTTAGTGTTGTTTAACGTCCCGTCGACAACGAGGTCATTAGAGACGGAGCGCTAGCTCGGGCTAGGGAAGGATGGGGAAGGAAATCGGCCGTGCCCTTTGAAAGGAACCATCCCAGCATTTGCCTGAAACGATTTAGGGAAATCACGGAAAACCTAAATCAGGATGGCTGGAGACGGGATTGAACCGCCGTCCTCCCGAGTGCGAGTCCAATTTGCTAACCACTGCGCCACCTCGCTCGGTCTGGTGGCAGACTACCGTTCAGTGATAGAATACTGCTCCTTGTGGAGGCCAGTATTAAGCTTCAGTAAAGGGATCATCTTATTACCCATTAGAACTTAGAAGCTTCTGCTGTTTAATAAAGCGCTGATGAGGTTTCAAATCTTAAGTCATGATATGACTCTTAAAAGCTTGAATATAACCCCCGGCTTCCACACTGTATCATAGGCTGCTGTTAGATCTATAAACACAGTGTACAAAGGAGATGGCTTAAAAATCACTCCTACGACGCATCCTGGAATATTGCTCAAGTGTTTGGGACTCGAGCCAAATAGCATTAACAGGGGATATTCGACGTACACAGAGAAGGGCATCACGAATGGACACGTTTGTGTGATCCGTGGGAGAGTGTCAAGAAGATACTGATGAAACTGAACTGGCAGACACTTTAAGACAGGCGCGAACTACCCGAGAAAGCCTACTTACTAAATTTCAAGAACGAACATCACTGATTTCTCTACATCTGTACTCAACCTCCTGCGTGTCGCTGCCGCAGGGATCGTGAGGACAAGATTAGATTAGATACAGTACGGGCAGAAACATTCACACAGTCATTCTTTCCGCACCCCATACGCGCATGGAACGGGAAGAAGCCCTCGTAACTGGTACAATAGGAAGTACCCTCTCCTATGCACTTCACAATGGTTTGAAGAGTATCTACATATATGTCTACATCTGCGTACATTTTCCGCAAGCCGCCGTATGATGCAGGGCGGAGGGTACTTTGTATGGATGTAGATGCAGAAGAGCCTACCTCCGGCTCTGTGCTTGCCTACCCCGTATGGCGAACTTTGAACTGGATGAGACTGCTGTCGGTGTATTGCGCTGCAAGACCAACGCCCAGAAACGTGGCTTCCTCCAGAAGGAGGTAGATGTTCTTTGCGAATTTGTCGACGTGCATAATCCAGACCACTTCATGCAGTGCCGCCTGCTAGATGAACCATGCACACTGCAACATCTTTTTGATGTTAAGAGAATGTCACTTGAGACGCAAATTTAAGAAAACAATTTGATTGAACGGGTACTGAAAATAAATAAATAGTTAAATAAATAAAGCACAACAATAATTTATGAAATGAATATATTGAAGTAAAAATACGAGAAAAATTTATAGCACTATCTGTCATAAATCCTGTTATTTCACAACACTTTTAACGCTATTTGCAGCACTACATGTAGCTACTTCACGGACGTCTTTCGGTATCACTACGAGTATAATATTGTCCTTTATGTGAGAGGCTATTCGTTTCTCGTGACAATTGTTTTTACGCGTTGCCATAACATGGTATGAGGTTACCACGAAGTCCAGTTTACGTGACCTGCGTAGCCATGCATTAGTCTCCGATTATTATATTTACATGATATGCTGACCGAAAGATGTAATGTCGTGTCCAGTGTTGTGGCCAAAAAAACCTCTTATAATAATAGTGGCAACTTACGTTACAGATTGTTTTCATAGTGAAGTGGACACTCCCGGCTTCAGAGATGACAAAGCCACTTTTATAGGGCTGCACACATACTGTGACGTTACAAACAGTAAATCACATACTGTCTCTCTTATGAGTCGCCAGGAGCATTTTCTCTGATGAGTCATCAGATACTTGCAATTTAGTTTCAGCATTGTGTGGCTTTAGTTAGCACAAACAATTACTGCTCGTCACGTCTTTCATACTACTCTCAGTGTCGACGGAAAGCGTCGGTTTGTTTCCCGTTACGAATAAAATGAGTTTTAAAGTGGAATGTTACTGGCAATTTCGATAGTGCGGTCTCCGTTTATGTGATCGAATCTTAACAGCTCTAGAGGTAGTCTCAATATTATTTGCTACTTGCTTTGGAGTAACAGCCTCCTTCGTGCGGTCTGGTGGGTTCGCACCTCCAAGTTTTCTCGGCGGAGACCATGATTTTCCGCATGAGATGCGGAAGTCTAATGCCTCAACTGTTTCAGTCCACTGCATACGACGAGCTGTGTCGATACCGTGCAAAAGTTCGTCAGCTATTTCATAGTCATTTTCGTCGCAAAGCTGTGTGTAAAGAGTTTAGCACTTTATCGCCCATACAGGTACATATTCCTTTTGGAAGCCCCTTGGTACACATTTCTTCGTTGTGGCTAATGCAGCTCCAATGAACCCTTTAAAATTTGTGCCTATTAGTGAGATCCATCCCACACATTCGTCCAGATTTTCAGAAAATGCACACAAGAAATTGTAGAAACCATTGGCAGACCTACCAGTACAGTGAAGATTATGACATACATGTTTAATCAGAACAAAACGCACTAAAACCAATCAAGGAGCGATCCTCCTGAAGTTATATCCGAGATGGAAACAGACTCCTAGTTTACCAGTCGAGCGTCTATATTAATTTATGATTTTGTGCTCGCCCTCTGGTGGCTGGGTAGTAACAGATCAGTTTCATCTGACACTTACTTTCACTTAACAATTTTGTTGCCGTTTTGGAATACGTTCATGGTTTGGTGAACATTCAGGTTCCCTACTTCACTTCGACTGACTTGTTGAATCAGCCCATCTTAATGCCAGAGAAAGTGTCTATTTGGAGAAACGGGTGAAACATAGCAATTTATCAGCTCTACTGGATCTATTCGTTGAGTTGCTTCAGCTGAATATGGCATACCTGAAGAAACATCTGGACTACCGTCCTCGCTGAACTGATGCCATTATCAAGGCTATCGGCGGTGTTACACTGTAACAGCACAAAATCTCCGCGAGGCGTCAAATTTTTTGCAAGATACTCTTAGCTTCCTCGGAAGACTTTAAGTCGAAGCTAATCATTAAATATGCGATTTCTCCTTAAGTGATACAAAACGTGGACTCGAGCCTCCACTGCCTTTGTAGACTTCACTTGAGCGGCTTCAGTAGCGTTATTAATCAGCGCTACGTGTTGAGACGGCGGAAGCGGAACCCGAAACGCGTCGACGCTGGCTTCGCCGCGGCATCAACCACGAGGCGCAGCCGTCGCCGGAGGCCTGACAAAGAAGCAACGGCGCTGGCTGTGAAAGAACAGGTGTCGTAAGGCTTGCCTCTCGAGACGAACGATCAATACTGGCCGGCGTTTCTTGAGAATGTCGTGGCTCGTCGGCTGTGAGCACGCCGAAATGTCGGGCGCGATTCCGCTCCTGCCTCCACTCTCTCCTGTTAACGACCGTACATTTATCACTTTTCAGACACGTACATAACCTACACGACGGCAAATCAAAACAAAGCGTTGCATTTCTGCACTATCATCCATATTTACAATTTGTATTCTGTAAAATGTTGAATTCGGAAGCTGCATTGGATTCAACCGTGACTCCGATTAAAATGAGGTTTCACCCTGCCGCTTCGAGGATCTAATAGTTAGTGCTGATCCTCCGTTTCCATCCGTTACTAGCGGAATGTCAACACTACTTAACAGAAGAAATCTCTCGTGTCTTTTTCGAAAGCTGCTTCATAAGACGAAAGCTGTCACCGACTTCCATATATTCTAGGGTACATATGTTGCTGATCAGGTGAAAACTAAATGTTTGTGGGATTCAAACTTGGATTCAGTAAGGAGAAAGTTAAGAAATGCACAACAGATCCTAAAGAATTTTGCGACGTATTCAAGTATGTGTGTTTTTGATGAACGATCCCTTAGACCTGCCAGACTGCCTAATATTATTTTCTTTGTGGCTTTTTCGTTTAGAGAAAGGGGAAACTTTTATGTGGAATTAAGTGACCATTGAAAGTAGCAGCATAAATACACATGCAACATACATACAGACACCATGAAGACTTAACTTCCCTTATGCTAAAACGAACAACGCCTTTATGAAAATATGTGACATATGTTCGAGAGATTTCATGACTTCATCCTGAGAGATAAAGAGGTCATGGTATAAAATTTTCCAATTTTCAGCAGCTTTGAATGTGTGCATTGTCTTTTTGTGATTGAAAAATAATTTAATAAATCTCCTATCACGACGAAGCTACCGCAAAGGCGTTATTCCTAGTCGAACAACTGTTTGTAAAAGAAAAAAAAAAATCCATTCCTTTGTTTCTTGAAATATATGCAACATATACCAACATCCTTTACCTCACATGGATACTTTTCAACTGGTCCATCAACATATCGTAGGGTTGCGCCATCCAAAATTACCATTCCCCTCCTCAGCCTCTGAGCCTACATTGTCTCTGTATGATTCTCCAGGCCAGGTGTGTGTAGGTGTGTGTGCGTGTGTGTGTGTGTGTGTGTGTGTGTGTGTGTGTGTATGAGGTGTGTGTGTGTGTGTGTGTGTGAGAGAGAGAGAGAGAGAGAGAGAGAGAGGGAGGGAGGGAGGGAGGGAGGGAGGTGGGGGGGGGTGAGAGAAGAGAGATGAGGAGCCAAGCGTATTCACATGCACATGGTCCTGCATCGTCTCTGCACGACTCTCCAGTTGTACGTGTGTGTGTGTGTGTGTGTGTGTGAGAGAGAGAGAGATAGAGAGAGAAGAGCGATGAGGAGGAAAAAAATGGTTCAAATGGCTCTGAGCACTATGGGACTCAACTGCTGTGGTCATAAGTCCCCTAGAACTTAGAACTACTTAAACCTAACTAACCTAAGGACAGCACACAACACCCAGCCATCACGAGGCAAAGAAAATCCCTGATCCCGCCGGGAATCGAACCCGGGAACCCGGGCGTGGGAAGCGAGAACGCTACCGCACGACCACGAGATGCGGGCCCGATGAGGAGGAGCGAAGTCTATTCACATGGACATTGTCCCAGCCACAGCCAGCACGATCAGTGATTTGTAACGCACCCTCATAAATATTTACACGATTTCAGCCGCGGCTCTCAGGAATAGCTTCCCTCTCTTATTAGCTTCACACTTCCCACTTGTGAAGAAATCTCTGAGTTGACGCTCCACTCGTTTTTTGCTTTGAAACATCCTACCTCATGCACAGGAAATGTATTTGAATTTGTTAATATGAACCACCAACGGCTGTCTATTGGACTGACAGTAGTATCAGACCAGGATTTGAACCCGGATTTCTCACTTTACGCGAGTGGTCGTCTTAACAGCTTCGCCTATCCGTTCACAAATCACAACCAGATTCAAAGTTCCATGTGTTTTCGCCCATATGTCACAACCAGCACTCGTGCATTGCGTATATACTCGTCCAGGACGGACATGTTTACAGAGAGTTGACGTGCATGCATGTCCGAAGAACATAACACTGTACTTCTCAATAACAAAGGCACTGCTAATTCGTATTTATTCGCCTATACCAGGCACTCGGCTCTCAATATGTCCTTTCTGTACGGGAATATAAGTGACGTACGATATATGGAAGTTTGGGTCTGGTCGTGATTCGTGCACGGATAGCCGAAGCGCTTAAGGCGACCACTCGCGTAAATTTGGAAGTTTGTTTTCTAGTCCCCGATCCCAGTGTCGTCATTCCAATATACAGCCGATGGTGGTTTATATTTGCAATTGCGAATACATTTCCTGTATTTATTAACGACTGTAGTCGGTGCAGTGCCTGTTGCATCGGTCCTGGAGGCGAGTTCTAAGTTTTAGTGCAGTTATACCTTATGCTTCTTAAGTAAGGATTAGTCACACGAAACTTCAAGATTTTTGTAATTCTCAGACGCAGTTTGGGGAAACAAGTAACACTTTTTGAAAATAAATACCACAGGTAAGAATTAGACACACTGTATCTGTGGAATAGCTCCAGCGATCGAAAAAATACAAAACATTCCGTTTAAAACTTCTTGCGATCCCCATTTTCCAAATAAATGCTACTGGATTCACATAACTTAAGCGATTTTCAGACTTTCCCCTTCGATAAATTACGTTCGTGACATCAATTACTTGAAGTTTCTACCTATTTGTTAATCCTCTGTACGCCAGATGTTTTGCGTAATTGATACAAATCTACGTGACTAGCTGAGTACCCGGCATTGCCATGTTACATATTTTTCCAATCTTGTATCAGTCCATCTCCTCCTCTCCCCTCTCAACGTCCAGTTGTTCCTCTCCCCCCTACCCAAGTGGTCCTCTCCCCTCTGTCCATCTGCTCTTCCCGCCTACTGCTACCTCTCTACCTCCTCTCATCCCCTCTAAGTCCATCTACTCCTCTCCATCTCTTTGTCCATCATCCTCACCCCCATCTCTTTGTCCATCACCTCCTCCTCCTATCCGTGTTCTTTTGCTCCTTCCCCCTCTCTGTCTACCACTCCCTACCCCATTTTCTCTCCACGTTATCACTTCTACCCTAATGGGAAGTTACTGGTTCTTACCCTCACAGTATTTCTTTCTACATAGTAAATTTTATGTGTACCAACTTTGGTCGAAATCTTTCCAGGAGTTAAGGAGGAGCCCTTTATCAGTGTGCACACACAGTATGACACATATTTCGCATAAATTTAATATATTTCAAATAAATTTGTGCACATAGTTCATCCGTTACTCTAGTGAATTTCGTCCTGCAGTTTCGTATGCAGGCATCTCAATGTTTATGATGTCGTATCTCCCTAAGTATGTGCCGTACAATGATATAATTTTGCAGGTAGGTTCAGTGGTATATGTTAACACTGCCTGAAAAATGTTTCGTGAATACAATTAGTAGCAAAGAAAAGTACAGAAATTACATCACCTGTTCCATGGAATGTCTTCCTGCCATTAAACAGTATTAATTTACTAAACAGGGAGTTTACACTTTCTGATGTAAAAAAAGTAATCTATAAGGTCCCATCAAATGAAAACGAGTGAGAAAAAGTTGCTGATGCATGCGGAACCATGTTTGTACTCAGGCGTACACCTCTACATCCGAAACGAATCGACGGTTACGAAAGACTTTCTTTAGGGCTCCATATACATGGAAATTGCATTGAGGGATATCGGGAATGTATGGAGTATTTATTTTTATTTATTTATTTATTGTTCCGTGGGACCAAATTAAGGAGAAGTCTCCATGGTCATGGAACGAGTCAACACATGAAATTATAACACGATAGTAGAAACAGATAAAATGAAATATAAGAAACGTAATCAGGCGACAATTCGTAAGTTTAAATAAAGAAAATGAACAATGTAACACTGGAATTTGCTTAATTTTTCAGCTCTTCCAGGAGCTCCTCGGCAGAATAAAAGGAGAGAGCCATGGGGAAACTCTTCAGTTTAGACTTAAAAGTGTTTGGGCTACTGCTAAGATTTTTGAGTTCTTGTGGTAGCTTACTGAAAATGGATGCAGCAGAATAGTGCACTCCTTTCTGCACAAGAGTCAAGGAAGTGCATTCCACATGCAGATTTGATTTCTGCCTAGTATTAACTGAATGAAAGCTGCTAACTCTTGGGAATAAGCTAATATTGCTAACAACAAACGACATTAAAGAAAATATATACTGTGAGGGCAATGTCAGAATTCCCAGACTATTGAATAGGGGTTGACAAGAGGTTCTCGAACTTACGCCACATATGGCTCTAACAGACCGTTTTTAGGCCAAAAATACCCTTTTTGAATCAGAGGAATTACCCCAAAAAATAATACCATATGACATAAGCGTATGAAAATATGCGAAGTAGACTACTTTTCGTGTTGAACTGTCACTTACTACAGATACTGTTCGAATGATAAATAAAGCAGCATTTAGTTTCTGAACAAGATCTTGAACATGGGCTTTCCACAACAGCTTACTATCTATCCGAACGCCTAGGAACTTGAACTGTTCCGTCTCACTTATAATATACCCATTCTGTCTGATCAAAATATCGGTTCTTGTTGAATTGTGAGTTAGAAACTGTAAACGCTGAGTCAGATTATTTTCCACAAGCCACGAACTTATTTCATGAACTACATTTGTCAATACATGGGCATTACTTGATATGCTAAATAGAATAACAAAGGATGAAATGACTCGATCTGACATCTAGTATTTCGGTGCTATAATTATCTTATTTGTAAAAGACTGACATAACGACTTAGACAACGTATTAGTCGTCTTTGGACTATGCAGTACCCAGGTAGAAAACCCACACGTTTATGCTTCCAAATAAATTTTGGTATCATCGCCTTTAAATAAACTCTGCTCAGTATTTATATATTGTATTCTTCAACAGCCAGTAGTAGATGTTTTATGTCTTTTAATTCAGTTGTGGTCGTTACTCTCACAACGGAAACTTCCCATCGCACCCCCCTCAGACTTATTGGTAAGATGGCCCAATAGATAGCCCGTCAAAAACCGAACACTGATGAAGCATGGACACAGCTACAAGGTGTACTGAATTGTGAAAATAAAGCAAAATAAAAGCAGTGAACGGTCCAAGCTCAACAATTGCAACGTCAAGCAAGCTATTTTCGCCATGGCGTCGTGGTTAAGTGGTCATGATGCTAAACTACAATGCCGATGACCCGAGTTCATAACACTCCCGTATCATTCAGTTTTACTTTTTTCATAACATTATGAATTGTCCGTCCGGTAGTTGAAATGTTTTCTCTCTTTCTGTAGTCTTGGCAGCTGTCATACTATACATTGGTTATAGAATATGAGTCTTGTGGTAAGAATATATTACCGTCTCAAGTAAATGTGATGAATAGTGAGAGCAGGAAAGATACCACGCAGACGTCTCACAGAAATGAAAACAGTAAATAAAAGAGTGTGAACTATGTTACAACAAAGGAATTCAAGAGTCAAAACTTTCAAAACGGAACGCAACTTCACAGTCTGCCTTTGGTAGCGGTGCAGTTCGTACTTGTTTACGTCCCGGCTGCGAACGTTCGCGGAAGAAGCGGCGTTTACACCGTCGTTACTCACGTGTGCTACTGTTTGAATTGAACGCAATGGCACACAATTTCCGAAAAACCACGACACAGTTCACGTTCTGTAACGAGTATGCAAGACCGAAGGCTTTCGAAATCGAACGTTTCTTGTGAGACGAAGTGCATCTTAATTACACAGAGATTATTGGAATTCACTTATCAATCGTGAGCAGCACTCTTCACGTAAAGATGATTGACGACGCAGCATGCGATAGAACCATTGAAGCCGCCAAACGAGGATTCCAGTTCCGACAATCCGATGGTATATTGGCGAAGTTTTAGTAGCTTATTCGGGTCTGGGCGTGCGTACGGTTCGAATCTTCAAATTGTCTTTCGAGGTAGCCGAGTCATTGGTCACTGATTCACTCCAGCCATACGGCAGAGTTATTAGTCATACGGCCGAACGTTGCCCAAGTTTTAGCACGTATCCAGTGCTCAGTGGTGTCCGACAGGTGCGAATTGCCCTTACGAAACATGTGCCATCGTACATAAACATCGGCGGCTGTAGAGCTATTGTCATCTATGATGGACAGCCCCGGACATGCTTGCTCCGGGTGTGGTGGTGAAGGACATCTTCAATCTGCGTGTATTCAGAGGAGACTGGTGCAACTCCCCAGCGGAGACTTCCAGAATCCGGCTACACCAACATCACTGCCGCTGACTTACGTGACGGCGCTTCGAGGGGAGGTGACGCCGAGGTTGGAACGTACTATCTAACCAACGCCGCCGTAGATTGAGGCGCCTTGGGGTCCACAGAAGAAGGCATGGCTCCGACCAACCTCCAATCCCAGACACTGCAGGTGGTGGGGAAAGGGGATGACAGCATCACGCAAGGCATGGAAGCTGAAGTGGAACGGCCCCAGGGCGTTGTGGTGGTGGTGAGACAGAAGGCGATATAAGATTCACCAACACTAGAGGCCGAGGTTAGGACCTGCAAGCAACGCTCGCCGAAGCGCCACAAGAAGCTATGTCGTGATCTGGAGTTATGCGACACATGGGACGGGATTCATGGGAACCGTGAGGGATCTACTTTTTTTACCAGTCACTCGGCGAGCAGACTTGATCGAATATATGTTTCGGTTGGCCTACGGGATAAGGTGAACGACGCAGAACGATGGCCTGCGGCAGTTACTGATCATCCGGTTTACATTTGTATCATATCACTCCCTCGGCAAAGTGTGCGGAGAAGCCGCGGGGCATGGAATCTCAATTCGTCACTTTTCGCGGACGACGAATGTCGTCAGAGAGTCGAGGAGGTATGGGCCATATGTCAACGCCGTCTACCAACATATGCCTCCGTGCTTCAATAGTGGCTCGAGTGTATTAAGCCAGTAATAAGAAGAGCTCTAATACAGTATGGTCAGGAAAAGACGAGATGGCAAAGAGACACTCTTGTTTATTATTACACCATGCTTCGTGAGCTGTCATTCCAGGTGTCGTCTGCAGAACATCATGCAGAAGTTCATCGTACCTTGACACGATGAACAAATCCTCTCGATCACGCGACGACGACTGGGTGGCATCTCAATACGGGCAAGATGTCTCGACACCATCACTGGGAAACGTACTTCGATGCAACATGTGTCGCGGAAACATAAACTTTACCGCCGGGCATTGGTCACAGTGTTCCACGGTTTAGATGGCCGTCAAATGACAACACAGCAGGACATTTCAAATCAATTTTTAGAGAATAACCGCCACCTATATGCCGGAACACCGACGGACCGTCGAGTGGGTGAAGACATATTGCAACATTTGCAAACGACATTGACAGAGACGGATAAGGCAGCACTTATGGAGCCACTCACAGAAGACGATACAAAGGTGCCACCCAAAAAAGATGCGGCCCATAAATCACCAGGGCCAGGTGGGATTACTTTAGGGTTTTATCGAGAATTCGCGGACATGATAATGCCACAGTGGGAATCGATGTACATTGAGGCAATGCGTCCTGACATATGCCTACCGTCGGATTCTGTGACGGGCTTTCATCCTCCCATCCCGAAGATAGCTGGGAATCGCAATGTTAATCAATATCGGTCTCTCACTATGCTAAACACCGACTATAAAAACTTTGCACGACTACTAGCGTCTCGTCTCAAACTGGCGATATCCAGGACAATATCCCTGATCAGGTTTGCCTAGGGGTGAGAAGCAACATCTCCTCGGCTTTAAGTGAATATCGTGACGTTATCGCCCTTGCGGAAACGTGTAGAATGCGAGCAGCAATGATATCTGTGGACTTCGATCGTGCGTTCGACAGGATAAACCATGACTTCTTCTCGTCAGTCATGAGCCGAATGGCGGTTCCACCTGTTTTCATCTCCATCGTTATGAGGCTAATACGAGGGCCTACATAGAAGGTGACTGTAAACGGCCGGGAAGCGGCCTCGACTCCCAGACATCCTAGACATCTCAGCGATTCCACCGTCCGACAAGGGTGCCCACTGTCCATAATGCTGCTTGCGATGGCACTCCAGCCGCTGATGTGTGTTATGAGGCGCTCACTTACTGGGATAGCGCTTAACGAGATCTCTTTCGTTTGTCGCGCATCTGCGGACGACCTGATCCTTCTTGTCAGATCAGGACATGAAGTGCGTCAGGCTGTCGAACATCTAGACTCTTACGGGACAGTGGCAGGCAGTGTCGTTAACATGACGAAATCCAAAATTATGAACATTTGACGAGGTCTGGAAGACTTACCGGGACCGTCTCAGACGGTGGAATCGCTGAGATGCCTGGGGATCACATTTACCCGTTCACTATGGCGGTCGGCGGCGGCGAGTTCTCGGCGGCTTCTGCAGAATATTCGTCTGACGATACGCAACAACTCACTGAGAGCCTCTGACATGATCCAACGTGTGGCAAACACCAGCATTCACCTAAGGTCAAGACTGCCCCATTTAGCGCAGATCCTACCAGTACCGAAGGGTATTGCAGACCGCCTCATGGCTGCCTTTGCTTATTATGTTAGTACTTGGATGTTCTTTAAGATCAAATATGACACGTTAACCCTACAGTTCAGGAACGGTGGCCTCAACTTCACAAACGTGCGAAACAAAGCTTTGGCGCTTTACATGCTAGCGATGATACGAAATTGGCAACAACGAAAGCATACCACAACATCAGCTCTGATAGAAGTACTTATTCCGCCTTCGTTCGAACCCCCGACAGCGGTGGGCAACATTTCACCTTCTCTTGCACACACTGCCTCAATTCTTGTTGATTATAGTTATGTTCGTCTGAAATTTCCTTCGACGAGAATACCTACGACTCGGGAGATCTATCGGTGTTTGATGCATCACCATGGCCGCAACATAATGAAATTCAAATACCCAACGAGAACTTGGAAGTACATTTGGTGTGCAGTGCATACGCCTTTACTGTCAACAGCAGCGAGATCGATGTGGTATATTCTTATAAACCATTACCTTGCGACCAGGAGTCGATTACATACAATTCATATGGTCGATTCTTCTCTTTGCACAAACTGTGGACTGTTAGCAATGGAAGAACATGGTTTAGTGTGTGGCGCAGCCAAGGACGTCTGGATGCTGACGCGTCGAATACTGGCCTTCCTTCGGCGCACTAACTACACAGACATCACATCGGAAGTACTTTTTCTACCGGAAAAGACTTTTTTTCCCAAACAAAAGACGTATGCGGTCAACTGGATAGCTCAACATGCGACGAAATATTTGTTTTAGTACGATATTAAGTCCGTGATGTATTATAGGATGCCGCGCGGGATTAGCCGAGCGGTCTTGGGCGCTGCAAAAAAATGGCTCTGAGCACTATGGGACTCAACTGCTGAGCTCATTAGTCCCCTAGAACTTAGAACTAGTTAAACCTAACTAACCTAAGGACATCACAAACATCCATGACCGAGGCAGGATTCGAACCTGCGACCGTAGCGGTCTTGCGGTTCCAGACTGCAGCTCCTTTAACCGCATGGCCACTTCGGCCGGCTTGGGCGCTGCAGTCATGGACTGTGCGGCTGGTCCCGGCGGAGATTCGAATCCTCCTTCGGGCATGGGTGTGTGTGTTTGTCCTTAGGATAATTTAGGTTAAGTAGTGTGTAACCCTAGGGACTGATGACCTTAGCAGTTAAGTCCCATAAGATTTCACACACATTTGAACATTTGATTATAGGATGTATTTAAAAGAACAACACGAGCTCATACGGAGTCATACGAAATACAGGACTTACTTTTCCAATTTTTTAGGAAGTGTTTTTCACAACCCGCCCGACAGCTGGGGTGTCCCAGAAATGAGAAGACTCCTGCCGCAGAACGACTAGAGACAGTACTGCACGGTTCAAATATATTGGCATATTCCACACTGACAAGACAACTAGCCCCCACCTGTTGGCGTCAGTTATGATCGGATTATGTTAATGTGACATGAAAAAATTAAATAAATAAAAAATTAAAAAAAAGACGATGGTTAACACCGAAACCGCCTCAGATAATGGTCCTTCGAATGGTCGACGCAGAAGAAATACATGTCGCCCACAATGGCAGATATGGTGAAAATTATGTGGTTAGATGCCAGATTCATGATGCAACACCGCATGCTGTGGGGATTGTGATGCAGATGATTACTTCGTTTTCACTACCACCCGTGACTAGGATTGTCAATTACTTTATTCATGTAAAAAGAAAGGACGGCCTTTACGTTGATTTTATGTTTTCCAAATTGTTTTTGCTGTCTCGATACTTTTCTTACCCCTACGACAGCACAATTATACGCATAAAGATTGTTTGTTTACACTGACAGAAAAAAATAAACAAATAAAAAAATAAAAAGAAACTTTGATTCCTGAGTTCCAGACCATATTGGTTTTTTATTATTATTTTTTCCTCCCTCTGTATCAGAATTATTTACGAATTTTTTTCCAATTCATGTTGAAAAAATGTTGTCGTTATTCGTCAATTCACTTCGTGTGTCATAAAATACAAAGGTCCCGAGTTAGAGTCTAATAAAGAAAAAAAGAAAGTGGTCGTGATGCTTAACTACAATACCGATGAACCGAGTTCTAAACACTCCCGTATCATTCATTTTTACTTTTTTTCATACATCATGAACTGTCTGTCCGGTCATTGAAATGTTTTCTTTCTCTTTCTATAGTCTTGGCAGCTGTCATACTATACATTGGTTATAGAATATGAGCCATGTGGTAGGAATATATTACCGTCGCAAGTGATGAATAGTGAGAGCAGGAAAAATACCACACCGACGTCTCACAGAAATGAAAACAATAAATAAAAGAGTGTGAACTATGTTACAACAAAGGAATTGAAGAGTCAAAACTTCCGAAATGGAACGCAACTTCAAAAACGCTAAAAACACATGTTTTGACAAAGCACAGAGAAACTGTGTGATTGTGAAACTGTTGCGTTCATTTGTTGCAGCTTATGTGACAAGCTATTATGTTTTCATCATTTCCTTGGAAGTGATTACATTCACATTGATACGAACACCTAAACTGGCCAAGGAGGCGTATGCCACTCACTCACCAGGCGTACAAATTGGGTGCATTGCTAAGAAGATTTCTGTCATATGACACACGTACTGTCACTAATGCCGTAATGACACACCAGACGTGTTTTCCGGTGGAGGATTCGGTTGACTAGTCACCTTGTCATCAAACGTTTGCGGTTCCCATTTGAACGTCACTTCTTTTCGGCTGCGCCGGCCGGGGTGGCTGAGCGGTTCTAGGCGCTACAGTCTGGAACCGCGCGACCACTACGGTCGCTGGTTCGAATCCTGCCTCAGGCATGGATGTGTCTGATCTCCTTAGGTTAGTTAGGTTTAAGTAATTCTAAGTTCTAGAGGACTGATGTTAAGTCCCATAGTGCTCAGAGCCATTTGAACCATTTGAACCTTTTGGCTGCTAATAGACTAGTTGTGCAGAATCAACTTTCGTTATAGGTTCCATCCTTACACCTCACTGTTGAATATACTAACGTTACACCACGATGCAGACACAAACTTGAGTACAACGAACAGCAGAAGAAAAACTGGCTCGTAGGAGCTTTGAACACGGTTCGCCCGCTTTAAGGTCCAACACGGTGTCTACTTAATCACGACGCCGTGGCTGTTCCACATTCCTCTATGTTGGCCTTGTTGTGCTTGGACCGGTCACAGATCAGTACACCTCCTTCCTGTTTTCATGCTTGATCTGTGTCAGTCTTTGACGGACTGTCCACTCATCCCTCTCACCTGAAAATCTGAGGTCGGAGACGGGGGTGCGATGGGGAGTTTCCCTAGTTAGATGCAACTAGTCATGCCACAAATGGGTGCATGTAGATGCAGTTTGCGAAACTAAGTCGGTACTAAAATGCAATGGGATAGATTGATAAAATGAAGGAATCAATTGTTTGATTCAGAAACAGGTGAATGTAGGTTCGGCTACATGTTATGACATGCTGATTTAATCTACAACGGGATTCACTCGGTAAGGACGCTGAAAGAATTCCTTCAACATAAGCAACGTTGATTGCGGCCTGACTTTTTCGCAGTTATGAGCTACAGCTGTAATTCCAAAAGAGAAAGGTGTATGTGGAATGTGAATTCCACATGCCTTCTGCTGAGAATTGTGTATATAAAGCTATTAGATAAACATAAAAAACGAGTTATCATGTTTTATATTTGATTGCAGACCAAAAAACAATTATTTGTGGGAAAAGTAAAGAAATGAATTAATATAAGCGTCCAACGCTTCATCGACGACGAAATGATTAATAACGGGGAATTTACTCTGATTGAACAAAACTGAATAACAAATTGGCAGTGTCCTTTCCAAAGGAACCGTCCCAGTATTCAACTACAACCGTTTCGGTAATGCATGGACTACTTAAAAGGGGATAGTAGGACACGGATTTGAACCTTGTTGTTGGCGAATTCGATGGAACGATCTTAATCTGTTCTACCACGCTCAGTGTCTCACAGTCGACTTCGTTTCAATTACTAACGAGTAAAGCGTTTTCTTATTACATCATTATTGTTCAGAAAGATACAATTCAACATAATTATTTAACAGTTTTGGGAGACTATTGTTTCATAGTCTAGATAGTTCTGTTAAAGTTGCCACAGATAATATATAAGTGACGGTATTTGTACTTTTTATTTACTTTACTTAATTCTTTAAGGAGTAAATATATATATATATATATATATATATATATATATATATATATATATATATATATATATATCGTGTATTATTGGTAGTTGAGCTGTTCCCTGCGATTTAGGCGTCTGAAGCGGAAAGACTTTCTTCAGTCACACCCATTTGGCATCTTTTATTTGCGAAGCATATTTGATGATATGAGTTTCCTGATTTTTCTGACGAATTTTTCCCACAGCTCTTAATTCTACAAGCGTCTGTTGCTCCAATATCTGTTTACCTTATAAAGACCACAATTTTGTTGTTATACACTCACCCACTCCTTAATGCTTGTGTGAATGCTTCTCTTAGTGAGGCTTCCCTAACCATTCATACTGCATCTCTGTGGCCATACAGCACCACCATCTTTCGTCCTGGAGACGGTTTACAAACGTATTCCTTGCCTTTCGATTAGCTTACCGGCAGCTGTGGTGTTGATTCGTGTAAAATTCCTACAAAGTTGGATCCTTTGCTGTTGGATGGATCAGTATGAACTACAAAGGCCATTATTTTCCTCATAAAATTACGCATTTTATACAAAATGAGAATGACTAATCTCACTCCATGCAGAATATACGGTGGGTTACTTACTCGAGAAAACGTAAAACTTAATGCTGCAGAAAATTCGTTCCTTTAGCGGGCAGTGCACCATCTAAGCACGCCGCACAGATCGTCTCAAAGCGTTAACAGCTGTACTACGAAGAAAAGTGGAGGAGCCCGCAACAATTTTATGGTTCCAGCAGATCCATGAGAGGGAACTGGTAGCGTGCTGCCCGCAGAAAGGAAACTAGCCTGGTACATAATTCTAATATATAACATTTATTCACAAAACGAACTGTTTGCAGTAAATGTTACTAGGATTCCCCAATTTATATATTTTTATTACAATTTTATTTTAATAAATACAGCAACAAGCCACTTTGTGTGGTTTTTTAATTGAACCTAATAAGCATGTGCAAAACAGAAGTAAAAATGTGTTTGTGCCACATCAATAAACGCAAAAATCGGAATAACAACATGCAGACTAAACAGGCAATTGCAGAATCCAGTTTGCTGTCGACGTTTTAACCATGTTTTACGCTAACTGAAGATGGGTGAATGCCCGAAATGCGTATTAGCATAAGTACACTGAGGTGACAAAAGTCTTAGGATACCTCCTAGTATCCCGTCGGACCGATTGTCCGGCGCAGTGCAGCAACTCGACGTGGCATGGACTCAACAAGTCTTTGGAATTCCCTGCAAAAATATTGAGCTATGTTGCCTCCATAGTTGTCTATAATTGCAGAAGTGTTGAAGGCGCAGGATTCTGTGACGAAGTGACGTATCGATTATGTTCCATGTCGAGCGACCTGGATGGCTAACTCATTCCCTCAAATTATCCAGAATATTCTGATAACCAGTCGCGAACAACTGTGGTCCGGTGGCATGGACCATTGTCATTCAGAAAAATTCTGTCGTTGTTTGGGAACAAAAAATCCCTAGATGGCTGCAAATGGTCTCCAGACCGCCAAACATAACCATTTCCAGTCACAGATTGGTTCAGTTGGACCAGAAGACCCAGTCCATTCCACATAAACACAGACCACATTAATGTAAAGCCACCACCAACTTCCATAGTGTCTTGTTGACAACCTGGGTACATGGCTTCGAGTTGACTGAACAACACTCGAACCCTGCCATCAGCTCTTACCAACTGAAATGGGGACACATCTGATCAGGCCACCGCTTTCCAGTCCCGTAAGGTCCAATCGATATGGTCACGAGGCCAGGAGAAGCGCTGCAGGCGGTGTCGTGCTGTTAGCAAAGGCCCTCACGTCGGTATTCTGCTGCCGTGGCTCATTAACAACAAATTTCGCCCCCTCTCCTAACGGATACGTTCGTCGTACGTCCCACATTGATTTCTGTCGTTATTTCACGCAGTGTTACTTGTCTGTTAGAACTGACAGCTCTACGCAAAAGCCGCTGCTCTCGGTCGTTAAGTGTACGCCATCCGCCGTGGTGGCGGGTAATGCCTGAAATTTGGTATTCTCGACGCACTCTTGTCATTCTGGATCTCGGTATATTCAATTTCCTAACAATTTCGGAAATGGAATGTGCCATGTGTCTATCTCCAACTGCCATTCCGCATTCAATGGCTGTTAATTCCCGTCTTTCGGCCATAATAACGACGGACAGCTTTTCACGTCAGTCACCTGAGTACAAATTATAGCTCCACCAACGCACTGCCCTTTTATGCCTTGTGCACTCGATACTGCCGCCATCTGTGTTTGTGCATATCGCTATCCCATGCCTTTTATGACCTCAGTATAAAGGAACATAAAAAGTGGCTTGTTGCTGTATTCATTAAAATAATATAATCCGCAGCCACGTAGCTCAGCAGCCAGTAAAATGGATAAATTGTTATTGTACGTAGTCGCAGTAGTAATTTTATTCATCCGCGTATAATATGTACGAGGGTATTGGACATTTCGTGGTATTAAAATTTAAGAACAATAAAAATGATATAATTCATACGCACAGATATTTACGTAGTTACAGATATGGTTTGATCTGGGATGCGACAGGAATTCGGATTGAACAGTCCCACAACAAATTTATTTAATAATGCATTAGGCCAATGCTGCACTGTTCATTTCTCGCTCTCAGTCACTGCACATACATGTACTACATATTCTATACACACCATTTCATAATGTAATACTACACTCACTGTTCGCTGATAGCGACGATATTTGGTTTCTACTTCGTGTACCACGACTTCCTATTTGCTCGCCCGAAGAAACCGACTCATAATCTCTTCATACTAACTGAGTTGTTGAGCTCAGAAAGAGGATAAGTGTTTGAAGAACAAAAGAAAAAAGAGGAAAAAATCACTGTGATTGTTTTGTGTCATGTTAGATGTTTTTTATTTTCGCTATTATTGTTAATTATTATAACGTTTTTAACCAAACCCGCTATCTAAGTAATCCTTCGCTTTGCAGAACGTATTGTTTAACAGGTATTTTCTAATTCCATTTTTTAAAATAAATTCGTTTTAGTTATCACCTTAATCTCTGTGGGCAATTTATTGAAGTTTTATTCAGTGGTACAAAATGACACTTTTCGTTTTATTTCATTTTTTCTTGGTAAACTGGAACGTTCGAACTTAAACTAACGTTGTCAGCCAGTCACCGATAGAGATGTTCTTTTCTTTTTCTCTTTTTTCTTGGGGGGGGGGGGGGGGGCGGGGAAGAGGAGACCAGACAGCGAGGTCATCGGTCTCATCGGATTAGGAAAGAACGGGAAAGGAAGTCGGCCGTGACCTTTCAGAGGAACCATCTCGGCATTTGCCTGGAGAGATTTAGGGAAATCACGGAAAACCTAAATCAGGATGGCCGGACGCGGGATTGAACCGTCGTCCTCCCGAATGCGAGTCCAGTGTGCTAGCCACTGCGCCACCTTGCTCGGTGGAGGGAGACGTTCTTTCCTCTAGAGCTTCCACTGTGATCATTTAAGATAAATATCTTTCGAAACGAAAGACACGGAAATTAATTTTTTCACAAATTCAAAGAAGTAACCCTCCTTTTATTTTGTCTCGTGACGTCACGCTATTCTCTGCAGAAAACATTTCAGTTTTAAAAATAACGAACTTAGGTCCACCAGAAAGCACTTCAACAGAAGCGTGTTTTCGCTTATGTCCTCCACGATAACACTTTCCTCGTGGTATTTTCTTCGATAGAAAGAGATATCTCGTACGTGTGTACGACACAACTTTGACGTTGGTCTTCGTGGCCCTACCGTAGTATTCTCTGATGCTTTCTATTTAGCAATCATTGAAAATTTGAGCAGCTGTTTACTACGAAGTGTAGATTATAAAATCACGTTTCTCACGTTTGAGAACACGTTTAGTTACGATGAGGAACTGGCTCTCATTTTTTCCAGTGCTTGCTGTTTTCAATGATGTAAAATGCAGTTTCAAGCTAGTGTAACCTGAACAGTTTTATGTATAATAGAACATTTTATATTTGCCACGGATTTCCTGAATACATAGTAAGTGAAATGGAAAGAGCAAAGACAGCTGCGATTTCATCACCACCAGTGACGCGTCAGAAAATTTCTAATTTTTGCCCTCAGAATAGATTCTTCAGACAGCAACCCAACGGCACTTGTGCTCACTTCTTTCTCACTGTACTGCTGAAGAAAGGTTGTAGTGCTTAAGAATTTGCGATTAACGAGAGGAAAATTGGGAGCGCTGGAGCGAGAAATTATCTTGTCCGCTTAAGGCTGTGCTGTCGAGCGCTGTTCGCCAAGAGATACTCAGGCTACTGCATACTTACAGGATGTGCTCTTTCATGCGGGATTATATCTGAAACTTAATATAAACTTAATCTGGTATTTGCAGTTACTGAACGCCACCTTCGTCAAGTTTTAGGTCGTATTAGTGTCGATACCCGCCACGAGAAATAAGATAATTTATCGCAGTTGCCACATATACGTTTACTTCGCGTAAGGCGTTAGCTGTGCAAAGGTGGTTTTATTTTATTCTATTAATCATTTCATCTCTAGAAGTCGATACGGCATTTCTGCGTATTTCCAGTGGTGAACGATGATATTCATGAAGACAGTTACACCAACATTTCGAGTGCAGTTAGTGGCGGCCGCAATAGGCAATTGTACTCCGAGTATAATCCAATGATGCCTCCTGTGTCATAAATCAAACCCCAGCTTTTGTTGATTATTGGTTCTAGTCCTCACGCTATGTCTGAGCATCCAGTTATTTAGTTTTGTTATACTTTTTCTTCTGATCTCTCTCTCCCAGCAGTTAATTGCTATAGAGAATGGAGTTCGTGTGTACTGATGATCTCTAACAGTAAGAAATTCAGTTCTTACATGGCTCCTTCTTTATTTATGGTTATTTACCTTCATCTAGTATAACAGGATTAACAGAGAAAGCCCTTGAAATTTGTCGGAGGGTCACTACGGTTTCACTTCTCTTCTACAAAGACGTCATTATAAAAAGAAGGCAAGATATTACTGAAAAACAGTGGGGTGCAAGTAGACTACGGCCTGTTCTTAGGTATCAGTGAGACGCTCAACCCAAACAATGCAATATCTTGCTACACTAGCACATGTCCTTAACATACGTACAAAACTGTTTTCGTTATTGTTTTGACGGAAACTTGTAAAGTAAAATTGTAAATATGTATTTTGTATGAATTATTTGTGATTTCTGTACGGTTTCTTGTAACCGTCCATGTAAATTTACTGGTCCATGCATAATGTCTACAGGTAGTACAAGCAATGTAACATTAGGATAGGAAAAGCAGGAGGGAAGTGCTTTTCCTTTAGGTAACCACAAAGCCGGCAAAATTAAAACCGAGATGTCGAGCATTAGACCCGAATCGAATGATAGCTACCATTCAGTAAAATCTGCATTGTTAGAAGCCGGACAGTAAATTCGTACACTGAGGTGATATCGTCAAATGTGGCGTGTTAACGAAAAGACTACGTATCTGTGGAGCAGCAGAGTTAAAGAAAGACTATGTATCTGTGGAGCAGCAGAGTTAGAGAAAAGCTTCGATTGGATGTTACCGTGTATCCACGTTGCGATAAAAAGACATACTAAGCTCGATAGCACGTTGCAAGTTATTGCAATAGAGAGAAGAACTGATATTTCGTCCAATAAAAGTGCCATGTGAGAGCTATCAGGGCATTGAGGCTTAACGGAGTTTTATTCAATCTACAATATCAGATCAAAAGTTTCCGGACACCGATATGTAATTCGGAATTGGCCACTAGATGTCACAAGGAGTGAACCCGCCAGTAGAAAAGGAGTCGGGAGAATTGTGTTGTCGGTAGAGAAGCAAGAACGGCAGAATGATCCGATCAGGAGAGCTCAGTGACTTCGAACATGGGCTAGCCACTGATTGTCACCTGAACAAAAATTCCATTACGAAAATTTTAACACTGCTAAAGCTGCCCAAGTTGACTGATGCGAATGTGAAGTGGAAACGAAAAGGAAAAACAGCAGCTAAACCAAGACCGGGCAGATGTTATACTGACGGACAGGGACAGTCAAGCATTGCGGAGAGTACTAGTATAAAATTGTATGACATCAGCGGAAGGAATCATTCATCGGAAGGAATCATTCATACGTTACAAAGTGCTACCAGCAGTACAGATAGGGCAATGATTGTGGATAGGAGCTTAAAACGAGTGGGGTGCAATGGCCGGGCAGCATGTCCTAAGCCACACGCTTCTGTAGCAATGCTAAGCAATGCTTGAGGTGGTGTAAAGAGCGACGCTGCTGGACAGTGGATGACTGGAACCAAGTGAGATGGAGTGATGAATCATGCTATATCCTGTGACAATCAGATTAAAGGGTTTGGGTTTGGCGTATGATTGGATAGCTATACCGGCCATTATACGAGTACGAAGTGTCAACGGTGAAGTACAGAGGAGGTGTTGCAATATGGTTCTTTTTTTTTCATGGTAAGGGTTTGGTCTGCGTATTGCCTTTAAGAAAAAGCTAAATGTGGTAGGATATGAACATGTTTGACAGCATTGCGTATTGCGTACAGTAGAGGAACAGTTTGGAGACGATGACTGAATGTTTCAGCTAGACAATGCACCCTGTGATAAAGCAGCATCTGTGAAGCAATGGAATGCGCACAACAGTACTCCTGAAATGGACTGACCTTCCCAGAGTCACTACCTAAACCCAGTGGGTACCCTGTAATGTGAGTTAGAACGTCGGCATCGCTCCAGACCACAGTGTCCAACATCACTATCTTCTCTGGTTTAGGCTCTTGAGGAAGAGCGGGGTTCTCTTGTCCCATAAAAATTCACACGCCTCACTGAAAGCGTCCACAGCAGAGTTCAAGCTGTCATAAAGGCGAAGGGTGGACACAACACCCCATATTAAAGTCTTTTAATGCTAAGTAATCAGATACTTTTGAGCTGATTGTGTACATTGCATTCGACGCAACGTCTCACCACCTTTAGGCAGAGTAATTACTAGGCATGTATATGTCTGTATCAGAGTTTAATATTCAACATATTACCTTTCTTCTCTTTCAAATATTGAAAAACCTATGCCACACAACCTTCTGATCTGAACTTCAGCATCTAAGAGGTGAATTTATTAAGAATATAAGAATAATTAATTAGAGTTTTGATGACGAACTGATCCACAGCCTAATTGTTGCATGTAGTCATACCATTTATGGTTGTTGTTGTGGTCTTCAGTCCAGAGACTGGTGTGATGCAACTCTCCATGCTACTCTATCCTGTGCAAGCTTCTTCGTCTCCCAGTACCTGCTGCAACCTACATCCTTCTCAAACTGTTTAGTCTATTCATCTCTTGGTCTCCCTCTACGGTTTTTACCCTCCACGCTGCCCTCCAATACTAAATTGGTGATCCCTTGATGCCTAGATTATGCCCTACCAACCGATCCATTCTTCTAGTCAAGTTGTGCCACAACTTTCTCTTTTCTCCAATTCTAATCAATACCCCCTCATTAGTTATGTGATCTACTCATCTAATCTCCAGCATTCGTCTGTAGCACCACATTTCGAAAGCTTATATTCTCTTCTTATCTAAACTATTTATCATCCACTTTTCATTTCCATACATGGCTAAACTCCATACAAATACTTTCAGAAACGACTTCCTGACACTTAAATCAATACTCGATGTTAACAAGTTTCTCCTCTTCAGAAACGCTTTCCTTGCCATTGCCAGTCTACATTTTATATCCTCTCTACTTCGAACATCATCAGTTATTTTGCTCCCCAAATAGCAAAACACATTTACTAATTTAAGCGTCTCATTTCCTAATCTAATTCCCGCAGCATCACCAGTTTTAATTCGACTACATTCCATCTCCCCGTTTTGCTTTTGCTGATGTTCACTTTATATCCTTGTTCCAAGACACTGTCCATTCCATTCAGCTGCTCTTCCAGGTCCTTTGCTATCTCTGACAGAATTACAATGTCATCGGCGAACCTCAAAGTTGTTATTTCTTCTCCATGGATTTTAATTCCTACTCCGAATTTTTCTTTTGTTTCCTTTACTGCTTGCTCAAAATACAGATTGAATAACATCGGGTATAGGCTACAACCCTGTCTCACTCCCTTCCCAACCACTGCTTTCCTATCATGCTCCTCGACTCCTATAACTGCCATCTCGTTTGTGTACAAAATTGTAAATAGCCTTTCGCTCCTTGTATTTTACCCCTGTCACCTTCATAATATGAAAGAGAGTATTCCAGTCAACATTGTCAAAAGATTTCTCAAAGTCAACAAACGCTAGAAACGTAGGTTTGCCTTTCCTTAATCTATTTTCTAAGATAGATCGTAAGGTCAGTATTGCCTCTCGTGTTCCAACATTTCTACGGAATCCAAACTGATCTTCCCCGAGGTCGGCTACTACCAGTTTTTCCATTCGTCTGTAAAGAATTCGTGTTAATATTTTGCAGCCATGGCTTATTAAACTGATAGTTCGGTAATTTTCACATGTCTCAACACCTGATTTCTTTGGGATTGGAATTATTATATTCTTTTTGAAGTCTGAGGGTATTTCGCCTGTCTCATACATTTTGCTCACTAGATGGTAGAGTCTTGTTAGGCCGGGCTCTCCCAAGGCTGTCAGTAGTTCTAATGGAATGTTGTCTACTCCCGGGGCCTTGTTTCGACTTAGGTCTTTCAGTGCTCTGTCAACCTCTTCACGCAGTATCATATCTCCTATTTCATCTTCATCTACATTCTCTTCCATTTCTATAATATTGTCCTCAAGAACATCGCCCTTGTATAGAGCCTCTATATACTCCTTCCATTTTTATGGTTTCCCTTCTTTGCTTCGAACTGGGTCTCCATCTGAGCTCTTGATATTCATGAAAGTGGTTCTCTTTTCTCCCTAGGTCTCTTTAATGTTCCTGTAGGCAGTATCTATCTTACCCCTAGTGATATGCGCCTCTACATCCTTACATTTGTCCTCTACCCATCCCTGCTTCGCCATTTTGGACTTCCTCTCGCTCTCGTTTTTGAGACGTTTGTATTCCTTTTACGGTAGATGAAAATATTTTCAAAGGCCGTAAGCGGCTTGAAATTCAGTGATTATTGAATGCCCCATTATGATTTCGTCATCGCTAAGAAAAAGGATTTTTGTTTTGTAGACTCTTGGCGCCAGTCTGCCGGTTTTGTAAAGAACACGTCGCTACTGCTGTGGAGGCCGAGTTGCCACTGTTGTTACGGTACGCCGAGTTTGTGAGTTCGTGGAACAGCTTCTGGTGCAGTGCACCGCTAAAATAATTTCTCTCTGTCACTATTACGCAGCTATGCCCCAGGGTCAGGTAACAGGATAGGAGAACGAAGGTTCTACAGAACTCCAACAAATTAGTAACAAAGTCATTCAAATGAATTAAAAAGGTTTACTTATCTTTGTGACTTGTTGATTAAAGAAGTCTGCAACATTGCATGTAATATAACACAAAAACGGCCCTCAATGGCTAAGTGCAAATAATTTGCTTCACAGTGCTTAGCAAATGCAATTTACAACAGGTGTCTGTTCACTTTCAAGAGTTCAGTAAACGACATTCCGTATATAAGACAGCCCAGGACGATGATCTGTAACCAAGTGGGCGATAGCTGCTCTTCTGTCTTCCGAGTAGGCTTCTGTCTTTTGTCGTCCGGTCACTGCCGGGTTGTACTCGGCCGGCAACTGGCCCAGGTGAAGTCGATATCTTCATCCACAGCGCCGCCCTTAGCGCTGGAGGAACTCGCGTGAGTGGGGATTCTCTATGGCACTGGCAGGAGTTCGCAACCTTGCGCCTGTGGTGCTTTTACCCTGGCTGTGTCTTGTTCGGACCACACAATAATTTTTATATTAAAAGAACAATGAAATGATGTAATTGCTTTTGGATACTTCAGTAATATACAAATAATACCGTTGCTTTTTCTTGCTCTTTGAAAATGAGCGATTGATTGGTTTATATCTCTATAGAAGATATTTAAAAACTGAACTTCAAAATCTTATATTATCCCACTGCCTGTGTCTTTGGTTTTTCATGGCTATTTCGCCCAGTGTGTACTTAAAGATTCCATTTATGATTAATGTATTGTGTAAAACGGTAAAGCTTGAAAGAAAGGGGAAGGCTGAGATTGACTGTTAATGTGAGGAAGTTATTTTCAGTTTGAAGTCTTAGTGTGTATAAACCATTTACCAGAGTCTATCTGTGGAATAGGCCATATGCAGTTCAGTTTTTCTTATCCAAAATCAACGTGACATTCACACCGAGCAAATTTCCTTTTTAATTTATTAGAAGCGATAAATACAATCGTAGAAAAGAAAAGGCTGCTAAAAACTCTCAGGAGAGACATCCTTTACATATATATGTGAAACTGCATGCATCATTATAAACATGTGATAGAACCCAGTACATTGTCCTCGATCGTGAGTGTTCATCGGAGGTGAGGGTATCATCTGGAGTGCCCCAGGGAAGTGTGGTAGGTCCGCTGTTGTTTTCTATCTACATAAATGATCTTTTGGATAGGGTGGATAGTAATGTGCAACTGTTTGCTGATGATGCTGTGGTGTACGGGGAGGTGTCGTCGTTGAGTGACTGTAGGAGGATACAAGATGACCTGGACAGGATTGGTGTAAAGAATGGCAGCTAACTCTAAATATAGATAAATGTAAATTAATGCAGATGAATAGGAAAAAGAATCCTATAATGTTTGAATACTCCATTAGTTGTGTAGCGTTTGACACAATCACGTCGATTAAATATTTGGTCGTAACATTCCAGAGCGATATGAAGTGGGACAAGCATGTAATGGCACTTGTGGGGAAGGCGGATAGTCGTCTTCGGTTCATTGGTAGAATTTTGGGAAGATGTGGTTCATCTGTAAAGGAGACCGCTTATAAAACACTAATACGACCTATTCTTGAGTACTGCTCGAGCATTTGGGATCCCTATCAGGTCGGATAGAGAGAGGACATAGAAGCAATTTAGAGGCGGGCTGCTAGATTTGTTACTGGTAGTTTTGATCATCACGCAAGTGTTACGGAAATGCTTCAGCAACTCGGGTGGGAGTCTCTGGATGAAAGGAGGCGTTCTTTTCGTGAATCGCTACCGAAGAAATTTAGAGAACCAGCATTTGAGGCTGACTGCAGTACAATTTTACTGCCGCCAACTTATATTTCGCGGAAAGACCCCAAAGACAAGATAAGAGAGTTAGGGTTCGTACAGAGGCATATAGGCAGTCATTTTTCCCTCGTTCTGTTTGGGAGTGGAACAGGAAGAGAAGATGCTAGTTGTGGTACGAGGTACCCTCCACCACGCACCGTATGGTGGACTGCGGAGTATGTATGTAGATGTAGATGTAGATGTAGTGACAGGCATACAGTCTATACATGATTCTAGAATGTCTCCAAGAAGTGTCACTTCAATTTATTTTCGCAGTCTAAGACGAGTATTATGAATGTGTCATGTACTGACACTTCCCAGTTGTATATCTTCTATGAGTACAGGCCAGGATATCAAGTGATTTAGATCTTTCTCTTGACTAAACATAGCCACATCAGACAGCAACATTATGTCGTCTTCTTTTTTAACTCTTTTAATTAATCTGCTTGCACTCGAAGAACTAGCTTTGTGCCAATTAATTCTAACGGTATAAACTACTGTGGTCTGTGGCACTCACAGAAAGCTCACCAGATGTAAAAGACGTGTCATCCTTTGTTCTCCCCGGATGTGAGCATGGTGCGCCTGTAGTCGCTGTGGCTGGGAAAAGATACACGCTCGAAGTTGGCGCAGCGGAAGCTGCTCCGCGGCCTGGAAAGCCGGCCAGTATTTCACCGCACTGCGTCAGTCTTTGCGGCCTTCCAGAGCAACCATACTGAATATGCTGCTTGTCTTTCTCGTCGAAACAGAAATAGTTAACAAGTCGGCATAGCCTTCTGGTAATCTAGTAGCGTATTAGATTTTGCGGGCAACTGGGAAGTATTTATGACAGATAACCATATTACCCGTTGGTTTTAATAACATTGAAAATGGCGCCTCACTGAAATTAAGTCGCCTACGAGAAAACTATTTGTTTCTTCAGTGAGGGTACGTCATCGTATTCGTAGTATAGACGACAACCAACAAAACAGAGCCGGCCAGTGTGGCCGAGCGGTTCTAGGCGCTTCAGTCTGGAATCGCGCGACCGCTATGGTCGCAGGTTCGAATCCTGCCTCGGGCATGGATGTGTGTGATGTCCTTAGGTTAGTTAGGTTTAAGTAGTTCTAAGTTCTAGGGGACTGATGACCTCATATGTTAGGTCCCATAGTGCTCAGAGCCATTTGAACTATTTGAACAAAACAGAAACAGTAAATTATGATAATCCTAAAGACGCAATAGTTAGCATCTCTAAAAAAAAACATGTGAAATGGTTAGCAGTATCCCTTACCAATCTATAGCATAAGGACCAATGGTTTCGTAACTGACGTAGGCGGAAGTGCGAAAGTACAGTGACTTAGTTTCTGCTTAGATCACTACTAGAATGTACAAGCTGACAATTATTGAACTACATGAAAAAAATAAACATAAATTAGCTACAAATTACAGCGTGCACACACTTTATTCAACATGTAAACGTGATTACGAATACTCAGATTTAGGTTATGACGTGTTCGATATGCCTGCCATCATTGACGGTGATGTGGCGCAGACGGATAGCGAAATTCTGCATGACCCGCTGAACTATCGGAGCATCGATGTCTATGTCGATGACCTCCTGAATGGTTGTTATCAGCACAGCAATAGTTTTGGGGATATTGCTGCACACTTTAATATACCCCCAGAAAAAGGAGTCGCATGTGTCCAGATCAGGAGAATATGGCGCCTAATCAAGGCCAATGCCAATGGCCTTTGGATACCCGAGAAGCAGAATGCGGTCCCCAGAGTCCTCCTCCAGGTCGTCAAACACTCTCCTGCTGCGATGGGCTCGATATCTGTCTTGCATGAACCACATCTTGTCGAAATCAGGGTCATTCTACCGTTAGGTAGTCACCGTGCCATCAAGGAATATGGCACCGATTATTCCGTGAGTGGACACTGCACACCACACAGTCACCCGTTGAGGGTGAAGAGGCTTCCTGATCTCGTAATGCGGTTTCTCAGTCCCCCAAATGCGCCAATATTGTTTATTGACGAACCCATCCAAATGAAAGTGGGCTAAACGAAGACGTACGGCGCATACTAATTTCTGTCATACCCCGCGGCCAACCGAACAGTTCGAACGTCTTAACGCAAACCGTTCAGAAGTTATGACTATTTTATTCCATATAGTTCAATAACTGTCAACATGTATAAATACCATACGAACATCTAAGAAGTATCCCAACTGCATTTACACGAAACAGCAGGTATTCTTCACCATGGACGTTTACAATACAGAAAACAGAAAATTTTCACAGCCTGAGAAAGTTAGCGAGAGACAGATGTCATACTTTGCACTTACGATGCTTTTATTGTCAGTCGCCGGCCGGGGTGGCCGAGCGGTTCTAGGCGCCACAGTCTGGAACCGCGCGACCGCTACGGTCGCACGTTCGAATCCTGCCTCGGGCATGGATGTGTGTGATGTCCTTAGGTTAGTTAGGTTTAAGTAGTTCTAAGTTCTAGGGGACTGATGACCATAGATGTTAAGTCTTATAGTGCTCAGAGTCATTTGAACTATAATGTCCCTATTTATTATAAGTGCACATGAAATCCTACTATCGCAAACTATTCAGCATGTGTCATAATACGAGGAGCGTTGAGTAAGTTATGCAACACATTCCTTTTTCTGAAAGCAGGTTGGTTTCGTTCAGGATTCCAGCACGCCGTATTATTCCCCAACCTTATCGCTACAAAACTGTATTTATTGACGCATCGCGCTACCTTACTGGGAGGTACTGTATGTCCCTATGGTGCCATTCTCCCAGGCGACGTCGGAGCCAACTTTTTGCGGCATCAATAACTTCCCGATATGTAGGTACTGCCTCCCGCGATGTGCGTCCTTCATTGTGCCAAACAGACGGAAGTCGGAAGGGACGAGTTCGGAGCTGTAGGGTGGATCAGGTAGAACAGTCCAATGAAGTTTTGTAAGCTCCTCTTGTGTGCGTAGACCTGTGTGAGGTCTTGCATTGTGATGGTGGAGAGGTTCGTTTGCATTTTTGTAGCGAAGAACACGTATTAGTAGTTTATTTACTTTATTGAAGCTGTGTGCGGCGAGCCGGCACGTGGGAGGTAGAACAAGTCTGTGCGACTTTATTGCGATGATGATAGACGCCTTGGTCAGCCCCTCACGTCTTTTCGTTCAGTAGCAGATCTCTGTAGACATTCTGCAAATGCCTATGAGTATCTGCCATGCACTAGTTTTCCTCCAAAAGAAACTCAGTTACAGCTCTCTGCTTGGAACGAACATCCGTTGGAGACGCTGCTTTGAAGATTACGAATAGCACCGACACCAATCGGAACTACATGAAACTAGAGGGGCTGAAGCGGGAAATTCAACGATGTCGCACAACAGATTCCTCATGTTTTCAACCGAGATCATCCTAAAAAAAATTTGTCGTATTACTTATTGGACGCCCATCGTAAAAGTAGATCTGTCTTCAACGTTTTCAACACTATAGTGGTTTTGGAAGTGGTAAGTCCTTAACTTTGATCTGACTTACCCAGACAGCTACAGAGGAGACCTACAGTTTAATGCGGAATCCAAACCACTTTTTGTCATGACAGTTTTCACATACACAAAACATTGCCAGAGATAGAAGACGCAATACGTAAGAGGAAAAAATGACCAGAGATTGCAGCCCGAACTAATCTGAAACTACGATCCTCTTTTCTAATGTGTACTTACTTCGGCAGACTTCTACGCAACTGAAGATGCCAAAAACAAAAAGCTTTGTTAGCGATAACAAAAACCTTCTGTGACTTATCGACTTCTTCCGCAGGCTACTACGCAACCATTTTCGGTAACAGCTGTCTATAAAAAGACACGGTGTTAACAAAACAAAACATAGGATAGTGAAATTTCTAAAATTCCTTATTGATTAATTAAAATAAAAGTAAACTATATAGTAAATAAGTGAATATGTACATATTTCTTGAAATGTACTATAGCTACAAATGTATTATTCTCTTCTTCTCCTTTCGTGTGTTTAAAGGTCTTATTTGTACCTTGGATCATCGTCTTATCTAATTGAAAAACCCGAAGGCCAGCTAACGTTGTATCTTTTCTGATTAATATTGCATTTTTAATGTTAAGAAACGTGCGTAATGTACAATGAAGAGCCAAAAAACTGTTACACCTCCCTAAAATTGTGTAGAGCCACCGCGAGCACGCAGAAGTGCCGCAACACGACGTCGCAAGGACTCCATGAATCCTGCAGGGCTGTCCACAAATCCGTAAGAGTTCGGAGCGGTGGAGATCTCTTCGGAACATACATTGCAAGACATCCCAGATATGCTCAACAATGTTCATATCTGGAGAGTTTTTTGGCCAGCGGAAGTGTTTAAACTCGGAAGAGTGTTCCTGGAGGCACTCTGTAGGAATTCTGGACGTGTGGGGGGTCGCATTGTCCTGCTGGAATGGCCAACGTCCATCGCAATGCACAATGGACATGCATGGAAGCAGATGACTAGACAGGATGCTTACGTAAGTGCCACTTGTCAGAGTCGTATCTAGACATATCAGGGGTCTCATATCACTCCTACTGCACACGCTCCACACTATTACGGGGTCGCCACCAGTTGCATGCTGACATGCAGAGTCCATGGATTCATTAGGTTGCCTCCACACCCGTACACGTCCATCCACTCGATACAGTCTGAAACGAGACTCATCCGGCCAGGCAACATGTTTCCAGTTATCAGCAGTCCATTGTCGGAGTTGACGGACCCAGACGAGGCGTAAATCTTTGTGTCGTGCAATCATCAAGGGTACAAGAGTGGGCCTTCGGCTCCGAAAGCCCATATCGATGATGTTTCGTTGCATGGTTCCCACGCTGACACTTGTATCAACAAGTGTCAGCATGGCCCATCATTGACATCTGCAGTAATTTGCAGAATGATTGCACTTGTGTCACGTTGAACAATTCTCTTCAGTCGTCGTGGTCCCGTTCTTGCAGGATCTTTTTTCCGGCCGCAGCCATGTCGGAGATGAGATGTTTTCCTGGATTCCTGATTGCGTCCCATCGCTCTTGAGCCGACTATAACACCACGTTCAATCTCACTTACATCTTGATAACCTGCCATTGTAGCAGTAGTAACCGATCTAAGAACTGCGCCAGACACTTGTTGTCTGCCGAGCGGTTCTAGGCGCTACAGCCTGGAACCGCGTGACCGCTACGGTCGCAGGTTCGCATCTTGCCTCGGGCATGGATGTGTGTGATGTCCTTAGGTTAGTTAGGTTTAAATAGTTTTAAGTTCTAGGAGGCTGATGACCTCAGAAGTTAAGTCCCATAGTGCTCAGAGTCATATGAACCATTTGAACTTGTCTTATATAGGCGTTGCCGGCCGCAGCGCCGTATTCTGCCTATTTACGTGTGTATGTATTTGAATACGCATGCCTATACCAGTTTCTTTGGCGCTTCGGTGAGTTTTGTTCTTCTAAGACTGCTTTAGCTTATTGTGCTCTGTGGTTAAATGCTGCCAACAACCCTTCAGTGTTACTTTTCCTGTTTTGCTAAAACGTAATACGCGTAATTGGCTACAGTCAGCGGTATGCAATGCATTTCAGTTATGACAACAAAATCCTCGCAGTGCCGAAGGTATATTTTGAGTCACATGTGCTGTCCTAGTTATAATGGTCACTTTGCCACTCGTCCACAGACATGTTCTCGTTATTTACAACACAAAAGCCTCTGTTCTACATGCGGTGGCTACATTGTAGGTACATCACGAAGAGATAGATAATATAACCTGTTAATGAAACTAGCCGGCCGGAGTGGCCGAGCGGTTAAAGGCGCTACAGTCTGGAACCGCACGACCGCTACGGTCGCAGGTTCGAATCCTGCCTCGGGTATGGATGTGTGTGATGTCCTTAGGTTAGTTAGGTTTAAGTAGTTCTAAGTTCTAGGGGACTTATGACCACAGAAGTTGAGTCCCATAGTGCTCAGAGCCATTTGAACCATTTTGTTAATGAAACTGCTGTTAGTAGTGATTGTTCGGTGAACCACTTTATACCTCAGTGAGCCCGCTTTTGAGATGATTAGTGTAATGTGCAGTTTCCTCTATTCTTCCCTGCGGTTTCTGTGTTTGTGATCACTTCTACTATAAATAGGTATTCTCTCTGTAATTTTTTCTACCCCGTCTGTCGAAAAAGTTTCGAGGCTGAATTATTAAAAAAATAGAGAAAAGTTAAGGTGATGGTTTTAATGCTTCAGGTGTTTTACATTATCTCCCCCGACTTACGCACATAACGTTCAAGCCAGCGTGTGAAACTGTCAAAAAAATGGTTCAAATGGCTCTGAGCACTATGGGACCTAACTGCTGAGCTCATTAGTTCCCTAAAACTTAGAACTAGTTAAACCTAACTAACCTAAGGACATCACAAACATCCATGCCCGAGGCAGGATTCGAACCTGCGACCGGAGCGGCCTTGCGGTTCCAGACTGCAGCGCCTTTAACCGCACTTCGGCCGGCTGTGAAACTTTCAGAGAAGTTTTTCTTGGGATGTTCAACTCGCTCGTCACATTGGCTTGAATGTCGGTTAAGTCGTCATAGTGTTGACCGTTCATGTGAATTTCTGCACTTTATCGTTTTATGATAAGTTCGTATTCATAACATCAAATTTTCGTACCAGTGGGTATTTTCACTGAAAAAAAATTGTATGCATTTTGCATTTCAATTAACGCGTGGTAGGCGTCCAAGTCTTGTTTGTTTGTTCGAAGGTTGAGGTGCAAGGGACAAACTTTGGGCACACTTTTCTCTGCTTCATAGTATTCTGGAGAATATTTGGTAATACTTGTTTTATGGGCATAAGCCGTGGTGCAAGGCATATTTCTCATTCTAACGTTTCGTCTCCCATTGCTAGAGACGTCATCAGAGGATATAACAACTCAGAAAGCAGTTATAGTCTCAAACAAGCTCAGCACCCCGAACTGTTTATACATATCCACGGAACGGTGACATCATCAGACCGCTGCCCACTGTCACGGAGTCGCATCGACGTGTCGTCTGAAGCTTTATTTACTACTAAAGCCCACAAGTTGTGTAATTTCAATTTTTCTTTTCTCTTCTATGGCCTCCCTGCTGATCCTAGCGTAGTAATGGTTTGATCTTAATAAAACTATCGTATCAGAGGAATGAATTTGTTGATTCCCTGGTCCCAGTGTATATTCAGGTACTGCCGATTTATCCGTGTTCCTTAAGGCGGGCCGGCCGTTGTGACCGAGCGGCTCTAGGCGCTTCAGTCTGGAACCGCGCTGCTGCTACGGTCGCACGGTCGAATCCTGCCTCGGGCATGGATGTGTGTGCTGTCCTTAGGTTAGTTAGTTTTAAGTAGTTCTAAGTCTAGGGGACTGATGACCTCAGATGTTAAGCCCCATAGTGCTTGGAGGCATTTGAACCTTAAGGCGGGTGTTAATACTTCTTTTGTAGTTCCTGTATACACCTGACTGCATGAGCAAGGGATTTTACATACTCCGACTGTGGGAAGCGGTGGGCGTAGGTCCTTTGCAGTGTTCAAATATTCACGCATCTTTCTTGGGGGCTTACTACTAAAAAAATTCTCAATACTCGTCGGCGCGACTCTGAGATCTTGCACATTGACAACGTCGATAAACTAGGGCTTCACGCATCTTTCTTGGGGGCTTACTACTAAAAAAATTCTCAATACTCGTCGGCGCGACTCTGCGATCTTGCATATTGACAACGTCGATAAACTAGGGCCGCACTTACACCGCTTCACACTGCCTGTCCACAACTGGCTGGTCGAATGCGCATCTGTTATTTACAGTTGTTAGCTCATGTTGTCATCACAGTTACCACGCGGACGTCATTTACACGCCAGGAATAAAGTGAATATCGGAACTTGTCTAACAGACGGTGTATATCCTTCTATTCGGGATATACCCGTTTATTGGTTTATTTGGGTAACTGCTAACTACAAAAGACGTGATGCATGTTGTTGTTGTTGTGGTCTTCAGTCCTGAGACTGGTTTGTTGCAGCTCTCCATGCTACTCTATCCTATGCAAGCTTCTTCATCTCCCAGTACCTACTGCAACCTACATCCTTCTGAATCTGCTTAGTGTATTGATCTCTTGGTCTCCCCCTACGATTTTTACCCTCCACGCTGCCCTCCAATGCAAAATTTGTGATCCCTTGATGCCTCAAAACATGTCCTACCAACCGATCCCTTCTTCTAGTCAAGTTGTGCCACAAACTTCTCTTCTCCCCAATCCTATTCAATACCTCCTCATTAGTTACGTGATCTACCCACCTTATCTTCAGCATTCTTCTGTAGCACCACATTTCGAAAGCTTCTATTCTCTTCTTGTCCAAACTGGTTATCGTCCATGTTTCACTTCCATACATGGCTACACTCCATACAAATACTTTCAGAAACGACTTCCTGACACTTAAATCTATACTCGATGTTAACAAATTTCTCTTCTTCAGAAACGATTTCCTTGCCATTGGCAGTCTACATTTTATATCTTCTCTACTTCGACCATCATCAGTTATTTTACTCCCCAAATAGCAAAACTCCTTTACTACTTTAAGTGTCTCATTTCCTAATCTAATCCCCTCAGCATCACCCGATTTAATTTGACTACATTCCATTATCCTCGTTTTGTTTTTGTTGATGTTCATCTTATATCCTCCTTTCAAGACACTGTCCATTCCGTTCAACTACTCTTCCAAGTCCTTTGCTGTCTCTGACAGAATTACAATGTCATCGGCGAACCTCAAAGTTTTTATTTCTTCTCCATGAATTTTAATACCTACTCCGAATTTTTCTTTTGTTTCCTTTACTGCTTGCTCAGTATACAGATTGAATAACATCGGGGAGAGGCTACAACCCTGTCTCACTCCTTTCCCAACCACTGCTTCCCTTTCATGCCCCTCGACTCTTATAACTGCCATCTGGTTTCTGTACAAATTGTAAATAGCCTTTCGCTCCCTGTATTTTACCCCTACCACCTTCAGAATTTGAAAGAGAGTATTCCAGTTAACGTTGTCAAAAGCTTTCTCTAAGTCTACAAATGCTAGAAACGTAGGTTTGCCTTTTCTTAATCTTTCTTCGAAAATAAGTCGTAAGGTTAGTATTGCCTCACGTGTTCCAACATTTCTACGGAATCCAAACTGATCTTCCCCGAGGTCCGCTTCTACCAGTTTTTCCATTCGTCTGTAAAGAATTCGCGTTAGTATTTTGCAGCTGTGACTTATTAAACTGATAGTTCGGTAATTTTCACATCTGTCAACACCTGGTTTCTTTGGGATTGGAATTATTATATTCTTCTTGAAGTTTGTGGGTATTTCGCCTGTCTCATACATCTTGCTCACCAGATGGTAGAGTTTTGTCATGACTGGCTCTCCCAAGGCCATCAGTAGTTCTAATGGAATGTTGTCTGCTCCCGGGGCCTTGTTTCGACTCAGGTCTTTCAGTGCTCTGTCAAACTCTTCACGCAGTATCGTATCTCCCATTTCATCTTCATCTACATCCTCTTCCATTTCCATAATGCATTTGGCTGCTAATATGTGAGACGTTAGTTGGAGCTTGAACAACTAAGATGCACATTCTGAGCCATATGCCACAATACTTGAACGAGTTGGTCGACAGCCATCATGTGCCGCTTACGGTCCACTGTGTCATTAGTATGCTTGATGCATATAAAACAGAAAGTGTGCTTAACTGGAGCAATACCATACAATGAAAAGTATTCTTACGAAACAAAGCGTGTCACAAGGAGGAGGAGGAGATAAGTGTTTAACGTCCTGTCGACAACGAGGTCGTTATAGACGGAGAACAAGGCCGGGTTAGCGGAGGATGGAGAAGGAAATCGGCCATTCCCTTTTACAGGAACCATCCCCGAGTTTGCCTGAGGGATTTAGGGAAATCACGGAAAACCTAAATCTGGATGGCTGGACTCGGGTTTTAGCCGTCGTCCTCCCTAATGCGAGAAAGTGTGTCACAAGATGAGTAATGGATACGTCCACTGCTGGCACCAATGTGCATTCTGAATTTTTATAGGGACATGTTCGACGTTACTTGTTTGGGAAACCCTTAAGCATGTACCACAATAGGATAAAGTGCTGTTGCACTCTGTGTCACATATCTCCGTAGATCGTCCCAAGCATGTTGTACACCAGGAGCGGCCAAGATTTCAGCTTACGAACCGTGCCCTGGTATGAGCGCCATACCAAGCAGTCTGGGTGGCACACTTCCCCCACTGCCACGCTATGCTGTCTGAGCGCGAGGACGGATAAGATGCCAAAACTGTAAGCGTGCCGCGTATAAATGGCAATGTAGTCGCACTGCGTACGATTTGGTTTTATATTTCACATTTCTCAACCACATAGATGAAAAACGAAACCAATTTTAAGTATAATGTAACTTTTTTTGGCACTGTGGAGACATATTTTTATCTGGGACAAACTCTGAGCATACGGACAGACGCAGAAAATTTCACAGACTTTCGCATTTGGGTGGCCACATAATCGTGGGTTTTTGTTCCATAATCGAAAAAAGGTCTTTCACATACATGTGCTGAGGGAAATATTGTAGTACTTTTTCAACATCATTGTCGAGTCATGGGATCTCTAGCTCAGGAAAGAGACGTAGACGTCCTGGACAGTTTAAAGGTTAAAGGAATTTATCGTTAAAACGGGATTCACCTTGCAGATTAATCAGTTACATCTGCCAACACACAAGGACGCTTTTAACTGAAACTACAAACGGTCTCGCAAATAGCTCGAAAACAGATGTAAGACTGGCAGTGTCCTCAAAACACTTAGGATAGTCTCCTTGTAAACTTTCGGAGGCCACAATGAACCCTGAAAAAACTTCGTGCTTTCTTTGGAACGCCAGTGCGCTTACGGAACTGGACTGTTTTCGTCAGAATCTGTCCATTCTACGACGATATTTTCTTTTTAACTGCAGCCCACTCAAATTAGACATACATTGTTTCTTACTTTGCAGTGTCTTACTGTGGCCAGTGTGCAGTCAAGTCTCTAAAAACTCGAGGTCTGCTGTCCATCCCGGATGTTCTAATTTTCGTTCCTGCACTATTTTTTCCTTCATAAATTCAACAATAGCGAGTTTTAAATCGAAAAATCGTTGTCGGCATGCCCCTTCATTTAATCAACGTACTTTGCAGTAAAGTATGTAATTAGTTCAGTTCCATTGAAAACTCTTGCAACTGACAGTGGAATAATGCATGCAACTACAAAAGTTTTACTATTCATACAATGTTTTCGATGCCTGCAAATTTAGCACAAAATGTTTCTTGATGTACACAACAGTGAATCATGTCTGTCGGGCGTTGTAAATCTTTACGATGAGGTGACATAAGTTATGGGATATCTCCTAATATCGTGCCAGATCTCCTTTTTCGCGCATCTCGACGCAGCATGTACTCAATAAGTCGTTGGAGGTCTCCTGCAGGAATATTCAGCCATGCTGCCTCTACAGCCGTCCATAATTGCGAAAGCGTTGCCGTTGCAGGATTTTGTGCACGATGCACGAACTGACCTCTCGATTATGTCCCATAAATGTTCGATTGGATCTGGGTGGCCAAATCATTCGCCTGAATTGTTCAGAGTGTTCTTCAAACCAATCGTGAACAATCGAGGCCTGGGGACATGGCCCATTGTCATCAAGAGAAATTTCGTCGTTTTTAGGAGAAATGAAGTCCGTGAATGGCTGCAAACGGTCTCCAAGTAGCCAAACATAACCATTGTCAGTCAATCATCGGTTCAGTTAGACCAGAGAATCCACTCCATTCCATGTGAACACAGCCAACACCATTATGAAGCCGCCACCATCACCACCACCTTGCACAGTGCCTTGTCGAGAACTTGGGTCCATGGGTTCATGGGGTCTGCGCCACACTCGAACCTTACCATTAGCTCTTAACAAATGAAATCGGGACTATAGGGTCCACCCCATATGGTAATGAGCCCAGGAGAGGGGGCTGCAGGCAATGTCGTGCTCTTAACAATGAACTCGCGTCGGTCGTCTGCTGCCATAGCGCATTAACGGATCCTGATGGGTACGTTAGTCGTATGTCCCAAAGTGATTTCTGCCATTATTACACGTAGTGTTGCTTGTCTGTTATAACTGACAACTCTACGCAAACACTGCGGCTCTCGGTCGTTAAGTGAAGGCCGACGGCCATTGCTTTGTCCGTAGTGAGAGGTAGTGCCTGAAATTTGGTATTTTCGGCACACACTGTCGATGTCGGAATATTGAATTCCCGAACGATTTCCAAAATGTCATTTCCCATGCGTCTAGCCTCTACAATCATTTCGCTTTCAAAGTCTGTTAACTGAGAGTAGAAATGACAGCTCCACCAGAGCACTGACCTTTTATGCCTTGTGTACGCGATATTGTCACCATCTGTATTTGTGCACATCGCTATCCCATGATTTTGTCACCTCAGCGTAAATCTTTTATGCGTGTTTCTGTAATGTCTCTTCATAGCAAATTTGAAGTACCGTTGCCTATGCGACTGCATTTTATATATATATATATATATATATATATATATATATATATATAGAGAGAGAGAGAGAGAGAGAGAGAGAGAGAGAGAGAGAGAGAGAGAGAGGGAGAGAGAGAGAGAATTCTCAGGCCTCTCTTCCGTCATCTCCATTCATTTTTAAAGACTTGTGACAGTAGATCGCCTCTTTTTGTGCAAGTAGCCACTGGACCTGTGAACGTCCACACCACGAAATATAGAGAATGTTAAACGGCGCTGACATCACGATTCTCCCGAACTGAAGAGAGTTGTGCCGAACAGAAAATGCCACACTGCAAACTCAATGAAACGTCGCGCCGTTCCGGGAGCTTCCGAGAATGACTAAGCAAAGCCGAGGCAGACCCAGTGTTGCCCCGCACGCGGCCCGCACAACCTACACACGCGAAGTCTGTAATGCCGTGGTCGGTCTGTAACGACAACTGTACATATAATAATTTTTTTTCTTTATGAATTTAGATAAATTAATGTAAGCAATGTTTTGAACTTTTTTTTCGGTTCGTATCGTTATGTTAAAGAGACTGTGAGCAACTTTTGAAATGAATATTATTATTTATGTTAGATTTCAAATAATGTGGTAATCAAAGGAAAGTGTATTTAATGTTAAAACTATTGTAAGATGTGAAAATTGTAATTTATACACTTGGTCCATACGTAGGTAATGCATTAGGATATGTGTAGTAGAAAACCTGTGGTGAATACTCTACCTGTAGGGGAGCGGGAAAAGGTGGAGGCAGGCGAGGCGGGAAAACGCACACTGGCGCGGTTCGGCACAACGGACACAGTATTACAGTCGGAGTTGGGCATCGTTCGGAAGTACACGTACTGTACCGAGGAGGCTACCCAGGAAAAGTGGATTCCATTGAGCCTCGGATGAACCGATTCAGACGACTAATTGGCATGGCTATATTCTGAGGCACAAAGTTGGAAAGATAACGACGCTAAGAAGAAGGAAAGTACCGCTGCAGTGAGAGCCTTAGCCGTGCTTGCATGTGTGCCGTGCTTCTCCCTATCTCGCTGCCCGCCATCCGCCGCACCGACTTGCACAGGTCAAACATTTGTTTCATCTTTAGAAGTGTATCAGTGTGGACCAGCGTCGAAAATGTTTCTGACTGTTCAATAATAACGTGACTTTTACCAGCATTGCCTTAGCCGTGACTTATCCTGATCACTGACCTAGACAGGGTCCTTACCTCGTATTGTGCAACCCGAGTATCCTGAACTGAAAGTTTAATGTTAGTGTTAATGAAAATTATCAGCAGATTAATCTATGCCATAAAGGAGTCTAAAGCTCTGTGTGTTATTGCAAATGTTGGTAAAGAACAAAGGCATGATTAAATTGGAAGAGAGTTTTTTGAATTGAGTTAGCGATGTTATTTAATTAATTTGAGACAGAAATAATGACAGTTAAATTATTCAGAAGTAAGACAAAAGAGTAGTTATCCATAGATTGATAATTTTGAGTGTTAATTTGCCTTCAGTACTTAATAGTTTCAGTTTAACGACCATAACAGTTTCAGGGTCCCCCCCCCCCTTCTCTTGTCCATTCTTTCAAACCTTGAAATGTGTTGATCAGATTTGACCAGTAAAGCTAAGTCTATATTAATCCTAGGTGTATTAGTGTTTTTCCATCATTAATAGTGATATTGTGTGTGTACTTTCAAGATTGTCGATTCTAGGGCAATCTATGCCCGATTTCAGTCTGCTCAACATACAAAATGCAGTTCGTAGTATTCATTACTGTGTGGTGTTGTGTAATTTTAGCTCGTCCAAATTAATACAAAAGGAGAAGACTTTAGTTCAGTGGATTTTTTTTTGGTTCCAAACTTTGCCATATAACGCAACGTTACTACGTGTAGTTATGCTTGTACATGCACCCACTTGTACAAGGAAAAACTCACTCATTGCCTAAGTAGGCTGGCGACCGAATTATTAATTATAGGTAGCATCTACTGTGTGTACTTCTTGTCCATGCGAAAGAGTAATTATACTTTACATTTGCTTGATGCATCACTGTAGTTATTGACTGAGTATAAGTCCGATCTTGCTTCTATTAGGTACACGCGGTCAACTAATGTACTAAAATCCTTGTTTATAAGGTGAAGCCCGTGAACTTATTGCAGTACAGGCTTTATAGAGCTAACGTACGTCCGAGCAGGGCGGTAGCGTTACAGGTCCTGCTCTATGCAATTCCAGTTCTGTTGATGCGAAGATCACGATTTTCGAAGGAAATCAGGAGTTTATATAACTCACCGATGTCTCTGTAGCAAAGCCCGTTATCCAGGACCAACAACAGAAAGAAAAATTTAAAATATCACTTCAGTAACGTGGTAGGACACGATAGCAACACCTTTGATCCGCAACAAGCGACCAAAGGCCCTTACCGTCAGTTTCGCTCATATTAAATCTTTTAGGCACTTTTAAACATTTTCATTCACGGCAGGAACAGTGCCGCTCTAAATTTAACTACTTTCTCCTCCAGCAGCCTTCTGAAAATTATCAGCAGATTAATCTATGCCATAAAGGAGTCTAAAGTTCTGTGTGTTATTGCAAATGTTGGTAAAGAACAAAGGCATGATTAAATTGGAAGAGAGTTTTTTGAATTGAGTTAGCGATGTTATTTAATTAATTTGAGACAGAAATAATGACAGTTAAATTATTCAGAAGTAAGACAAAAGAGTAGTTATCCATAGATTGATAATTTTGAGTGTTAATTTGCCTTCAGTACTTAATAGTTTCAGTTTAACGACCATAACAGTTTCAGGGTCCCCCCCCCCCCCTTCTCTTGTCCATTCTTTCAAACCTTGAAATGTGTTGATCAGATTTGACCAGTAAAGCTAAGTCTATATTAATCCTAGGTGTATTAGTGTTTTTCCATCATTAATAGTGATATTGTGTGTGTACTTTCAAGATTGTCGATTCTAGGGCAATCTATGCCCGATTTCAGTCTGCTCAACATACAAAATGCAGTTCGTAGTATTCATTACTGTGTGGTGTTGTGTAATTTTAGCTCGTCCAAATTAATACAAAAGGAGAAGACTTTAGTTCAGTGGATTTTTTTTTGGTTCCAAACTTTGCCATATAACGCAACGTTACTACGTGTAGTTATGCTTGTACATGCACCCACTTGTACAAGGAAAAACTCACTCATTGCCTAAGTAGGCTGGCGACCGAATTATTAATTATAGGTAGCATCTACTGTGTGTACTTCTTGTCCATGCGAAAGAGTAATTATACTTTACATTTGCTTGATGCATCACTGTAGTTATTGACTGAGTATAAGTCCGATCTTGCTTCTATTAGGTACACGCGGTCAACTAATGTACTAAAATCCTTGTTTATAAGGTGAAGCCCGTGAACTTATTGCAGTACAGGCTTTATAGAGCTAACGTACGTCCGAGCAGGGCGGTAGCGTTACAGGTCCTGCTCTATGCAATTCCAGTTCTGTTGATGCGAAGATCACGATTTTCGAAGGAAATCAGGAGTTTATATAACTCACCGATGTCTCTGTAGGAAAGCCCGTTATCCAGGACCAACAACAGAAAGAAAAATTTAAAATATCACTTCAGTAACGTGGTAGGACACGATAGCAACACCTTTGATCCGCAACAAGCGACCAAAGGCCCTTACCGTCAGTTTCGCTCATATTAAATCTTTTAGGCACTTTTAAACATTTTCATTCACGGCAGGAACAGTGCCGCTCTAAATTTAACTACTTTCTCCTCCAGCAGCCTTCTGAGTGTTGCGGTCTTTCCTACACTTGCTGGCAAACCTTCGCTGTTGCTGAAGGACTTTCATCAACAACTTCATGGTGCCCTCATCGCTGTCATTCAGCGATGTATGTCGAATTTGCATTTCCTGCAAGCTGTTGCAAGGTGATGTATACCCATAATATTTAATAGTAGTCTGTACGAAAAGAACAGTATCATGGAGGCAGTCGCCGGACCGTAAGTATCCTCGAAATGATACGTGCAGTTCAAAAATGGAAGACGTAATGTAGTAATTGTGCAAAGCCATGTAATGTGGGCTGATTAATATTTGACCTATGTGGAAACATTCTAGGACCATGAGATGTACGCGATTCTGTATGGACACACAAATCAGAACCCATTGCTCTACCGGGCAAGTTATGGTACACGGTACTGAGTGTGGAATCGTGTTGCACTTGTGATCTTTAGACAAAGAGGGGAATTTATATGAATCTCTACCAGGGAAGCTGTTCCCAGTAAGAAGGTAGAAGTGGCAATACCGGCCTCGCTGTCTTTTTTCCCCTTGTTTTCATGTGGTTGGGGAAGGGAAAACGATAAGGAGAATTATCTCACAGCTTGTCGACAGAGTTATAATTAATGAAGGCTTAACTGTGGGGCAGAATTACAAACTTATCGCCCATCACAGCTCTACTTCCCCACCTAAGTTCCAGATGAATGCGAACTAAGTAAGGCAATGAGGAGTGGTAGAAATCCATATTCTGAGTCTCCCTTCCGTTCGCGTGTTTATCGCCCTTATCTTGCAACTTAAATCCCTGCTCGATCTGGCCCATTGTCTTCTTCGAGCGATTAGAGGTTCTTCAGGACCATGCGACATAAGTTCCCTGGACATCTATGTAAGAATCCCGTAATGTTCATATCATCTGTCTTCAGACAAAGGAGACAATTTTTGAATTCCTTCCATCTCTGTCAGTCCGAATAGTCCTTAATCCACAACACGTGCACAAAACTCTATAATGTCTTGCACGTTGTCTCCCTCACTGGTGCACTGCACTACATTACAATTATTCCAGTGAAATAAAATTTCCGACCTATCTTTCCTGGAATAGGAATAACCATGTATTAATTTAATCTTAGGGATTTCTTTTCTGCTTACGTAAGTCTAGAGTCTTCCAGTATTTTAGAAGTGACATCTTCCGCCTGGTCTGATATTAAATATATTTATTCACAGTCACGACTTCGGGTATTGTGGCAGATGATTTAGATATATGGAGAACAAGGTAGATGCAGCACTACTTGCTTGTGGTATATATGACATTTTTTAGAAGAACCTTTCATGAATGGTTAAATTTGTCATCAAAACTGCGAGTTAATCAGGCATGAGGTTTATAATTTAAACAGCAATCTGCCACAAGCATGGTTTCAATCAAACCACTATCGATGTCAGGTTTATAACAAATCGGTCTTTAGATGGCTGTTACAGATTTCCTTGCTTTCCTAATGGGGGAACATTTTGTACTCTTTACTGGTTTGGTGTACTAAGACAAGGGAAAAGTATTTCGTTCACAATCCGGTAAACTACGACGGAGCTTTCCTATCTGGCCTTCATAGAAAGGTTCATGAAAGGGTTTTAAAGATAATGACAAAGGAAATGTGATAAAAACTTGTGCTGTATATTTCTGAGCGACAAATTCGTCCTGTATTTTTGTTATGCATTTTAAAGTTAGCAAATGCATCCACGAGCACTATGGCCATTTTTCAACTCACATAATGCACGTGCAAAAATAAGATAACTTTGAAATGGATAACACAAATACAGGACAAATTTGTAGCTCATAAATAAGCATCTACTTTTTTACCACAATCATATTTTATTAACATAGAAATCCTATTATGAGTAACCATTTTGTGGTCGAATCTCCTTCCTTGACCCCGTTTTCTTCCTAATATTTAATAAAGAAAGTGGTTCTGCCTTGACCAAATACAATTTTTCTTGTTTTACTACCGATACATGTTTCGGAAAAGTTTCTCCATCTTCAGTGGATTTTAATTATTATCTGTTGAACAATATATAAAGAATTTACATTACTGTAGTTACCATGTTTCGAGATTATATTATTTACATTAGTATAAGTATTGACGGTCATATGAAATGAACAATAATTGTATATCTTATTATGACATATTGGTGTTCAAACACATGTTTGTTATTTGCAGCACAACACAATCCCAGTATGTCATCTGCAATTACTAAGCGTTTAGCAATGTTTTTCACATAATTTCTCAGTTTTGTAAGGCTAAAAGGGCTTTTTCGATTTTTTTCAGTTTTCTCTTGCACTGCTGCCAATATATTAAATTGTTGTTTTAAACAGAGATCGGCTATTTTTCACTTTAACTAGCGCTTTTTTGGGTTACAGTACTATTTTTCGAAAAATATGACGAAGGGCCTGCTGATTATGATCATGCTCTGATTGAGGAGGGAGAGCAGACTATGTGCAGTATGTAACAGTATTTACTTTTTGTGGATATCGCGCTTTCGTGCTTCTACAGGGTGTTTGAGTGGAGCTAAAAACATACGGTTTTGTCACTGTTTGTGTGATGTTCACTTGTTTGGCCATCTTGTTCTGGGTGTTCTGGACGGAAATTTTGAATTTTGCAGTGACATTAGGTTGTGGAAGTTTGTGTTTTTATCTGTCCGTGTGTTTGTGTGTCTGTCTGTTTCTGTGGCTGTGTGTGTGTGTGTGTGTGTGTGTGTGTGTGTGTGTGTGTGTGTGTGTGTGTGTGTGTGTCTGTCTGTGCATGCCTTAGCCTTCTGATAATTCCTTTAGAGCTGAGAACAGGGTTCCATTTTATAGTGTTGTGTATTCATTCATCATTTCTTTTCTTTCTACTGTGGCATTTTGTATATGGTGATTTTCATCTATTTAAGTTTCTGTGGAGGTCTATTGCTGTATTTAAGGATTTTTAAGTCTGTGTGTATGTCTGTTGGTTTTTGCTTCTTGTCCGTGAGATGATATGGAAATGTGGAATGACTGCTGTTACTCTTAAATACCATTCTGTGTTTAATGTATCTGATGTTGAAATTTCTACTTTGTTGCCCAATATAAACGGAGTTGAGGTCTTGACACTTAAGTTGGTGTACCCGAGATGTATTGTGTTTGTCTGTGTTACTGTTAGTTGTTCTCAGTTTTCTTTTTTTTTTTTTTTTTTTTTTTTTTTTTTTTTGTATATAGTTGTCTGTTCTGTAGTCAATTTTCAGTCGTTGCTTTTTGGATATATTGCCTGTTCTGTGAGATGCTTTGTTGCTTTAAGTGAGTGTGTGGCACTTGTTTCTTATTGTGGACGTTTCTTTTACAATAGAAAAAACTCAGCATATACAAAAAGCCATAGTGGAAGGCAAAGAAGAGATGAATGAATACACAGCACTATGAAATGGAACCCTGGTCTCAGATCTAAGGGAATTGTCAGAAGACCACACACACACACACACACACACACACACACACACACACACAGGCGCCCGCGAGCAAAGAAACAGAAAAACACCCCCACGGTCAAATGTCACGGCAAAATTCAAAATCCTCGCCAGAAAACTCAGAATAAGATGGAGGAACAAGTGAACATCACGCAAACAACGAAGCATCATTTGTTTAGCTCCACTCAAACAGCCTGTAGAAGCACGAAAGCCCGATATCTAGAAAATGTAAATACACACATTTATATACATAGTCTGCTTCCTCTCCCAATCAAGGCGTAATCAAAGTAAAATCACAATGAGCACCCATTCCATCACATCTTTCAAATCATAGTATTGTAACCTAGAAAACGCCAGTCAAAGAGAAAAACAGCGAATAAATGTTTACTAAACAACGTAATATAATGACAGTAGGGCAACAGAAAACCGGATAAAAATAATACTAAAAAATGGGTAACATCCTATTAGGTCTAAAAATATTGATAAATTACGTGAAAAAACCATGATAAACGCTTATTAATTGCGGATGACAATAATTGTAGCTGTGCTTCAAATACCAAACAGACTTGAGAACACGGTATGTAATAACAAGGTGTACATTTATTGTTCACATCAGTATTTCCGTCAATACTTATCCTAATGTAAATAATATAATCTCAAAAACTAGTAGATGTCATAACGCATAAACACTTTCTATGTAGTTCAACCCACTGATATTGGGAAAACTTTTCCGAAACATATATGAGTAGTAATACAAGAAAAATTGGGTTTGATCATGGGAGACCCACTTACCCTATTACCTATTGTGAATCTTTTTGTGAAGATCAAATAGGAAAAATCATTTTTAAGTTCATCGAATTGTGAACGGAAAACATTTTTGTTTATCTTAGCGCACCAAGCAAGTAACGAGTACAACATGAGGCTCCGCAGGAAGGCAAGGAAATCTGTAAGAGGTAGGAGCCATCTGAAACCGGTAATCGTTTGATTTAAATGATATTTTTAAACCACGCTTTCAGATGCTTGCTGTTTATATTACGAACTTTATAGTTGTACTATAGACACAATTCTTACTATATGAACTTTCTACAAGATGGCACTAATCACACATTAACAAAGTAGCTTTGAATGCTGATACCCCGTCAGATTTTATTTCTAATTTAAGACGTTACTGCGGGAAGGTCTTTTACGTAGTTCTAATGACAAGTACACTTCTGGCCATTAAAATTGCTACACCACGAATATGTCGTGCTACAGACGCAAAATTTAACCGACAGGAAGAAGATGCTGTGATATGCAAATGATTAGCTTTCCAGACCATTCACACAACGTTGGCGCCAGTGGTGACACCTACAACGTGCTGACATGAGGAAAGTTTCCAGCCGATTTCTCATACACAAACAGCAGTTAACCGGCGTTGCATGGTGAAACGTTGTTGTGATGCCTCGTATACGGAGGAGAAATGCGTACCATCAGGTTTCCGACTTTGATAAAGGTCGGATTGTAGCCTATCGCGATTGCGTTTTATCGTATCGCGACATTTCTGCTCGCGTTGGTCGAGATCCAATGACTGTTAGCAGAATATGGAATAGGTTGGTTCAGGAGGGTAATACGGAACGCCGTGCTGGATCCCAACGGCCTCGTATCACTTGCAGTCGAGATGACTGGCAACTTATCCGCATGGCTGTAACGTGCAGCCACGTCTCGATCCCTGACTCAACAGATGGGGACGTTAGCAAGACAACAACCATCTGCACCAACAGTTCGACGACGTTTGCAGAAGCATGGACTATCAGCTCGGAGACCATGGTTGAAGTTACCATTGACGCTGCATCACAGACAGGAGCGCCTGCGATGGTGTACTCAACGACGAACCTGGGTGCACGAATGGAAAAACGTCATTTTTTCGGGTGAATCTAGGTTCTGTTTACAGCATCATGATGGTCGCACCCTTATTTGGCGACATCGCGGTGAACGCACATTGGAAGCGCGTATTCGTCATCGTCATACTGGCGTATCACGCGGCGTGATGGTATGGGTTACCATTGGTTACACGTCTCGGTCACCTCTTGTTCGCACTGACGGCACTTTGAACAGTGGACGTTACATTTCAGATGTGTTACGACCCGTGGCTCTACCCTTCATTCGATCCCTGCGAAACCCTACATTTCAGCAGGATAATGCACGACCGCATGTTTCAGGTCCTGTACCGGCCTTTCTGGATACAGAAAATGTTCCACTGTTACACTGGCCAGCATATTCTCCAGATCTCTCACCAACTGAAAACGTCTGGTCAATGGTGGCCGAGCAACTGGCTCGTCACAATTCGCCAGTCACTACTCTTGATGAACTGTGGTATCGTGTTGAAGCTGCAAAGGCAGCTGTACCTGTACACATCATCCAAGCTCTGTTTGACTCAATGCCCAGGCGTATCAAGGCCGTTATTACGGCCAGAGGTGGTTGTTCTGGGGAATGATTTCTCGGGATCTTTGCACCCAAATTGCGTGAAAATGTAATCACATGTCATTTCTAGTAAAAATATTTGTCCAATGAATACCCGTTTATAATCTGCATTTCTTCTTGGTGTAGCAATTTTAATGACCAATAGTGTAGATCTTTCCTGCTGCCTACATTGTTACTTCAATCTGTGTCCATTACAAATTTGTAGCAACAAAGATTTCTAAAACACAATGGGTTACTAAAACAAGTAGAAACATTTACACGTTCAATAAGCTACACTACACAACAAATTTAAAGGTCCAGTTATTCGAAACCGCACAAAAATTGTGGTCGTACTGCACTTAAAAGAGGTGCGATCACGTTCATTGGGGATGAAGTCCCATAGTGTCTTTAGAGAACGGGAGAAACGTCCAGGGGTAATAACAGTGTCAAAAGCATGACAAGAACGTCGTCCTGCTACTCATCGCGCAGTGAACTGTCGTTTTCGAACGCGGAATGTGTGGGAATCAACGCCCCATGGAAAGTAGTGGTTTCATTGACGTCCTTTAGGTTACCCCTCTGAGATCATTTCGTGACGATCGTGTGTGGCGGTGTAGCAGAAATGTTTTTATGGGGCACTCATAAGGAAACCGCGTGATGTCAGTGCTGGGCGTCGCGGTTCTAACTTCCATCGCAGAGGCGTCAATAGAAGAGTGGAATGTGGATAACAGTGGGCGTGACAGCCTTCCAAACGTGCGACACGTCCATGGAGGCGTCGGCCAGAAATGTGTGAAATTTGGTGTCACTGTGACACCATTACTCCATGTTGCACGACACATGAACTTTTGAGGTCTGGCTTCTCTTTCGCATGAGTCGGCACCTTGCCGTTTGAAGCATCGCCGACTTCGAGGGTGAAGTCGCAGGATGCTACGCATTTGCACCGTTTCAGAGGAACGTTGTAGGCACATTGAACCAAACTTCGAACTTCTGCATCGCGATAGGACACAATTACGGAGCTTTGAAAAATGATCCTTTAATTCTATTGCATAGTGTAGAAGAAACAGTAGTATCTGAAGGAACTACGCCAAATATTTGGAACTTGGCATGAATATGTCGTGCCACCTTCACTTATGTTACAAAAAATAGCAGACTAAGCATTAGACAGATAGGTATCTAGTAGAATACTTCGCGATGGAAGGACCTGTTCATGTTATGCAGTCTGCGTAAAATGAGAAACAAACGGCAACTACGTAACTGTAGACGTAAAACATAGGGCTGTAGATAAAGAGATGCCAAATCAAACTCCGTTCGGCGCTCATAAAGAAAATACCTGCAACTAATATCGTAGTGGAATCTTCTCGAAAGACCTCACACTAAACCCAAACAAGTTCTGGGCATATGAACCATATGCAATGGATGTTAGTGGTACAGAAGTTAGTATCCAGATACTCACAGATGGCACAGAGATTGAAATTTAGGGTAACAAAGCAAAAGCATAAGTGCTCAAGCCCGATTTTAAATGTTCCTTTACGAAGGAAGATACAGGAATACTATCACATTTTGATTCTCGCATCACTGCAAAGATGAGTGGTGTAGATTTAGTGTCGAGAAACAGCTGGAATCGCTAAAATTGTAAAAGGCCTCAGGACTGGATGGAATCTATACAGATTCTATTCATAATTTGTGACTGAATTATCCCCTGGATGTCGTACATGAAATTATAGAAAATTTCTAGATTTAATCAGTCGCGTGACTTAATCCCATGTTCATCTTCATAATTAAGTTCCTACGAAGTTATTTGTTCCAGACCACCGGTACCCTATCTGTTGTTAGGCCTCGTTCAAAAATATTGCAAAAGTGGAATTACCATCCACACAATCTCCATCTGGCTCTAGTTCAAAATGTCCAAATGTGTGTGAAATCTTATGGGACTGCTAAGGTCATCAGTCCCTAAGCTTACACACTACTTAACTTAAATTAGCCTAAGGACAAACACACACACCCATGCCCGAGGGAGGACTCGAATCTCCGCCGGGACCAGCCGCACAGTCCATGATTGCTGCGCCGCAGACCGCTCGGCTAATTCGGTGCGGCATCTGGCCCTAGAACCTTACTATTTTTGAGCTAGAAAATTTTGCCGGCACTTTATTCGTGTTTGTTCGTTTACATCGAGGAATGATGCAATGATGCACCATGAGGACCAATCAGTTACTCCTTTTTCAAGACAGTGAAACCCGCATGAGTAATTACAATGGCCAAAAAAAAACCTTATGGCCCAGCAAAACCTCACTGTCTAGTGACAAGTGACGGAACCTATATTATTTATTCAGTATTGTACTGATGTATCTAATTAACACACATTTTGAAGGTAATTTATGTATATTAAATTTGTTAATAGTTAAATAATTGCGCTTGTGTGTAGAATTTGCATTTCATAATGTAACATATATTAATTTACAACCAATACAACTTTTTGGTCCATTGTGATAATAATTATACATCTGCATCCATACTCCGCATACCAGTGGGAAGTGCGCGGCAGCACGGGAGAGGGTGCCATGATTCCCCTAAATCGCTTATGGCCAATGCCAGGACAGTTCCTTGGAAAGCCCATGGCCGAGTTCCTTCCCCGTCCTTCACTAATATGTGCTTACGTTCAGTCGCTAATGACCTCGACCTCGACGGCACATTAAACCTTAATCTTCCTTCCTTCCAGCCGGCAGGAGTGGCCGGGCGGTTCTAGGCGCTACAGTCGGGTACCGCGCGACTGCTACGGTCGCAGGTTCGAATCCTGCCTCGGGCATGGATGTGTGTGATGTCTTTAGGTTAGTTAAGTTTAAGTAGTTCTAAGTTCTAGGGTACTGATGACCTTCGAAGTTAAGTCCCATAGTGCTCAGAGCCATTTGAACCATTTTCCTTCCTTCCTTTTTATGGTAAATAAAAGCACTTGCTATGGTTTCTTCCAGTTCCATTCGCTTATGGAGCGCTGGAAGAATGGCTGCTTAATTGTCTCTGTGGGCTTTGCAGCCTAATCCAGTCTTCGTTGTCACTACGAGATCGACAGTTCAGGCTATAATACATTTCGTTTCCTCACTTAATAATGGTTCTTGAAACTTACAAAGTAAGCTTTCGTGGGATAGCTGGTGTCTGCTAGTCCATGTTTTTCAGCTCTTCCTCGTAGGTTAAACAAACCTGTGATCATTAGTGCTGTCCTTCGTGTGCGTTCAATTTCCCCTGTTAGTTCTCTCAGATATGAGTCCCACAACCTTGAGCAGTATTAAAGGATGAGTCGTATTAGTGTTTCGTACGTTATGTATTCTGTAGACTAATATCATTTTACCGTATCTATTTCAGGACCTTGTTTTACTTAGGTCTTTCAGTACTCTGTCAGATTCCTTTCGCAGTAGTGTCATATCTCCGATATCTTCATGTACTTCCTTTTCCTTTTCATACTACTGTCTTCAAATTTTTTTCATTTGTGTAGCCCTACTACAGTGGTTCCACAAAATTATTGAAAGATCCTGAGGAAGGCATGTGTGAACATAAATTCCGATGCTTGCCTAGCCTGCAGATTGCACTGTTGTATTTGAATACGAACTGTACCTCCAAAATATCCTCAATACGTTGCAGGTGGCAAAGATTCATGCCGCATACAGGGAAATTGGAAAACCATCATCCGCTAATTCACAAGCATGATCGCAACAGACGGTCATTGAAGAGGATTGTGACGAAGAATAAGAGGAGGAAAATTGAAAAAGTCACTGCAGAATTGTCGCACTCGCGGACATTGTCAGCACCAAACCAACAAGAAGGGAGCTCCATCAGCAGGAAACTGCAGGGTAAGCTGGCATTCCAAATCCACTCATCAGTGGAGACAGGATAACATGGTGCTGAAAGAATCCAACCTGGGCTTTGAAGCAATGGAAGAAAGTCATTTGGTTGGATGAATCTCTTTTCACATTGTTTTCAACTTCTGGCAGAGTTAACGTTCCACTAATATAATATGGCGGACGTTCGGTGATGATTTGGCAGCAATATCGTTGTATTCCACGGGCCCAATGGGTATTCTGCATGGTCGCATTACCGCCAAGAATTATGTGCACGTCTTGGCTGATTAGGGTCACGCCATGGTATAATGTTTGATCCTCAGTGATAACGTGTTCCCCATGCTTCTCCATCATCGGTTCCAAAACTTCCACTATTTTGCAGGAAGAACGGTAAGAGATTTCCTTGAAAACCATACAGGACCCGTATTTACCCATTCTGCGATGACTGGACGCCGTTTTGAATGCCAAGGGTTTTTTTTTACACCGCATTAGGCATGGTAATGTATTGTGAATGTATTGTTTTGTGTGTGTGTGTGTGTGTGTGTGTTTCCATATTCCACCCCCTGTATGCAGGGTGAGTCACTAACTATTGCCACCTAGAATAGCTCCGAAAGTATGATAGGAGCTGAAAAGTTTGCGGGACAAAGATTGCATGGGACAACGGGGGCCGTAATATGACGTTGGTCTTTTATTGCTAGGTGGAGTCGCTTCAGAGATATGAAGGTCAACTTCGTTTTTTTTTTTTAATGGGTACATCGACTCTTATCGAAACACATGCTCTGACAATTCTCTCTCGCATATCTTCAGGTGTAGTTGGAACGTCTTTATGAACAATGTCTCTTACGAATCCCCACAAGAAAAAATCCAGAGTCATAGAGTCCAGCGAACGAGCCAGCCACAAAAAACTCCTCTTCGTCCAACTCCACGATTTGAGATTTGTCCCTGCAACTCATTTCTAGCCATCAGCGAAAAATGTGCCGGACATCCATCATGTTGATATCACATTCTGTTCCTTGTTCCTAAAGATATTTCTTCCAATAACAGGCCTAATGTTTCTTGCAGGAATGTGGTGTACTTCCTAACATTAAGATATCCTTCAATGAAATAGGGGCCTATAATTCTGTCCGCCAGAATCCCACACTATACATTCACCGACCGCTGTTTTTGGTGTGCAACTTGCTACAGCCAACATGGATTTTCAGTTGCCCAATAATGCGTGTCATACAAATTAACATTTTCATTGTTCGTTTCTGTTGTATATCTTTCCAGTTGTGAACTTGTAAAGACATGTGATGGATTGATTTAGTTGGAGTATCAATGATGACTATGAAGTTTAGATTCGCTGGGATTGATAAAGCTCATGGTTGGCTCTGAGCACTATGGGACTCAACTGCTGAGGTCATTAGTCCCCTAGAACTTAGAACTAGTTAAACCTAACTATCCTAAGGACATCACAAACATCCATACCCGAGGCAGGATTCGAACCTGCGACCGTAGCGGTCTTCCGGTTCCAGACTGCAGCGCCTTTAACCGCACGGCCACTTCGGCCGGCGGTAAAGCTCATGCTAACGAACATTGAGAGATAATCAGGTTTTCGAGAGTTTATTTCGCTGATCTACTTTATTAGTTAGCTCATGCTGCTGGGTGTAAATGCTATGTCTGCACAAAGTAATTATAAACTATGCACTGCTGATAGCTACTGACCAATTATTCAGCAAGGTGTTTCTATGTGGTCACCATTCGCATACATTGTTTATTTCTGAAAATAAGAGAGATTTGTATCTAAGCGTTACGATATCAAAGTTAAAATCAATGTGTTTCGAGCAATATTATTATCCTTCGGGATTTCAACCAACGAATCCAACCTCACTTAATATTTTACTAAAATATTCGCTAATGTGTCTCACTACTAGTATAAGTTTTCGTATAAATATTATTATGATGAATTGTTGGACTATAGAGCGACGACGTACGTCTACCCCTTTTTGATGACAGCGAGCCACGCTCAAAGTTAATGACAGTAAACTCTCAGCGCCCTGGCAGAACTTACTACTGCGACGTAATTGTCTGTATGGAAAGGAATGCACGACGTGAAAGGTAGCAGCAAGACCCCGCCAGCATCGTCGTACTTTCATGGCTGTACTGCCACATTAACAAGTCTAAAAACTTTGAGAACGAATTGAAAAGCGAAAAGCAGCTTATCTCAAAATTTAATATCGCTTCTACATTCTCGCATTATTCATCTGTCTTTCGCAATACACGTGCTCGAATATTAAGTATTTTTGGATATCCTCTACACAACTAAATTTTGGTTTAAGTGAGATAATTATCTTCGGAAGTTACGAGGTACTGAGGCGCTACATTCTATGAATGCCACTCACAAGAAGGGCAAATAAAGCTCAACTGCTTTGCCGTGCGAATAAAGATACAGACTTACGTAAAGCAATTACGAGACGCAATAACACTAATGAAAACTCGTCAGCCGCCGGAACGGAAGAAGTTTTGACGAGTTGCCGTCTTATCATCTTTAGGGCTGCAGCATGAAACGTAGATTAACGAGCAACGTCGATGTTTATACTCCGCTCTATTCCACAGGAGAATTCATTTGTTCCATCTATGAAAGAAGCCCGAGATCACAAAAAGTGAGCAGCATTTTTGATGCGTAGAGCGAATGAAATGGTGCAGTTGTCTCAAAATATCTTTAAAGGAAGATCTTAGAGAGAGCTTGCTGTAATATCTGGAAGAAAGGCATACTTGCCATTGTATTAAACTGGACTGAAGGTTTGCTTGAAAAGTTACAAAAATTATGTCTGTGGGTATCCCTGTCTCTCAGTATATTTCATACCAATACATCTTCGTGAAGGGAAGTGTGCGTACCGGAGAGCACTCTGGCGACGTGGAGCAGTTAATATGAAAATGGATGAGCACTTTGGAGAAGCTCAAATGATAATATAGTTGGCAGATTTCCCAAACCATGTTGTTCATTTTTTTTTATTGTATCTTTGAGGACCAACTATTAAAGTTCGAAAAAGCTTTTCGATCTAAAAAAGTTAAGTGGAACGGAAGTTTAGTAAACGCGTTAAGTGAATTCTGCTAAAACAGGATCCTATGGTGTTCAGCGATCAGTCTCACTCCAGCTTGTGATGGTCATATCGACGGCATCGTGTCTGTACACGTCCCAGTGGAAGATCAACGAAGGCAGAGTCTCTCTAGACGCTTACCTCTCCGTTTCCAGGAATCATTGTGTTGAGAGCTATTGAATATTACAACAGGTCTAACTTGGCAGTTATTAAAGGAAGGCTGAACGTTGGCCAGCACGTGGCAACAACGGAAAACAAAAAAAATGATTCAAATGGCTCTAAGCACTATGGGATTTAACATCTGAGGTCATCAGTCCCCTAGACTTAGAACTACGTAAACCTAACTAACCTAAGGACATCACACACATCCATGCCCGAGGCAGGATTCGAACCCGCGACCGTAGCAGTCGCACGGTTCCGGGCTGCGCGCCTAGAACCGCGAGACCACCGCGGCCGGCTCGGATGATTGACTGACCCGATTTGTCACCTATAACGCACACCTGGTTTGCGATGAGGAAACGTAGACTTCCGTGCAAGCATCCAGTCAGCAGTCTTCGTAAACTGACAATTGATTGTTTCATCCATGACAAGAACTCCCCGAGATGACATCTGAAGTCTGTTTACTTCCAATCCACAATGCATACAGTAGTGTACTAGTATCCTCGGGAGGCCTGAGAATTGTAACCTCCCTTCCCATATATTTTACAGTTCAGTTTTGCGGCGATCATACGTAGGTACGGGGTAGTTAAAAGAGAGAACATATTTCGTTGCAAAACGAATTTGACCATTTTGCCAAATACGGAAACGTATCTCTTTGTTTTGTGAATGTTGAAATTCCTCAAATTTACGTGGAAAAATGTTGCTCTGAAAGGATAGCTGTACAGATCAGTTCACATTTTTGCACATAACACACTTCCTAACAGTCCTTAGTCTGACCTTGATCTTATTCACAGTTTAATTATTTCGCTTTTCACATCAAAGTTAGCTTTTGCTATATTCCTTTTCTGAATTAACTTATCAGCTTTTAACTGTCCATGGTAGGCTTTTCTTATGACTATTAAAACAGTAATATCTTCTGCCAACTGAATAAATCACGGAATAATGTAGATACAGAGGTACAAATTGACACACATGCTTGGAATGACATGGGGTACTATTAGAACCAAAAAAAAAAAAAAATACAAAAGTTCAAAAATGTCCAACAGATGGCGCTTCATCTGATCAGAATAGCAATAATTAGCATAACAAAGTAAGACAAAGCAAAGATGATGTTCTTTACAGGAAATGCTCAATATGTCCACCATCATTCCTCAACAATAGCTGTAGTCAAGGAATAATGTTGTGAACAGCACTGTAAAGCATGTCCGGAGTTATGATGAGGCATTGGCGTCGGATGTTGTTTTTCAGCATCCCTAGAGATGTCGGTCGATCACGATACACTTGCGACTTCACGTAACCCCAAAGCCAATAATCGCACGGACTGAGGCCCTGGGAGGCCAAGCATGCCGAAAGTGGCGGCTGAGCACACGGTCATCACCAAACGACGCGCGCAAGAGATCTTTCACGCGTTTAGCAATATGGGGTGGAGTGCCATCCTGCATTAACATCGTACGTTCCTGTAGGTGTTTGCCAGGCTGTAGATGATGCGATTCTGTAACATATCGGCGTACCTCTCACCCGTCACGGTAGCAGTTACAAAACCAGAATCACGCATTTCCTCGAAGAAAAAAGGCCCGATAACGGTAGATGTGGTAAATCCAACCCATACCGTGACTTTCTCGTCGTGCAATGGAGTTTCCACGACAGTTCTAGGATTTTCGGTAGCCCAAATTCTGCAGTTGTGGGCGTTGACAGAACCTCGGAGCGTGAAATGAGCTTCGTCAGTCCACAACACGTTACTCAACCATTCGTCATCTTCCGCCATCTTTTGAAACGCCCACACCGCAAATGCCCTCCGCTTCACTAAATCGCCAGGTAACAGTTCATGATGCCAATGGATTTTGTACGGATAGCATCTGAGGGTACGCCTCAGTGCCAACCAAACAGTAGTGTATGGAATGCCAGTGCGATGTGTGACTGCACGAGCGCTGACTTCCCCGTGCATAGACGAACCCGCTACAGTCTCCATTTCTTCCTGAACTGTCTCAGCAGCATTGCGCCTTGTGCTCGGTCGGCTACTACGGGGTCTATCGTCTAAAAAACCCGTGGCTTCGAACTTCTAAATCATTCTCGCCACAGCTGCATTTGTCAACGGACCTTTACCCGTCCGAATCCCCTTCCTATGGCGAAAGGATCGTAACGCTGAACTAGCACATTCCCCATTCTGATAATACAGCTTCACTAAAAGCGCCTTTTAAGGTAACGTCAACATGCTGCGACTGCTGGCGCATCTGATTCTCTCTCTCATTACAGCTCCTTTTATACACGACTGTCATGCGCAGTCACTGACGTTTTGCTGTCCAGCGCCAACTGTCGGACATTTTGTGAACTTTGTTTTTTTTGTTCTAATAAAATCCCATGTCATTCCTAGCATTTATGTCAATTTTTACCTCTCTATCTACATTATTCCGTGGTTTATTCAGTTTTCAAATTTACACTGACTTTTTGATCACCCGGTATATAACTACGCACATCTTGCTCAGTATTATCCTACCAACCCACAGAACAATTACGAACAGATAACTTCTCACTTTAGCAAACTATTCAATAACTTTGGTGTGACGTATCTACACGTGGCCATTCCGCACGCAACCCGAACAACTTTATACTTCCCAACTGGCGCGTGACTGGCAGCGTACGGGCACTGGACAAAAAAACAATGCAATGCCCATGCCGGAAGAAAAGGCATGCTCAGCTCCGAAAGTTCCAGAGGACTAGCGACGCGTGAGCGGTAGGTTGTCTCACAGTATTCCACTTTAGATTACAACATTTGTCATAACAATATGCTTGTTAATTGTAAATGTACATGCCATCACCGTACCTTTAAATTTAATTTATTGAATTCATCCCACTTAACACTTAATACACGTCAATTTGAAGAAAAAGCAGAAACAAGTAAATCTGAATTGAAATGAAATTGGTGTCCTAATATGAGACAGTCAGAGGAAACACTTAATATCGAGCAGTATACGATTGGGTATACCAGAAGTAATAGTCGTCTCTTCCTTACAGCCTGTCGAACATTTTCTGTGTTTATTCTGTAGACGAAGTGGAATTAGGGTATACAAAAGCTCTTTCTCAAGTTAACATTCTTTAGGATCCCATGGATAGCGTTCCTTGCACAGTGCCCACTTCTCTAGGTCAGTTTACTGAGAAACGACCATTGCAGAACATGCATGCAGTATCTTCTTCTCCAGATAGCACATCTGAAACATTTTCCTTTGTTAGATTTGTGCCAGACTCCGAATGACTGGAAGATTGTGTTTCCTATGCTTCCCTCTTTTTCTGTTTCAAGAACAAAACTTCTGCTTCTTTCTCATTTGATGCCACTACAACTTTTTTCTCTTCAAATTGTTTCAAACTTTGCCTGTATGAGGACGATGTTAGCTACTTAACAGATTCAGAAGGTGTTGATTTTACTAGGGCTTGTGGCCCTTGATGTGGCTTGTTGATTTTGAGAGCTGGACAGATACTAGTTGGACTCACATTTACTCCGTTGTTTGCATCATGTATGTCGGACTCCTGGTATATTGCAAAGACATTGTCTCTACGTATATGCCTGTTACAAGGCCTTTTCCATTGATACTGCTTTCAAGTAGAACTTCGTAATGAGTTACTACTTGACTTGGGTTACTTTCCCACCAGGTTTATACTTCTTGGGGGCAATGTGTTTTAAACAATCCCACGAATTCCGCACATTTTAGGCGTTGGATAGGGTGATAAGTAATTGACGTGGGCCCGATTTTCTCCTTGCTTTGTGTATCACAGAAATGTGATGTGATGGCCATGAAGTATCAGCACAACAGGATCATCACCAAATGCCTTCACGAAGTTCACAAAATTGTGAAACCACCTAGTAAAAAGTGAGCCTGAGTTCAGCTATTATGACGGCAAGTTGAAGTTATCCCAACATTAGGTAGCTTCTATTAATATGCCATATTGTCACGCATTACGATAACTGTGGTATCGCATTTTAGGAATAAGTTATCTGGAACTAAAAACTCTGCGTCATACTTACGCTACTCGGTTTGAAGGACAATTCATTATATCTAATGGAAGAGTACTTTGTGAAGAATATAATCAAATGAATTTCGTTGCGAGAGCTACTCAGTTTCAGGTATTGAAGACCTACAAGCACATACACTCAAAAAGCTTGAAATTCAATGCTTTTAAAATTAAGGATTTTCGAAAATGTCCAGCTCCATAATGGTCTTATTGTACTGCTCTACCAAGTTCTCATACGTCCCAAGACAGACGAACAGAATGTAGGTGTCTCACATTACCGAAATCTCCCATAATAGGCACATTTCTTCTATATTCAGATTCCTTTTCAGCAATTATAGAATTCTGTTGGTAAATCAAAAACAATATCAAATCAGAATATAAACAGCCAGTTTCTGACATTAAATACCGATTGCAGTATAGTACAGCTTAGTCCATTCCGTTATCTGGCTTCCGCAGTTTCATACCCACAGACCACCTACATTATTGAGTTCTGCCTTTTCCTTGAAAATCAAGGAGAAACCAACCATAATTTTTTGGAAAACCATGTTCTACGAGACCAAATACACTGGGTTGTTCAACTATTTTCGCAGCATATTTGTAATTTTATATTGAGACCAAGCTATATAAGCTCATATTTAAACATTCATTCTTTCTTAATCAATTTCATCTTAATGATTTGTTCTCTTTCATCTGTTTTCCCGTTCTGTCCGCTAATTCTGTAAATAGTTTCAAGAAATACAGACAAAACTTTCTTTTCGGCCACTTAATTCTGACCTGATTGAGTTTGAAATTGAGAGTGATAGTGAATTTTATTGTTCGCGAACATAAGTGCAAAACGATTTCTGTTGAGTTCAAAGAAGTATGTCATTACTCGTTTCGTTCGTGCTAAGGAATTGAACAGTTATTCGATTAATTACTATCTCCAACATTTCAAGTACGAGCTTCATAAAACATATTGCTGAGCGACTGACTGGTGGATATAAGATCACTTACTCCTCAAAGTGGTAATATTTCCTCGTTCCCATAAAAGCATTGCCCTTAAAATAACTTGGATGAATTTTGTTTAAAGCTTCGTGAATTTTTTGACAGAAATACAGTTTTTGTTAGCTCATACTACTGTAAATACAGGGTAGAGCAAATAAAAGTGGCCCGGAGAACAGTGTTCCAGGATACAAAGAAACACAGCAGAGGAAAGGAAATACAGTACTAACCTGACTATAGAAGACGCTGAAAGTGACCACCATTCATCTCTTGGCACTTTTGGACCCTGGTCAGCACGTTGCTGAAGGCAGATCGAAACTATACTGCGCCGCGCGGGATTAGCCGCGCGCTCTAAGGCGCTGCAGTCATGGACTGTGCGGCTGGTCCCGGCGGAGGTTCGAGTCCTCCCTCGGGCATGGGTGTGTGTGTTTGTCCTTAGGATAATTTGGATTAAGTCGTGTGTAAGCTTAGGGACTGATGACCTTAGCAGTTAAGTCCCATAAGATTTCACACACATTTGAACATTTGAAACTATACTGCTGGAATTGCTGCAATCTCGCCCGAAATGTTCTGCTGCAGTTCTTGAAGACTTTGAGGGTTGTTGCGATACATCCTAGACTTGAGGGCTCCCCAGAAAATGAAATAGCACACTGACAGATCAGGTGACCAAAAAATAGGTGGCCACCTGGGATCGCGACTACAAAAAATGTTCAAATGTGTGTGAAATCTTATGGGACTTAACTGCTAAGGTCATCAGTCCCTAAGCTTACACACTAATTAACCTAAATTATCCTAAGGACAAACACACATACCCATGCCCGAGGGAGGACTCGAACCTCCGCCGGGACCAGCCGCACAGTCCATGACTGCAGCGCCCGAGACTGCTCGGCTAATCCCGCGCGGCTCGCGACTACACTACAGGTCCAGGTAGAGAATGTGGATGTTCGACGTGATATGCCAGTCTCTTGCGACAGGCGTAGGGTATATTTGGTAGGACTCTGAATCATTTTCTGGTGACCTGCAGCGCCACATTTTCTGCTTTGCGGGCACGTTTCGGAATCTTTTTGGCTTGTTCAAAACAGATCCTGTCTGACTTCATTTTCGGACTAAGTGCTGCGTGGCACTCTTTGTTGGCACTTTAACACCATTGAACTTCTCAGCAAACAACTGACCACACCGTTTCCATTACTTTCTTTCCACAATATGAACACCGTTGCTCCACTGTGAGAACCGTCGTCTCCTTTCCACTGCTCCCCTCACACTGATAGCCTGCAATATGCTCTGAACCTGTGTGGATTACGTGGCGTACGTAGTAGCGGTGCGTGCGTCGCGGGGTATGGTTATATGCATACATTCACGTCCATTCGTATTCACTCGTCCGGGCCACTTTCATTCCGCCCAGCCTGTATAAATATATATGCACCAATATTATCTCATGAAGACAAAATAAGTTAGCACAGAAAGGTCGCTGTCACCTACCACGACGGGGAAATAAATGATACTGGCCAGATGGAGGGCCGGCCGCTGTGGCCGAGCAGTTCTAGGCGCTACAGTCCGGAACTACACTGCTGCTACGGTCGCAGGTTCGAATCCAGCCTCGGGCATGGATGTGTGTGATGTCCTTAGGTTAGTTAGGTTTAAGTAGTTCTAAGTCTAGGGGCCTGATGACCTCAGATGGTAAGTTCCATAGTGCTTAGAGCCATTTGAACCATTTTGAGACATATGGCGGAACTGAACTCTGATTGGAAGAGAGACGACCAGGCTCTTTGACCGTTAGTTACCCACACAACAATACTAACACCTCCTTCATACCACATCCTAGAGCTTTCGGTCAAATCACTACATACTGCGCTGTCCACATTCTACTCTTTCGTATGTAATGTTCAGTTTGTATTAATTCCCAGTTTTGTGTATTGTACATCTTCATCATCATCAGTTATCTGCTATATTAGCAGGTCCTTTGCCTCTCAATTTTCTGCGATCCATTGCTTCCTTCGTAAGGCTACTGTATGTTGTACCGTCCATCATGTCATCCAGTATCTGGAATCTCTTCCTTCCTGGCTTCCTTTTCCCTTCTACATAACCTTCTAAAACTGTTTTTATCAGTCCGTCATTCTTTCTTAATATATGCCCAATCCAATTTCTTTTTCTTCTCTTTATTACATCTAGTAACTGTCTTTTCTCTCCCACTCTTCTCAGTACCTCTTCATTTTTTACTCTGTCCATCCAACTTATTCTTTCCATCCTCCGCCATGTCCGGATCTCAAAAGCCTCCAGCCTTTCTCTGTCTTTTTTCCTCATAGTCCATGTTTCAGCGCCATATAGAAGAACACTCCATACAAGGCATATTATGAGTCTCTTTCTGAGTTCTCTGTCCAGACCGCTGCAGAAACTTCTCCTTTTCTTATAAAACGCCTCTTTTGCCATTGCTATCCTTGTTTTAATTTCTGTGGTGCACTTCCAGTCGGTGTCTATCCTGCTTCCAAGCTACTTAACATTTTGCACCTGTTCTAGTATTTCTCCATTCAGCATGATTTTTATTTCCTTATTTCCTCCTAGTGCCAATTCTTTTGTTTTATTTGTGTTAATTTTCATTCCATATTTTCTCCGTTAGATGCAATGGTGTCCACCAAATCCTGTAATTCTTTTTCCCCTGTGGCTAAAAGGACCATGTCATCAGTAAACCTCAAACACCCTACTCTTCTTCCTCCAATTTCTACTCCTTTTCCAAGTAGAGGTTGAAAAGAGTAGGTGATAGACAGAATCCTCGTCTTACTCCTTTTCCTAGTCTGATCCACTTTGTACTTTCTCCTCTCACTCTAACTGAAACTTTTTGATTAAGATGTAATGAGTTTATAAGTCTTCTGGTTTTCCAGTCCACTCTCTTTTCCCTCATTATAGTCGCCAGCTTGTCCCAAACCACATTGTCAATGCCTTTTCTAGATCGATGAAGCACATACACTCCCGGAAATTGAAATAAGAACACCGTGAATTCATTGTCCCAGGAAGGGGAAACTTTATTGACACATTCCTGGGGTCAGATACATCACATGATCACACTGACAGAACCACAGGCACATAGACACAGGCAACAGAGCATGCACAATATCGGCACTAGTACAGTGTATATCCACCTTTCGCAGCAATGCAGGCTGCTATTCTCCCATGGAGACGATCGTAGAGATGCTGGATGTAGTCCTGTGGAACGGCTTGCCATGCCATTTCCACCTGGCGCCTCAGTTGGACCAGCGTTCGTGCTGGACGTGCAGACCGCGTGAGACGACGCTTCATCCAGTCCCAAACATGCTCAATGGGGGACAGATCCGGAGATCTTGCTGGCCAGGGTAGTTGACTTACACCTTCTAGAGCACGTTGGGTGGCACGGGATACATGCGGACGTGCATTGTCCTGTTGGAACAGCAAGTTCCCTTGCCGGTCTAGGAATGGTAGAACGATGGGTTCGATGACGGTTTGGATGTACCGTACACTATTCAGTGTCCCCTCGACGATCACCAGTGGTGTACGGCCAGTGTAGGAGATCGCTCCCCACACCATGATGCCGGGTGTTGGCCCTGTGTGCCTCGGTCGTATGCAGTCCTGATTGTGGCGCTCACCTGCACGGCGCCAAACACGCATACGACCATCATTGGCACCAAGGCAGAAGCGACTCTCATCGCTGAAGACGACACGTCTCCATTCGTCCCTCCATTCACGCCTGTCGCGACACCACTGGAGGCGGGCTGCACGATGTTGGGGCGTGAGCGGAAGACGGCCTAACGGTGTGCGGGACCGTAGCCCAGCTTCATGGAGACGGTTGCGAATGGTCCTCGCCGATACCCCAGGAGCAACAGTGTCCCTAATTTTCTGGGAAGTGGCGGTGCGGTCCCCTACGGCACTGCGTAGGATCCTACGGTCTTGGCGTGCATCCGTGCGTCGCTGCGGTCCGGTCCCAGGTCGACGGGCACGTGCACCTTCCGCCGACCACTGGCGACAACATCGATGTACTGTGGAGACCTCACGCCCCACGTGTTGAGCAATTCGGCGGTACGTCCACCCGGCCTCCCGCATGCCCACTATACGCCCTCGCTCAAAGTCCGTCAACTGCACATACGGTTCACGTCCACGCTGTCGCGGCATGCTACCAGTTTTAAAGACTGCGATGGAGCTCCGTATGCCATGGCAAACTGGCTGACACTGACGGCGGCGGTGCACAAATGCTGCGCAGCTAGCGCCATTCGACGGCCAACACCGCGGTTCCTGGTGTGTCCGCTGTGCCGTGCGTGTGATCATTGCTTGTACAGCCCTCTCGCAGTGTCCGGAGCAAGTATGGTGGGTCTGACACACCGGTGTCAATGTGTTCTTTTTTCCATTTCCAGGAGTGTATATAGGTGTCTTCCTTTTTCAATAAACCTTTCTCCCAAGATTCGCGGGAGCCCCATTGCATCTCTGGTGCCCGTATTCCGTCTAAAGCCAAACTGCTCCTCGCCAAGATTCTCCACCATTAATTTTTCAAGTCTTTTATTAATTATTCTTAACATCATTTTGGCTGCATGTGAAATGAGGCTGATTGTCCTGTGTTCGCTGCATTTCTTGGTTCCTCGTTTTTTCGGTAATGGTATCATTACTGTTGTCAGAAAGTCCTCAGGCCATTTACCACTGTCATATATTTTATTACATAACCTCAATATGTCTATTATTCCATCTTGGTTCAAGCATTTTAGTATTTCTCCCGGTATCGTATCTGTACCTACCGCTTTGCCATTTTTCATTGCAGCAATGGCAGACTTTACTTCTTCCATTATGATGGTTGGTCCTTTCTCTTCATCACTTACACTGTTGTGTGATTCAAATTTCAGAGTTTCTGGTTTGCTGTTTATGTCATATAGCTCTTTTAGATATTCTTCCCATCTCTGGAGGACATCGTCACGATCTTTGTACACTACCTCTTCGTCTTTACTCAAAATTTCCATCGTAGCACTTCCTGCTCTGTTTTGTTCCCATGCCATAGACTTTACTCTGTTGTATAGTAAGTCGTATTTGTACATCTTACTGGTATTTTAATATGTTGTCGCTATAGCCCAAAAAGACATTGATCCAGCGAATGTTTGCAACAATCTGTGATGTGGCTGTACACACCTAGTTTACCCGATGAAGGATTTAGCCGTTTTGTCGACTGTACACGCCAGACCATCGCCGTTTCAGGCCTCCTGGAAACATAACTGCTACCATCGGCCTTAAATCTCCACAAAATTTACCAACCACTGAATATGAAACCATGTGTGAACTACTGTTAAAGGCTGAGTCGTTCTTCTCTACCTTACATTAAGTTATGCCTACCCTGGTAAAAGCGCTGATTGTATCTCTGTTACGTTTGATAAGTTTCAAGTAAATTTGTTTCTAATTCGCGTTTCCGTGCTGTTTACTGAATATTGTTCCTTTCACTTCTCATTTTGAGATGTATACCACTGGTTCATTTAAATATAAAGTTAATGACAATTTATACAATAAGGGTAAAAAAAATCTCAACAGCAAGAAGGAGTTGTGCGACATAAACGGAAGTTGGTGGGTGTATTTTTACATCTGAAAGATTATGTCTAATCAGATTTCGCACCAATCACATAAAAAATGGTTCAAATGGTTCTTAGCACTATGGGACTTAACTTCTGAGGTCATGAGTCCCCCAGAACTTTGAACTACTTAAACCTAACTAACCTAAGGACATCACACTCATCCATGCCCGAGACAGGATTCGAACCTGCGACCGTAGCGGTCGCACGATTCCAGACAGTACCTCCTAGAACCGCTCGGCCACTCCAGCCGGCGCCAACCACATACAAACGGTGCAAGTAGCTCCATTATGAGAAATCAAATCAGGTTTGCTTGAAATACATCCTGTAACGGTCGTGAGCGTTAGTTACTTTTGAGATTGAACGTGGTGAGTTAATGTTGTCAACAATGCCTGCAAGGTGCATTACCAGCACCTCACCGAGTTTGAACGCGGTCGTGTAATACGGCTACGAGAAACTGGATGTTTCTTCTGGGATACTACAGGAAGACTTGGCAATAATGTAGCCACTGTACGTGACTACTGGCAGCGGTGGTCACAGACCGCAAGAAGACCGGGCTTCGGACAGCAACGTGGCACTATCGAGAGGTAAGACCAATGTGTTCGGCGCAGGGCTGTGGCACATATACTGCATCTACAGTAGCAATATGTGCATCAGTTGGAACTACAGTTACACAGCTTACTGTTACAAATCCGTTACTTCGAGGACAGCTCCGAGCCAGACGCCCTGCAGCAAGCATTTCACTGACCCCAAATCACCGCCGTTTGCGACTTCACTTGGGTCAAACGAGAGCTCACTGGAGAGCAGGGTGGAGGTCTGTTGTGTTTTCTAATGAAAATTGGTTCCGTCTCGTTGCCAGTACCAGCCGTGTGTTGGTTAGAAGGAAGCCAACTGAGACCCTGCAAACAACCTGCCTGCATGCTAGACACACTGGACTTACACGTGGAATTATGGTCTGGGGTGTGATTTCGTATGACAGAAGAAGCACTCTTGTGGTTATCCCACGCACCCTGGCTACAAATTTGTACGGCAATATAGTGATTCGACCTCTTATGCTGTCATTCGTGAACAGCATTCCAGGGGGTGTTTCCCAACATTATAACGCTTGTCGATATACCGTTGTTGTAACCCTACACACCCACAGAGTGTCGACATGCCTTGGCCTGCACGATCACCAGATCTGTTTCCAATCTAGCACATATGGACCATCATTGGACGACATCTCGACCGTCATCCACAAACAGCACTAGCCGTCCCTCTATTCACCAACCAAGTGCAACAGGCATGGAATACCATCCTACAAATTAACATCCGACACCTTTACAACACAATGCACGTACGTTTTCATGCTCGCATTCAACATTCTGGAGATTACCTCGGTTATTAATGTACCAGCATTTCAAATTTGCAAAGGTTTAGCTCACTCTTACATAAACCTGTGGTCATGTAATGTTAGTTACTTAAAGATGTACCTAGATAAACGCATTTCCGACATTTCATTACTCAACATTAATCAATTTTTACTGCTGTCATTTTTTTCCTTCGGCGTAAATAAAACAAGCACTCCTAAAAACAATCGATTGATGTCTTATACGGGCGTATTTAATCTACATGTTAGTAAAAAATGTAGTTTTAAAGTTCAAGAAATTCGCTTTTAAAACGTTTCAGAGCAAAAATGAGGAAGACTAACTGGGCTTTAACGCGCTCTGTATGTTTCAAAGACGAGTTCTTACAGTGGTAGCAGTGAAAGTCCTGAAGTGAATAAAAGTAAGACAGAAATATTTCAGCAGCACGTAGCTAGTGAGCGTGCTACGAGTATATTGCAGTCACCCGCACAAAAGAATTTTATAACATGAGCCGAGGGCTTAAATTTAACAATTCATCGTACGCTATGACGTCCCTCACTTTCAGAGGAAAGTGGGAAAAAGGAAACCTCTCTAAATCATGTATTTGTGTAATATTTTTTGTGCGCAGTTCATGGGGTTGTCGTTCTGAAATAGATACTTCCCCACACAGCGATAATTCACTCAGGGCTTAGCTTAACATAAACAGCCGCACTGCCATCAGATTTCTCTGTGTCAATACGTTACCGCCACCGAGTATTGAAGATTTACTGAATGTATCCACCTGGCTGTCTTGTTCAGTGTAGAGCAATCACTTGACTTTCCTCGCTGTTCCAAGTCATAGGCATTCTTAAATATAACTTCTCGTTCAAGCCTGTTGTTGTAATAACGCAACATGTCACCTGTAATTTAATTTTATTAGTTTATGAAAAATATCTCTTGTCAAAAGTGATTTACTTTTATCATGTTCTACGTGATGCTCTAAATTCAGTGGTATTAAAAATGTAATTTCTTTGTTATGAAAATTTGTGCGTAAATTGTGAAATAATGACTAGGTTCTAACGTATACACTCGTAGTTGTGTGGATACAAATATGGTAGTTAAATATTGATAGTGTTCAACCTCCACTAACATGCGACTAAAGTTAGTAGGTCTCTTGAAACGCTTGCATTTCTCGGAGACTCAGTTGAACAGGAACCAGTCAACTTTTTCGAACAAACTGCACAAAATGACGCATTGTCACATTTTCAGACAGAGACACACTGCTACGGAGCTCTGTTCTGTAATCAATATCCTGTTGTATCATTGGAAAATTTCAGCGACATGGGCATCGCATAAAACAAACTTCCATCATGTCCATATGTGAGACGTAACAGTTAGGTGGGTCGTCTACTCTACATGCGATAGGAATCTTTTCCAAAGGTATTAAAATATTTTAAAAAGTCGATAATTTCAACTTTTACTGGTCTTTTCGCTGGTCATGAAAACTCTAGTATCAGTAGCACGTAAGTGTTCGAACAGTTGAAGTTAAAAGAATTGTTGAATAGATGTTTTCATCGAAAGCTACCTTCACAGTTATTTCACAGTTAATTATATCCTACTAAGGTTATTCGTGGAATTGTCATATGTGAAATATATTGAACGGCTACTCACATAATGGCGTCCTCTATACCGTTTCACCTGTAAAACACCAGAAGATGACCGTGTAATTCATTCGATAAGTTCAGGGTATACACTATGTGATCAAAAGCACCCGGACACCCCAAAAAACATACGTTTTTCATATTAGGTGCATTGTGCTGTCACCTACTGCCAGGTACTCTATATCAGCGACCTTAGTAATCATTAGACATCGTGAGAGAGCAGACTGGGCCGCTCCCCGGAACTCACGGACTTCGAACGTGGTCTGGTGATTGGGTCTCACTTGTTTCATACGTCTAAACGCGAGATATCCACACTTCCAAACATAGCTAGGGCCATTGTTTCCGATGTGATAGTGAAGTAGAAACGTGAAGGGACACGTGCAGCACAAAAGCGTACAGGCCAACCTCGTCTGTTGACTGACAGAGACCACAGACAGTTGAAGAGGGTCGCATTGTGTAATAGGCAGACATCTATCCAAACCATCACACAGGAATTCCAAATTGCATCAGGATCCACTGCAAGTACTATGACAGTTAGGCGGGAGGTGAGAAAACTTGGATTTCATGGTCGAGCGGCTGCTCATAAGCCACAAATTACGCCGGTAAATACCAAACGACCCCTCGTTTGGTGTAAGGAGCACAAACATTGAAGAGTGGAAACAAGTTGTGTGGAGTGGAGAATCACGGTACACAATGTGACGATCCGATGGCAGGGTGTGGGTATGGCGAATGCCCGGTGAACGTCATCTGCCAGCGTGTGTAGCGCCAATAGTACAATTCGGAAGAGGTGGTGTTATGGTGTGGTCGTGTTTTTCATGGAGGGGCTTGCACCCCTCGTTGTTTTGCGTGGCACTATTACAGCACAGGCCTACATTCATGTTTTAAGCAGCGTTTTGCTTCCCACTGTTGAAGAGGAATTCGGGGATGGCGATTGCATCTTTCAATTCCAGCATTACCGATGGAGGGTTCCACGAACTTGTAAGTCATTTTCAGCCAGGTGTCCGGATACTTTTGATCACAAAGTGTATTATAGTAGCACACGGACCACTCAGTGACTGTGAATGACGACGGGATAGTTCTAGAGCTCACAACTGGCACTCGATGACATACCACGTATGAAAATTAAAATTTGTGGTAAGATCGTATGGGACCAAACTGTTGAGGTCGTCGGTCCCTAGGCTTACACACTACTTAATATAACTTAAACTAACTTACGCTAAGGACAAAACACACACCCATGCCCGAGGGAGGACTCGAATCTCCGACGGAGGGAGCCGCGCGGACCGTGACAAGGCGCCTTCAGACCGCGCGGCTACCCTGTGCGGTATACAACGTATGTTGATCAGGTTTGTTAAATGGGTGAATTTCGAGTTTGAGCATCAGTTTCTGTTTGTTATAGTTGACCCTACACGTCTACTTAGTCCTTATAATACGGGAAATATTCAGGCTACACATGTCATCTTCAGCGGAAAAGGTGTCACCTGTGAAGAAGGAAGGAAGATTAGCGTTGAACGTCCAGTCTACAGAGAGATCATTGAAGGCGAATTTTTGTATGCAGTCAGCGAAGTGACTGACACTAATACTGGTATATTCAGCAGATCTGACGAATTCACTTTCTCCACAGAATGATGCAACCACTGCGGCTTGCGTGCATTCTGTGATACATGTTTGGAGCAAGAATTTCTCCGAAGAAACTGCGTCTGTCACAGCATTATGGTACGGAGGGGGAGGATGAGAGTAGTGTTTAACGTCACGTCGACAATGAGGTCATTAGAGACGGAGCACAAGCTTGGATTAGGGAAGGACGGGGAGGGCAATCGGCCGTGTCCTTTCAAAGCCACCATCCCTGCATTTGCTTGAACTGATTAAGGGAAATCACGGAAAATCTAAATCAGAATGGCCGGACGCGGGTTTGGACCGTCGTCCTGCCGAATGCGAGTGCAGGGTGCTAACCACTGCGCCCAACTCACTCGGTCATTCGGTACGCATTTGATGTTCAGTCCCTAGACCTACCGTAAGTCTGTTCATCAGAAACATCTGTGTGACATCGAAATCTAATTCATAGCTCACAAACCACTTTCTCGCCACAATTTACTGCACTTCAGTTACGTGATGGACCCACATCTAATTGTTAAACTGTTAATAGTGGGGCCGGCCGGGGTGGCCAAGCGGTTCTAGGCGCTACAGTCTGGAACCGCGCAACCGCGACGGTCGCCGGTTCGAATCCTGCCTCGGGCATGGATGTGTGTGATGTCGTTAGGTTAGTTAGGTTTAATTAGTTCTAAGTTCTAGGGGAATGATGACCTCAGATGTTAAGTCCCATAGTGCTCAGAGACAGATTGCTACGGATCAGTGCTCGCTGGACACTCTGTTGATTTTAACTGATTATTACCGAGCCACCGAGCCTTTTGTCCAAGTGCAGCTACTGTTATTTTCTTGTCACTCTCAAACCTGTGCTGACATCTGCATATACACTCCTGGAAATGGAAAAAAGAACACATTGACACCGGTGTGTCAGTCCCACCATACTTGCTCCGGACACTGCGAGAGGGCTGTACAAGCAATGATCACACGCACGGCACAGCGGACACACCAGGAACCGCGGTGTTGGCCGTCGAATGGCGCTAGCTGCGCAGCATTTGTGCACCGCCGCCGTCAGTGTCAGCCAGTTTGCCGTGGCATACGGAGCTCCATCGCTGTCTTTAACACTGGTAGCATGCCGCGACAGCGTGGACGTGAACCGTATGTGTAGTTGACGGACTTTGAGCGAGGGCGTATAGTGGGCATGCGGGAGGCCGGGTGGACGTACCGCCGAATTGCTCAACACGTGGGGCGTGAGGTCTCCACAGTACATCGATGTTGTCGCCAGTGGTCGGCGGAAGGTGCACGTGCCCGTCGACCTGGGACCGGACCGCAGCGACGCACGGATGCACGCCAAGACCGTAGGATCCTACGCAGTGCCGTAGGGGACCGCACCGCCACTTCCCAGCAAATTAGAGACACTGTTGCTCCTGGGGTATCGGCGAGGACCATTCGCAACCGTCTCCATGAAGCTGGGCTACGGTCCCGCACACCGTTAGGCCGTCTTCCGCTCACGCCCCAACATCGTGCAGCCCGCCTCCAGTGGTGTCGCGACAGGCGTGAATGGAGGGACGAATGGAGACGTGTCGTCTTCAGCGATGAGAGTCGCTTCTGCCTTGGTGCCAATGATGGTCGTATGCGTGTTTGGCGCCGTGCAGGTGAGCGCCACAATCAGGACTGCATACGACCGAGGCACACAGGGCCAACACCCGGCATCATGGTGTGGGGAGCGATCTCCTACACTGGCCGTACACCACTGGTGATCGTCGAGGGGACACTGAATAGTGCACGGTACATCCAAACCGTCATCGAACCCATCGTCTACCATTCCTAGACCGGCAAGGGAACTTGCTGTTCCAACAGGACAATGCACGTCCGCATGTATCCCTTGCCACCCAACGTGCTCTAGAAGGTGTAAGTCAACTATCCTGGCCAGCAAGATCTCCGGATCTGTCCCCCATTGAGCATGTTTGGGACTGGATGAAGCGTCGTCTCACGCGGTCTGCACGTCCAGCACGAACGCTCGTCCAACTGAGGCGCCAGGTGGAAATGGCATGGCAAGCCGTTCCACAGGACTACATCCAGCATCTCTACGATCGTCTCCATGGGAGAATAGCAGCCTGCATTGCTGCGAAAGGTGGATATACACTATACTAGTGCCGACATTGTGCATGCTCTGTTGCCTGTGTCTATGTGCCTGTGGTTCTGTCAGTGTGATCATGTGATGTATCTGACCCCAGGAATGTGTCAATAAAGTTTCCCCTTCCTGGGACAATGAATTCACGGTGTTCTTATTTCAATTTCCAGGAGTGTATCTAAATGAGTGCTAACATTGTGTATATAGTGTGTTCATTTTAAATGAAAACATTGAAATAACCCGAAAACTACGCATGAGATCAAAAAAGTTACAATTCTGATTAGTTTGTCTTGGAGGCGGACATCCGACGATGCCACAGTTGACCCGCCACTCCGTGCGTGGGGCCGGGGAGCAACTTTCAAATCTTCAATGGGAGCCTCCGTCTCTTATTGCAGATCACGATTCTACGGCAAAGTCTGTATACATTTTGTCTAATCATTTTTTTAGTTTCGCCACAGATAGCTCAGGTGATTCGTGTGAAAACGTTTCCAGAGTGATTATGACCGTACTACAGGAATTAACAGACTCTGAACGCGGAATGTAGTTGAAGATATACGCACGGGACATTCCTTTTTGGAAATCGTTAGGGAACTCAATATTCCGTGTACTGCAGTGTCAAGAGTGTGCCGAGAGTACCAAATTTCAGGCATTACATTTCACAACGAACAACGCAATGGCCGACGGCCACAACGAACAACGCAATGGCCGACGGCTTTCACTTGGCTACCGAGAGCAGCGGCGTATGCATAGTGTTGTCAATGGTAACACACAGACAGCATCGCGTGAAACAACAGCAGAAATCAATGTGGGACGTACAGCAAATAAACCCGTTAGGAAAGTGTGACGAAATTTGGCGTTAATGGGTTATGGCAGCAGACTACTAACCATAGAGCCTTTGCTAACAGCACAACGTTGACAGCAGCTCCTCTCCTGAGCTCGTGATCACATCGGTTGGACCTTAGAGCACTTGAAAACCGTAGCCGTGTCAGATAATTCCCGATTTCAGTTGCTATTACCTGTTGGTAGGATTCGAGTGTGGCGCAGATCCCACGAAGTCACGGACTCCAGTTGTTAACATGGCACTGTGCAAAGTGGTTGTGGCTCCATAATGGTGTGGGACTGTGTTTATTTGAGATGCACTGGTTCCTCTGGTCTAAATAAATCGATCATTGACTGAAAATGATATTGTTCGGCTACTTGGAGACCATTTGCAGCCATCCATGGATCACAAATGGTTCAAATGGCTCTGAGCACTATGGGACGTAACTTCTGAGGTCATCAGTGCACTAGAACTTAGAACTACTTAAACCTAACTAACCTAAGGACATCACACTCATCCATGCCCGACACAGGATTCGAACCTGCGACCGTAGCAGTCGCGCCGTTCCACACTGTAGCGCCTAGAACCGCTCGGACACCCAGGCCGGCAACAGCACATCATTCAGTGTTAGTCCATTATGTATTTTACATCGTTGCAGAGTATGAATTGGATTTTAAAAGTAATAAAATTTGGTTGATCGTTTAACTTCTACGTTTTTATTAAACCAAAGGTATTGCATCTGATGCAAGTACAGTTGGCATGCACAAACATAATATATATACAGGGTTGTCTGTTGATCGTGACCGGGCCAAATATCTCACGAAATAAGCGTCAAACGAAAAAAACTGCAAAGAACGAAACTTGTCTAGCTTGAAGGGGGAAACCAGATGGTGCAATGGTTGGCCCGCTAGATGGCCCTGCCATAGGTCAAACGGATATCAACTTCGTTTTTTTAAACAGGAGCCCCCATTTTTATTACATATTCGTGTAGTCCGTAAAGAAATATGAATGTTTTAGTTGCACCACATTTTCGCTTTGTGGTAGATGGCGCTGAAATATTCACAAACATGTAAGTACGTGGTATCACGTAACATTCCGCCAGTGCTGACGGTATTTGCTTCGTGATACATTACCCGTGTTAAAATGGACCGTTTACCAATTGCGGAAAAGGTTAATATCGTGTTGATGTATGGCTATTGTGATCAAAATGCCAAACGGGCGTGTGCTATGTATGCTGCTCGGTATCCTGGACATCATCCAAGTGTCCGGACCGTCCGCCGAATAGTTATGTTAGTTAAGGAAACAGGAATTGTTCAGCCACATGTGAAACGTCAACAACGACCTGCAACAAATGATGATGCCCAAGTAGGTGTTTTAGCTGCTGTCGCGGCTAATCCGCACATCAGTAGCAGACAAACTGCGCGAGAATCGGGAATCTCAAAAACGTCGGTGCTGAGAATGCTACATCAACATCGATTGCACCGGTACCATATTTCTATGCACCAGGAATTGCATGGCGACGACTTTGAACGTCGTGTACAGTTCTGCCACCGGGCATAAGAGAAATTAAGTGACGATCACAGATTTTTTGCACGCGTTCTATTTAGTGACGAAGCGTCATTCACCAACAGCGGTAATGTAAATCGGTATAATATGCACTACCGGTCAACGGAAAATCCACGATGGCTGCGACAATTGGAACATCAGCGACCTTGGTGGGTTAACGTACGGTGCAGCATTATGGGAGGAAGGATAATTGGCTCCCATTTTATCGATGGCAATCTTAATGGTGCAATGTATGCTGATTTCCTACGTAATGTTCTACCGATGTTACTACAAGATGTTTCACTGCATGACAGAATGGCGATGAACTTCCAACACGATGGATGTCCGGCACATAGCTCGCGTGCAAGTGAAGGGGTATTGAATAGCATATTTGATGACAGGTGAATTGGTCGTCGAAGCACCATACCATGGGCCTCACGTTCACCGGATCTGACGTCCCCGGATTTCTTTCTGAGGGGAAAGTTGAAGGATATTTGCTATCGTGATCCACCGACAACCCCTGACAACATGCGTCAGTGCATTGTCAATGCATGTGCGAACATTACGGAAGGCGAACTACTCGCTGTTGAGAGGAATGTCGTTACACGTATTGCCAAATGGATTGAGGTTGACGCACATCATTTTGAGCATTTATTGCATTAATGTGGTATTTACAGGTAATCACGTTGTGGCAGCATGCGTTTTGAGAAATTATGAGTTCACAAAGGTACATGTATCACGTGGGAACAACCGAAATAAAATGTTCAAACGTACCTAAGTTCTGTATTTTAATTTTAAAAACCTACCTGTTACCAACTGTTCGTCTAAAATTGTGAGCCATATGTTTGTGACTATTACAGCGAAACAAGTGGTCCAACTAAAAACATCATTCATATTTCTTTACGTACTACATGAATATGTAATAAAAATGGGGGTTCCTATTAAAAAAAACGCAGTTGATTTCCGTTTGACGTATGACAGCGTCATCTAACGGGCCAACCATGTCGCCATGTGGTTTCCCCTTTCAAGCTAGACAAGTTTCGTTTTTCTTAGTTTTTTCGTTTGACTATATATATATATATATATATATATATATATATATACTGAATAGAACGTTCGTCAACTTGATCGAAGGCGACAGTTTCCTGTTATATAGATAATGCCAAAGTTGTTTATGAACAACAGAAACGTGGTTCATTTAAACTCGACGAAGTATTGAAGCAAGTTTGATGTACATATTTTTTTAATCTGATGCTTTCTTTGGGGGAATTGTGTTTCCTGGCGCTATATGCGTGTTTCGATACACCATCCCTCTGTTTCACGTAAAAAATTAACAATTTTTCGAATAAAACCTGAATTAAACATCCACAATTTCAATTTTTCTATAAATACGGTTTACTTTGAAGTAGCACACTGGACGATAGCTACGTAGAACAAAGAAGTTCCGCAGGCTACGCTGCCCTTTGTACATCCTCACTCAGTTTCTAGACAGTTCACCTCTACTGGTTTTTAGGTGAATCTAGTACGGCACTGTTCGCATACGTAAAGAAAGCGAGGTAACGCTCTATAGGTACTCAAAACACCCAGCGTACAGGTAACGCTGGTACGACTTTAACTGAGAAAAGCTACTTGTAAAACTACTATAATCTACGATTATTTATGATAGCCTACGGCAGTTTATCAACTCTGCCAGTCACTGTCATCTCAATGGTGCTTTTTTTAAGGCTTTAGAGAGTAGCGAGAAGTGCCGGCCAAGTGCGGGGTCACGGTACTTACGCTTACTGTCGCGTCAGTATATGGGCGCAGTTGATATGCCCAGACGTTGGCGCTCTCAGCGGGAGCAAGCGGTGGCCGTTGTGTGTCCCTGACCTTCCCTTCATATCGATACTCAGGCTGGCACTTGGGACGCGATGGAGGGTGGGGGGGGGGGGGGGGGGAGGGGCGGGAGGCAATCCGAATCACTGTCGGATACTAAACCCCTCCCCCTTTAATCGCCACGTAGGCCGGAAATGGCCCGGCGTGTGCTAACCTCGTCCACGAAGGGGAGAGAGAGGAGCTGCAATTCCCACCAAAGGCTTCCGCGGTATTTCATCGTCGCGATCGGCTGGATCGGATGTCGCCGCCGTCTATGGAATTACCGGCCGATCGACGGTTTCCTCGGCGCCGCTTGGTGCTGCCTGCAGGGTACTGGGCGCCGGCTGTGATTCAGATGGGGACAGCAGCTCGCCCTCCACAGTGACCGATTTCCTGCTGAGGGGATCTCTGGCGTTACTGGGAGCCGGAAGTGGCTTAGGAGGATGAAATTAGTTTCACCTCCAGCAGCTCCCATCGCTGGTCTATGTCACCCCGTGTTAACACCTAAAACGAGAGCGGATCTTGTAGTAGTGGCAGGTAAGATGTTTGACAGGCTTATCCCGGGCGTGGTTGCTATAGTCGTATTTAAAATTTTAGATGCAAACGCAGTGGACTTTCCTGTGCTATGGGCATATTTATGGGGTAGCACTGCATTAATGGCACAGTCTGAGAAATCAGAGGCTAGCGTTCTAGCGTTAAGGGTTTGCCCTGACTGAATGTTGCCAAACAAAGAGGTCGAACTAAGACACTTCTGTTCTTTGATGTCCTTAGGAGTTGGTAACTTGCTTGACTGCGTCTACGTGAACCTGTGTGGGCGTGAGCCCTTCCGTACTTAATACGAGGCACTTTACACTTGGCTCAAAGAAACTGCATTTGTCGAGGCTATAACAAAGCCCATGGGCTTGAAGCCGCTCGAATAACATCTGCTGGTAGGAGATGAGGTACTGGTGGACGTAAGGCTGTGGGGGCGGATCGTGAGTCGTGCTTGAATATTTCAACGGATAGAGCACTTGTCCGCGAAAGGTACAGGTCCCAAATTCGAGTTTCGGTCCGTAACACGGTTCTAATGTGCCAAGAAATTTCAACATTGGTAGATTTTGCGGCTTCTGCTTGTCATCTAAATAATTAACACAATTTGGAATATTTTGGAAGACGTCCTGAAGATATCTCTATAATACTGCGGGAGCAGTGACGACCACAAATAGCAAAGTGTTATAACGAAACATGCCACATGTCGTATTAAGTATTATAAATGGTTTTGTCCAGTCCTCACTAGGTAACTGAAAATAGGCATGAACGAGATCTATCTCAGAAAAATAATGGCCCCAGCCAATATTGCCAACAACTCCCCTGACTTAGGAAGTGGATACAGATCTGCCTTAGCATGAGCGTTAATGATAGACTTAAAATTGCTACAATTTCTAAAATGATCCATTGGGAATCGTACGAACTATTACGGCCGTAGCCCACAGGCTTGCCATTAACTGGAATATTACAGCAATGCTTGGACATCCACTTCTTTCCACTTGATCGTGCATAGTGCAAGGTACTGGAAGTGCTCTAGAAGACTAAGGCACTGCTAACTTCTTTAAGGATACATGGGGATGGAATCCTGTTACATAACATAACGAACGTTCAAATAGTTGCTTATATTACGCACGTAACGTATCGAATTCTCTGAATGGTATCATGGATAAAATTAGATTCATACGGTCTTTTGTTTGGAAAACAAAAAGCGCAGAATCTTCTAGACCAAAAATGTTAGTTGTAGTCCAATTTGCCGATATTGTAAGGGTGCAGACATCTATAAAGTTGGCAGACGTGGGGACGCCCCATCATCAGAGTACAGGAGCGTTTTGGTGACTGCCTAAATGGTGCGCGGCAGTTGGTCTGAGGAAGTTAACACAGTAAGTCACACGTGAGAGCTGCGTGTACAATAACGCAACGGAATTCTGAAACTAGGTGCGAATAGTAATATACTGCCGAGTCACATTAATGCGACCACATGTCAAAAACATGAATAACCACATTTTACAGCTGAGGACCGTTACGAGACGTGCTGCGAAAGAGTCGATGAGGTTCTGGAAGATACGGAAAGGGATATGGAGCCGTGTCAAATCTACTGTTGTGACCACCTATCCTAGGTCGAGGATCTATGGCGCGAACAGCACGATCGAGGTGCTCCCACAGAGTCTTCATTGAGTTTAAATCCAGGGAGTTTGGTAGCCAGGCTAGTACGGCAAAATCATCCTGATGCTCTTCAAACCAAGCACGTACACTGCGAGCCTTGTGACCCATGTGGTGGATATGGTCCCCGAGAGTAGCATCATAGTCGTGTTGATCCATTGTGCCTCCCAGAATGACGAGTCACCTAGGAAATGCCACAAAAACATTCCCCAGACCAAAACGCCCCCTCCTCCGGCCTGGATCCTTCCGGTTATTGTTGCAGGGTGTTTTTTTTTAGACATTTCATGCCGTACACCCCAACGATGGAGCATGATTGGAAAAGAGCACAGGTAGTCCCAGTCTTCAAGAAAAGTCGTCGAGCAGATGCGCAAAACTATAGACCTATATCTATGACGTCGATCTGTTGTAGAATTTTAGAACATGTTTTTTGATCGCGTATCATGTCGTTTCTGGAAACCCAGAATCTGCTCTGTAGGAATCAACATGGATTCCGTAAACAGCGATCGTGTGAGACCCAACTCCCTTTATTTGTTCATGAGACCCAGAAAATAATAGATACAGGCTCCCAGGTAGATGCCATTTTCCTTGATTTCCGCAAGGCGTTCGATACAGTTCCGCACTGTCGCCTGATAAACAAAGTAAGAGCCTACGGAATATCAGACCAGCTGTGTGGCTGGATTGAAGAGCTTTTAGCAAACAGAACACAGCATGTTGTTCTCAATGGAGAGACGTCTACAGACGTTAAAGTAACCTTTGGCGTGCCACAGGGGAGTGTTATGGGACCATTGCTTTTCACAATATGTATAAATGACCTAACAGATAGTGTCGGAAGTTCCTTGCGGCTTTTCGCGGATGATGCTGTAGTATACAGAGAAGTTTCAGTATTAGAAAATTGTAGCGAAATGCAGGAAGATCTGCAGCGGATAGGGACTTGGTGCAGGGCGTGGCAACTGACCCTTAACATAGACAAATGTAATGTATTGCAAATATATAGAAAGAAGGATCCTTTATTGTATGATTATATGGTTCAAATGGCTCTGAGCACTATGGGAATCAACATCTTAGATCGTAAGTCCCCTAGAACTTAGAACTACTTAAACCTGACTAACCTAAGGACATCACATACACCCATCCCCGAGGCAGGATTCGAACCTGCGACCGTAGCAGTCCCGCGGTTCTGGACTGCAGCGCCAGAACCGCACGGCCACCGCGGCCGGCTATGATTATATGATAACGGAACAAACACTGGTAGCAGTTACTTCTGTAAAATATCTGGGAGTATGCGTGCGGAACGATTTGAAGTGGAATGATCATATGAAATTAATTGTTGGTAAGGCGGGTACCAGGTTGAGATTCATTGGGAGAGTCCTTAGGAAATGTAGTCCATCAACAAAGGAGGTGGCTTACAAAACACTCGTTCGACCTATACTTAAGTATTGCTCATGAGTGTGGGATCCGTACCAAGTCGGGTTAACGGAGGAGATAGAGAAGATCCAAAGAAGAGCGGCGCGTTTCGACACAGGGTTATTTGGTAAGCGTGATAGCGTTACGGAGATGTTTAGCAAACTCAAGTGGCAGACTCTGCAAGAGAGGCGCTCTGCATCGCGGTGTAGCTTGCTGTCCAGGTTTCGAGAGGGTGCGTTTCTGAACAAGGTATCGAATATATTGCTTCCCCCTACTTATACCTTCCGTGGAGATCACGAATGTAAAATTAGAGAGATTCGAGCGCGCAAGGAGGCTTTCCGGCAGTCGTTCTTCCCGCGAACCATACGCGACTGGAGCAGGAAAGGGAGGTAATGACAGTGGCATGTAAAGTGCCCTCCGCCACACACCGTTGCGTGGCTTGCGGAGTATAAATGTAGATGTAGATGTAGAAACATTATTCGTCTGAAAAGACCACCTGTCGCCAATCAGTGGATGTCCAGTTGCTGTAATGGTGTGCAAATTCCAGTATTCGTGGCCGATTAACAGCAGTCAGGATTGGTGCTTGAAGCAGGCACCTGCTGCGGAGGCCCATGTGCAGCAACGTTCGTTGAACGTTTGTCGAGGAGACACTATTGGTAGCTCCTTGGTTCATCCGGGGGATCAGTTGCTCAACACTTGCGCGTCTATTCGCCCTTGCGCAGCTCTGCAGCCGTCGTTCACCCCTGTCGTAAGAGGTATGTCCACAAAGTAAGTTCCGTTTGGTTATATAAAACAAACGTGTACAGATACAGAAAAAATATTTATTGTACAAAAATCTACAACTGTTAAACTACTTTTCTGCACAGCTTCAGAAATTTTGTAGGCACTTGTCATAGCGTGGCACAAGTTCTTGTATGCCTTTTTCATAGAAGGTTGCCGCCTGTGTATTCAACCATGTGGTAACATGTTCTTTGAGCTCGTCATCATCGTTGAAGTGTTGACCACCAGGGACAGATTTTAGGTGTAAGAAGAGATGAATGTCGCTAGGAACGAGGTCCAGGATGATCAAACCCGTCCCAGTGAAATTCCCATAAGAGCAAAATGCCTTTCCTGTCCCAGAAAAAGTGCACATGACTTTTCGAGGTGTCAAGATTTGCGTAGGCTTAACCATCGTTGGGGATGAAGTGTGCCTCCTTTCTATTGATTGCCGTTTTGTTTCAGGGGTGTCGTACGATACCCAATGTCATCCCCCGTGACTATCCTAGAAAGAAAACCATCGCTTTCGTCATTGTAGCGTACCAAAAACTGAAGTTCACTGCCCATCTTTTTTGTTTTTGTGTTGTTCAGTAAGAATTTTGGGTACCCAACGAGAGCAAAGTTTTTGAAATTTCAGTTTTTCAGTAACAATTCCATGAATTAGAGGTCGTGAGATTTGCGGAACATCCATAGCAATGGCACGAAGTGTAAAATTACGGTTGTGCTTAATCTTCTCTTCAGTTGTGTGAACCAGTTCATAAGTAACCACAGACGGGCGTCGACTTCGTTCTTCATCGTGCATTTGATCACGTCCTTCATTGAACAGTCTGACCCATTTTCTAACCATTGAATCACTCGTAGCATTTTGTCCGTACACCTCGCAGATTTGCCGATGAATTTCCTTTGGTTTAACTTTCTTTGCATTTAGAAAACGAATCACAGATCTTATTTCACACGTGGCGGTATTTTCAATACGGCTGACATTATAAAGAAGCACTATAAAGCACACGTCAACAGCAGAAATCTGAAAATGGCGTAAATGTCTTCTCCTTGAGTAACTGCCGTGCATGCTCGGAACTGCGATCGTAGAGTTGCCGTGGATAGAAATAGAAACGTAACTTACTTTGAGGACGACCCTCGTATAATGCCCATGGCGTACCACAATTGCCTCGGTGCCCGATTTGGATAGCGCCATTTGGCCGTGCACGGCATACTTTAACCACAGCGGCGTGCAAACAGTTTAAAAACTTAGCCATTTCGGAAATGCTTCCACCCTTGACATGAAATCCAATGACCATGGCCTTTTGGGGCCAGACAAATCGCACCGTTTCCGTATTGTGGGAACGACTGCACTGTTATCTGCTTCCTCCCGACATTCTTTATATACCTTCCACTGCTAGTGCTGCCATCTGCTGCTTGTGAGTGGTTACTGGAGATTGACGTCGAACATAGATGATGGTTACATTAATGTGGGTGGACCATGTAATTGTTGATTCATAATAGTTCTTTATGAAATAGGACAGCATACAAAGATTTTAAGGTCACCGGAATGAACCAGCAGTGCAATGGCTGACTCGAGTGGTGTTGGAACGTGTGAGTGCCAATGTACTGAAAAAGAACTTTAGACATCGTAGGGATGTTTTCCTACGAACTAAAGGTATTACAAATTTACGTACTTACTTTCCGTGTCCGGAACTAGACTTCAAACTTCCAAAAATCAGCAGCCAATATGGCCTTGTCATTTACCTCCGATAAGTCATTCATTGTGCAGGGCTGGTCTAAATATCGAGAGATAAGCAGGTGTTGAGGATGCTGGACAGAACCACACAGACAGAGAGTGTTCTCATTCTCTTTTAGGAAACCCCATTACTGCAGGTTTGTCTTCTACTTGGGCACTTCTACCCTCATGCGGTTTAGGGCCCTCCATACTGTGTATGGTAGGTCTCCACCAGGCGTTAGCTCTTCCTTTACATCTTTATGGGGGTTTCTCAGGTCGGTTTCCTACCTTTTCAATCGGTTCTCTGCAGCCGACTCTTCCAGGGCTCGGGTACGTGACAGGAAACTCTTCCTCGAACAAAGCCGTCGGTCAGCAGGCTGGTGTCCATATAAAGTGTCACGCATGTCCTTTTCTGAAAATGAACTTTAGACATCGTAGCATCATAGGGATGTTATCCTACGAACTAAAGGTGTTACGAAGTCAGTGTGTGGCACAAACTGTCCTGATTTCAAAAGACTTTTCTCTCCATAATTTATATGTTTCACTGACTTACGTGAAATAATGAGAAAAGATGTTTGATAGGACATGTGTCACATAGACCCAGGCTTAAGAACTTGATTACCATAATACGTGTACCTTGGGAGTAAAGCTACCCGCTAAAGCTATCAAGAAAAATAGTTATTTCCCAAATCTACTCGACAGCAAACTGAAAAAGCCAGAATGCAAGAACCGACAGTCAATCAATTAATCTAAATAAGATGTAGGGTTTTCCAAGCTGTATCGTTACACTTAGCTTGGACTGTGTACTGATGCCGCAGAGGGATCGACCGTCGGTTGTACGACACCACTCTGCTCTGAAGGTACCGCTGCGATGGGAAGCCGATGCGCCGATGCGTGTACAGATTAATCAGAGACACGACGCGCCTGTGTCCGACTGGAATTCTGCCGTTGCTCCATTAATTTACGGCTTGGGCGTGAGCTTCTGCCTCCTGCCTGCTGCTGCTAGTGGCACCGGCAGGGTAGCGTGCAACGCATTCGCGGCTGTTGTTGTCGCTCGCTGGACAGGGCAGACAGTCGCTAGATGTCTTGGTTTGCAGCATGCAAGATACATGACGTCACGAAACAGGTAGTTAAGTCGTTGGTGTTTGAGACGCAATCTGGAGACGATTATATTGCCCTAAATTTGTTAGGACTCTTTGTCAACAATATAGACAAAACTTCAATAGGGGCTTCCGCTCACTTTGGGACTTGCCGACAGCGTACAAAGAGCTTCTGTTTGTGAGCGTCTACCGACGACGAGGGCGATAAACCCCTAACTGCTGCCTTAACTACGGAAACCCTGGTTCTTGGAGTAATGGACAATGGAATTCTGAGTGAATCGGATGATGACGTTGATTGTTTGTCATCAGCTGATCGTAGAACACAACGATGATTACTACCATTAAACTCGGCACCAGAAGTAACGTGAAACATACCTTGCGCTGATGCTGTTACTTCGTGACCTTTGGCAATTTCTAGAGCTCCACTCAGTGTTGGATCGTATGAGTCTAAAGGCTTCACACAAACTTCACCATCAGGAGCTATAAGTATAACAACTTCATGGATAAATAATTACGCATGTAATGAGCCTCTCTATTTACAGGAAAAATCACTTTATATGTAACTATACGGCTTTTGGAACTTTAATAGTCAGTCAGCAAGCCACAAACATCAGAAAATCCCAGACTACCGCTGTCTGAGAATGGATGTGGTTACTGTACCAGTTCTTACAATTTATTACTAAGAGAGGTAAGAACTCATTCTGACTTTCAGGGTCAGTTATTAGACCTGCTTTGCAGTGAAGAGCAATACTACCTAAATGATGATGAGGATGAAGCCCCATACTCACAGAGCGTAGGGGAACGATGCGCGAGACCCGCACCGCCGTACTAGGCAAAGTCTTAGTGCAGGTGGTTTGCCATTGCCTTCCTCCGACCGTAATGGAGGTCAATGATGATGATAAAGACGACACAACAACACCCAGTCATCTCGAGGCAGGTGAAAATCCCTGACCCCGCCGGGAATCGAACCCGTGACCCCATGCTCGGGAAGCGAGAACGCTACCGCGAGACCACAAGCGGCGGACATTACCTAAATAGACCTCCCTATTCTCATTTACCTTGTTGAAGCAAGCAAATGGTTGAGGGGAAGGCTGTGATACTACGGCTGCAGACTGTTATTGGTTTTGCAGTAGATGTAACATCAGTTCCTGCAGTTGCTGTGGCTGTTGGAACTCCCACAGCCTTTCTCGCTGTTGTTCCAGTTTGTGTTACTGTTGCCGCTGCAGCTGCCAAATTGTAGAAACTCAGGATCCATTGCTCACAGTGAACAGCTGCACGTTGAGAAAGTCCTCGTTACTACTTTTCTGTTCTACAGTTGATGATGACTGGCTCTAGTAGTGATGCAGAGATTGGTGGAACAAATGGGCGGTTCCAGAGGACGATAACGTCGGAGTTCACAAAGTGAACGACTAACCCGTAGCAAAGTCCTCTAGATAGTGAAAGTCGTCGTAAGCATAACTAAACAGTCCAAGGAGCCGACCGAAGCGAAAAACGTAAACAGAAACAAGATCAGTCACTCCACTCTCACTGGTGTCTATCAAGGACCTCAGGAAACAGCGATAATTAACAGACAAGAATGAGGCCACGATTTAAGGAATCTTCTGCGTCAGTGGACGGGTCCACCTGACATGCCCACGGCGGCAGCGGTGAAATATCATCCATCCTGCTAGATATGTTACCGGTAGATTTGAACAATACAAAAGTTTTACGGAGATGCTTCGAGAACTGAAATGGGAATCCCTGGAGGGATTCTCTTTGCGAGAAACACTGCTCAGAAAATTTAGAGAACCGGCATTTGAAGCCGACTGCCGAACAATTCTATTGCCAGCAACAAACTTTGGCTTAAGGATCACGACTATAAGATACGAGAAATTAGGGCTCATAGGGAGGTAGATAATCAGCCATTTTTCCCTCACTCTGTCTGCGAGTGGAACAGGTAGATAATCAGCCATTTTTCCCTCACTCTGTCTGCGAGTGGAACAGGAAGGGCAATGACTAGTAGTTGTGCAGGGTACCCTCCACTATGCACTGTACGGAGGCTTGCTGAGTATCTATGTAGCTGTAGGTGCAGATGTAGATAGTTGGGCTGGACGTGGAATCTGAATGACTGTTGGTTAGTAAACTGTTTGACAACATTCTTACAATATACGCCAATTTAAATTGTTCAACACTTAATCTGTGCTCTCCCTAGAAGCCTATGGCCGTTCGCACCATCGACCGAGAGAGGTGGTGCAGTGGTTAGCACACTGGACTTGCATTCGGCAGGACGACGGTTCAATCCCGCGTCCGGCCATCCTGATTTAGGTTTCCCGTGATTTCCCTAAATCACTTCAGGCAAATGCCGGGATGGTGCCTTTGAAAGGACACGGCCGACTTTCTTCTCCGTCCTTCCCTAATCCGATGACACCGATGACCTCACTGTTTGGTCTCTTTCCCCAAACAACCCAACCGACCCAACCATTCGCACCATCATTCCGCAGTTTATATCCTCTGTTACTGATATACTGTGAGCAGTACAAGTTTTAAAACATATTTGCAGTTGTGGTATCTTCATGGCGAAATCACCGTTATAAGAGCAGTACAATAGGTTGCAAGCAACATATTTCGTAGAAAAACCACAATTTTCCAGCATCCTGCCAGTTAATCGAACTTAGCATCTTGTATAACATACCTGTTGTGACTCATTAACTGTGTACTCACAAGCGGGTCGTTCCTACTCGTCATCACCAAATTCGTCCAAATTCATGTGTATCCAAAGCTGTTACGGCGTAAAGTAAAGCGCCGGCACTCTAGTCGGGAACGACAGGGAAGACAAGGTCATGAGAAGAAGTCATCCAATCGCACGTTGACCGGACCTCCCTCCAGGACGACAACGCGACAGCAGCGGCCCCTATGTGAAGAGGGTATAAGCGCCGTGACCGACTGGTGCGGCCCATTTCGATAGCAGCGTCAATGATAGGCATTTCGATATCAGTTCAGGAAGGACTCCTGTCAGTTAGAGATCAGCAGTCACTGCAAAGACTGACTGTTCGTATGTCGTCCTTTGCTTGCGACACATCTGTCAATTGCCAAAGTTAAGTATTGTAATTTTCTTATTATAATAATACTCAATTATTTGTCTAGCGAACTGAGTATGCATGCTTCCTAAACACAAAAAGATTGACGACGAGGCTAGACGAAACAAAAGCCGCGCCAGAAATGAGAGTGACAGAAGTGGGAGTTCCGGATGGCCAAGCGTTTAGAAAGAAACTGCATTTTTGGCGTGACTTAAACCATTTATGTTAGCGGAGTTTGCAGGCAGCGGTTGGCTCTACGGAAAGAGTACAGAATGGTAATCCAAAGGTTTAGCGATAGACTCCCTTTATGGAAACTGATTTATTTCCAAATGTTACGTTACACACACGGAAAATAAACCAAGATAATGCTCAAGATATTGCATCTTAAGTGATGAACCCTATGTCCAGAAGAACAAACTAGTAGTGGAGAGGACAAGCAGATCCAGAATTATGCAACGAAATTTTTCAAGATGGAGAAGGATTGTCATCGTGTAGTATTATAGTAACCCCCCCCCCCCCACTCTTCCCTCCGATAGCACAAACCTGCGACGTCCAGTTTTATTGCTAGATAAGGAATTTGATCAATGAGCTTCAAACCTCCACTAATCTCGTCGAGAGAGGGAAACATTCCATAAAAACCGGATCAAAAGGCACCCCATTGTACATCACCAGGTATCCTCGCCAACATTTGGCGAAGTGGTACTTTACTCGTCAATTTCCGACAAAATATGCGAAGAGTGACAACATGTTATAAATGTAAGCCGGGTAATTTTTTTCTTCATGGCCGATAAAAGTAACATTCGTACATCAAAAGTGAAAAATGTCGCCTTCTTTCAGGTTAATTGTTGTATAGATCCTTTAAATCAGTCAAGCAATTATAAAAATGTGGCGTTTATAACGTGTGAAAAGAGCCGACCAAATTACTGTTTCCCATATTTTTACGATAACTATTACACCAGCGTTTGTAAATCGTCAAATGTTAAATAATAAGTGTATCTAGTTTTATATAGGAAATTCTCGTGTACGCCTTAAAATACCTTCCTGGAAATTTATTTACAATTACAAACTCTCGTTTGCATTTCCTTTAATGAAAATATTGCTAAATGCAAGTACATACTGAGAATTATTGCAGTTTAATTGCAATCTAAATAACGTGAAAACTGAAAATAAAAAATGGTTCCGCATAACGACTCGAACCCACGACCTTCGTGCAACGGTTCTGTATTCCTTCCACTGCGCAAACTGCTACCTGGAAACTATGTTTACGTATATAGCTCGTGCAACGCATCTACGGCTCACACTTGTGTCACTTCCATTTCTGGCCGAACCCTGCATATACCATAAATTTGACCAGAATCGGTGATGACGTGTAGGCGTGGTCCCTTTATCCGTATAATACGCTTTTACCTTGAAACTTCCTGACAGATTAAAACTGTGTGACGGTCCGGCACACAGCTTTAATCTGTCAGGAAGTTTCATATCAGCGCACACTCCGCTGCAGAGTGAAATTTTCATTCTGCTTTTACCTTTCTTGTTGTTGGCCACACGTGCTGCACTGTACCTATCCTAAAGATTTATTCCAGTCCTTCCCCTGGCTGGCTCTCTCATGTGATCGTATTCCCTTTCGCAGTTATAAGTAAGGTGGTGAATAAACGTCTAACAAAATGTCCAGAAAATACCACATAGATTTTATTGCCTCTGTCCATGGCTCATAAGAAAACAGTGAAAACTTTCGATACGACTGATGTTTCGGGAACGATGGTGATTTTCAGTAGGAAGATAATGTATTCGAAGTAACTAATAACTGGTAAAAATTTGCAGATTATTTTCCATTTAGATGGGACTGTCAAGGGAGAAGTGACCATACAGATATGTTGAATAACCGAGGAAAGGATAAAATTCTACGAAACATATCGTGGAACGTCAGAAGTCTGAACGTGATTGGGAATCTGGAAAATGCGAAAGTGGTATGCAAAGGCTCATTCTAGACACAGGTAGAGGTCAATGGAGTGAAACGGAAAGAAGGTAACTATTTATGGTCAGACGAATATAGTGAAATATCAATAGCCACGGAAAATTGCCAGCTGGAGTAAGATTAGTTATGAAAAGAAAGACAGGGTAAATAATGCGTTACTGCGAACAATTCATTCGCTAGATATATTTTCATCATAATCGGCAATACACCAACGTCCTGTAGTTAAGGTATACTTGACGAAGTCACAAGCAGAAGACAAGGAGCGAGAGAAAATATATGAGACCACTGAATAGGTACTCAATATATTAAGGGAGATGAAAACTCTATTATGATGGGCAATTGGTACGCTATAGTAGGCGAAGGAACAGAAACAGAGTTGTGCCAGAATTGGAGCTTGCTAGCAGGAATGAGAGAGGAGAAAGTCTTACTGGGTTATGTGATCAACTGGTAATAACAGCTGTATAAAAATCACAAGAGGAGGAGGTATAATTGGAAAGGACCTGAATATACCTTAATATACCAACTAAACCACTTCAGAGTGGGAGAGATTCTGAAATTAGCCACTGATTTACAAGACGTACCCAGGAGCAGATATATACTCACACAACAATTTGGTAATGATGAAGAGTAGAGTGAAGAATCAATAGATAAATAAGTGCGGTACTGAAGCACGGAGGAATAATGTGTCTAGCTTCTTGAGGCTGTATATGCAGCGATAATGAATACCACAGAATGCGGTTCTATTGATGAGGACTTGACAGTCCTGAAACGGAAATCACAGAAGTTCGTCAGATAGATATATTTTTTTTTAGTAGGACATCCACAACAGCTGCATAGATAATTCAAGATTGATAACATCAGCACAGAGTTGAATCAAAATTTATTTTCCAATAAAATGAGAGCACAACCATATTTCAGTAGAACAGTCTCATCTTCAGGTGAAGCAGAAAAATTACAACTAATTGTGACGTCTGTACATATCGTCCAACTCTAAGAAAACTAACAGAACTTGTAATAGCATCCTAAAAAGGAGACAAAATTGAATGCTTAATATTCATATGAGTCAAATAAAAGGGGTAATACACTGATTATCTGGTACATGGTGCGTAAGCAAAAATACATTTAACATCTTCGTATGTCGCGCGGAAAACTACTAACTGAACTGGGCCTACATAAAACACAGTAGACTCCCGTATACAACAGAACGTAATAAGCCTGAATGGAGTCAGAACACTGATTAATAACGACCTAACAACTCAGAAAAGCAATAGACGTTCCTCGCTCAAGCTAGTCACTAAACTGGTCTGGCATAAAGTGAAGTAACCAGACTTTTGCACACTGAAACCATAAAAAAGGGCAGTACAAAGTCTTTGCACCTAATGACGTCAGTACATACATCATACGTTCTCTTTATGTAAAGATTCTGACTTACCAATTCGGCATTCACGCCTCTCGATGGCCGTACCAGCCTCACAGCGACGTTAAAAGACTAGGTGACAGGCCATGTTGCCGTCACGTAACCGAATGCACTGCGGGCGCCATCTCGTGGCTAAGCTCTAACCTGATATTCCGCTATCGTCACATACGGAACAACATGAGTGTCTCGCTTCCCACGCCCGGGTTCCCGGGTTCGATTCCCGGCGGGGTCATGGATTTTCTCTGCCTCGTGATGACTGGGTGTTGTGTGATGTCCTTAGGTTAGTTAGGTTTAAGTAGTTCTAAGTTCTAGGGGACTGATGACCATAGCTGTTAAGTCCCATAGTGCTCAGAGCCATTTGAACCATTTTTAGAGCCGACATGAGAGATGGTAGCAGTGCTAACTCGCGATGGTTTAGATATGACGATAGCGGCGATATTCGGTTACAGCTTAGACACGAGATGGCTCCCGCGTTGCATCTGCTTAAGTTGTGGCAACACGGCCCATCGCACAGCGGTTTTCGGTTGACTCGGTACTCGATGGGCACGTATGCAGTATTGGTAAGTCGTACGTAATCTTTACATAAAGAATATTGCAACACATAAAAAGTGGATGCCATCATTTAAAAATAGAATAAGAAAATATATTAAACTTCTATTACAGAGCTTCCTAGAGGCGAAAGTCCCAAAAGTGTCCCAAGATACAACACTCTCTCCGATATACTGCCTGCCAAAAATACTGAAGCAACCAGAATGCATGGTCGGATGACAATGTGACGTAGACGCAATCAGCAAATGATTAGAGTTGCAATTCTCTTGGACAGGTAGGATAGCCATTTGTACTGTACGTGTTTTGTGTTGACATAAAGCCAGGTAGCGTATATGAGGGCCGTGAACAACCTCAGATATTGAATGAGCACATTGAAGGACATGGAGGAGTCACATTGTTACCAGCACTTCACATTACCTGAAAGGGACCTGTTGGGCCTTCGTGCGTAACAGTAGCCAGGTTTTGGTCTGCATGTGAACGTGAAGGCAAGCATACTCGTCCTCAAGGACCCGGGTGACAACGTCAGACCACCACAAGGGACGATCGTCGTACTGTGCACCAAGTACATAATATCCCCTTCACGTCTGGGCCTGAGTAACTGATTCCCTTTAACATTCTGTCATCCTCCACCATCAGTCGGAGACTATCAGCAGCTACACTAGGCAGTTACCATCCCGTGCGTAGCCTGCCGTTAACATCACAGTACAAATGATTGCGTCTGGAGAGGTGCCTAGACTGGGAAGCACGGCTGCTGCTGAAGGGCGGCGCAGTGCGTTCAGCGTCAAATCGTAGTTTGCAGTACAATAGGTGACCATCGTCGGAGAGTATGCGGCCTACTGCGAATGAGGTACCATTCTTCCAATATTTTGGAGAAGCATAGAAGTGTTACTCCTGGCGTCATAGAGTGGAGGGCAATCAGGTATGCCTTAACGTCACGGGCATCCTGCCACCTCACACGTTTCTTCCCATGTGACGATAACGTGGTGCCATTTTTCAACAGGACAATGTTCGTCCACACACGACACATGTCCGTACGAATAGTCTGTGTGGTGTTGAGGTCCTTCCGCGACATTAAAGATCTCCAGATCTGTCGCCAAAGCATGTGGAACCAGTTCTCTATCCCTCTATCCCTCTATCTCTCTCTCTCTCTCTCTCTCTCTCTCTCACATACACACACACACACACACACACACACGCACACACACACACACACACACACACGCACACACACACACACACACAGAGTATCCACCTCTATTTCTAGACGTTAATGTGAGTTGTGTCCACCTTTCACCCTTATTACGACCTGAAATCTGCTGGGGATCCATCCAATAAGGCTTCTCAAAAGCCGAAACCATAGAAGGGCAAAGTCAAAATTCTAACTTATACCAATAGCGTTCCTTTTTTAAAAATTTTTACGTAAGGATTCTGGACAGACTAGCCCATTTCAGAAATGATACTGTTCACGCACCATTGTCTCACAGATGTTGCTTTATGATAGGGTGCATTGTCGCGTTGGTACAATCAGACACTTTCTTCGACTTGTTCCTGTGCTGTACACTGTACACGATGCTATAAAATGTGTTCGTGTCTTTCCGCATTTAGCGTTTTCTTAAGAGCAATAAGGAGACTACATCCTAAACACAGGATGACCCCCGTACCATAACACCAGAATCTCTATAGTTCACTGTTGGCTCTAGATGTGTTGGCAGATAAGGTCCTTCTGGCATTCACAGAACGTGAAGTCTTCCTTCGCGTTTCCACAGGGTGTGGAGTGATTTATCACTCCAAACCACTGCCGCGCGGAGTGACCGCGTGATTTGAGGTGCCATGTCACGGATTACGTGGCCCCTCCCGCCGTAGGTTCGAGCCCTCCCTCGGGCATGGGTGTGTGTGTTGTTCTTGGCATAAGTTAGTTTAAGTAATGTGTAGTCTAGGGACAGATGACCTTAGGAGTTCGGTCGTTTAGGAATTCACACACTTAGGGCTTTCTAATTAAAAAAAAAATGGTGGCCTTCAACTACGTAGCCTCAGACTCAGAGGTGAAATATTAAAGGTTTTGGCTGGTTTCCTTGTGTAGGGGCTGGGATATGTAGTTGCCACATTACATGACAAATTCTGCTGAGTCTACAATATACAATATGAATACACAGCCGCCCGCTGTGGCAGAGCACTTCCAGGCACTTCAGTGTGGAACCGCGCGACCACTGCGGTCGCAGGTTCGATTCTTGCCTCGGGCATGGATGTGTGTGATGTCCTCAGGTTAGTTAGGTTTAAGTAGTTCTGAGTTCTAGGGGACTGATGATCTCAGATGTTAAGTCCCATAGTGCTCAGAGCCATTTGAACCATTTATAAATACACACATGAATCGAATGGTCGAAGGTTCCCATCACTCGGCAATTGCAAATTTTGAATGTAACATAGAAATTTATGAATGAAAGATTGTGATGAAATAAAATCTGCAGGTACTATTTTAACGAATTTAAATTATGAGTACGATAGCAGAAGTACATTTAAGAATGGCATTTATTCCTGTAAAACACTTATTGGTGTCGATGGTCCAGCAATTAAATAAAATATAAGTTGAATAACAGGGAAACAATAAATTATTACTTCACGTAATTAGTTACGAGCAACAACATAGCTCACGAAATATTCGCTTCTAATCGAATACTACGTCTGCACTGCAGAAGCAACGGGAATCTCACAAGTGCACAAGTCGGTACTACGAAATATTTCTATCTCCCGCGACCACTTGCAAACTGCTCAACACTCTCCAAGTATTTCCTGCGACCGTCCGTCGCACCTTCCCGTCCACCACTCCCCGTGTCCTGTGCGCAGCCCCTGCTCCTCCCTCACTTCCATCCAGTATCTCCACTGACTTTGGTAGTCACCTACCGTAGTAACGAGCGCTGTGATTGGCTAGAGCGCTCCCGCCATGTCTCCAAGCCAACGCACACTCACAAACATATTAAAACACATACGAAATAATTTATTTACATTAAAATAACTTGACATTAAATAAATATTCCTACAGCTGGACCATAAACACGCGCCGGCCGGTGTGGCCAAGCGGTTCTAGACGCTTCAGTCTGGAACCGCGCGACCGCTACGGTCGCAGGTTCGAATCCTGCCTTGGGCATGGATGTGTATGATGCCCTTAGGTTAGTTAGGTTTAAGTAGTTCTAAGTTCTAGGGGACTGATGACCTCAGAAGCTAAGTCCCATAGTGCTCAGAGCCATTTGAACCATAAACACGCTCTAACACACATTATTAAAGACATAAACAAATTAAATAAACATATATCAAGGGAATAGAAGCAAAAGTAGGCCAGTAGCCTAATGTCTCTGTGCTTTCTAGAACATAGTAAAAATTTGACTAATTTCTTCATGAATAGTATATATCGGATATAAACAAAGATATAGACGAATAAATACATTTATAAGCACGCTGCTACCGTGTTTTCGTGTAACTGTGGAGTACTTGTGGCCTGACGTGATCAACAGTAGTCGGCCTCTTTGACCTCCAATAACTCATGTACTATTCAACTTACATGCCCGTAATTCATACCAATTTAGGTTTACACTAATAGCTTTCTAAAGACTTGTCGATCGACAAAATTGGATGAAGCATTTAGATTTTGGAAATTCGTTGCTGGGTGTAACTTGTATAATTTACAGTCAGATACTAAGCTTTAAACTAATACAGATATTGAAAATTTGATTACACCATCAGAATTGTCGTGCAAATAATGGTAATGTACATGTTTCTTTTCAAGGTATCATGATTCTTCTGGCTATTATTAATTTTTATGTGAACTGTGAAATGTCTGCCATTATGGTTTCACAAAGTCCGCCATCTTTGGCACTCCCAGCATACAAATCTCCTTCATCGACACAAAGCACATTCCTCGACACAGCGTGAACATAGAATTACTAGCCACGCCCTCCGGCTAATGTTTGGCACCACACGGTTGCTGACGAGCCCCGGCTTGCCAAGCGGCCTGTGTAGCCATGCCAACTCCGAACTTAGAATATTGTCAAGGCCCCGCAACTCGCCCGTTACCTGAAAACACACATTCCAAACCACTCGTTTCCAGTCATTCACTGTCCAGCGGTGTCGCTCTTTACACCACCTCGCGTCATTCATCATTGACTACAGTAATGTGTGGCTTACGAAAAGCTGCTCGATCGTTTTATCACATTCTTTTTAACTCACTGCGCACTTTGTGCTAGCTAGGTTGCGATTTTTTACAAGTACTGTCCGCAATGTTCGACGGTTTCTAGCCCTCTTTACGTGGGGTCTGCCGGGTCTAAGTTTACCTGCGGTAGCTCCTTCACGTTCCCCTTCACTATCAAATCGTCAACAGACGAATTGGACAATTCTACAAGCACTGAAATGTTCCTGATGGATTTGTTACTCATGTGATATCCAGTGACTAGTTCACATTCTAAGTCACGCAGTTTTCCTAACCGACCAATTCTGCTGGTCCTGCTTATATACTGACAACACAATACTCCCTGCCTCGTTTTGTACTGGTATTTCCACCTCTGGTGATATTTGGTGATTCCACATCGCCACTGTTCATATGAAGGTCGGCTTGAGCTCGTTTTGTCATCGATGTCCATACCCCGTACACGTTCAAAAATCCCAGGCATGCTCCTAATGCATTGACAGTCCTGAGTCCGGAGTTTATAGACATTATCGACTAGGCTGAAAAGGAGTTTTTAAATATCCTTGCAAAAATAAATCCAATGAGTTCCTTTCGGGGGACCTGAGATGCCATGGTACGAACCAAGATCTACAAATGCGTCGTCGACGATTCGTGACTCGAGTACCCATAAAGCCACATGAAGCTGTGCCGCTGCACCATCATGCATGTATCATATGTGCATCCTTCCGCCGTAAGTTCCAACTTAGCCTTAGACGTTAACGGTGTTGTTACATAGCCATGAGTTAATTTGTGCACATGTCGTATTCGGGAAACCATTGGTTTCTGGACACACGTTTATTGGGACTATTTGCATGTTTCATTGTCCTTTACTCACCCCTTCCCTTTGTACCTGTAACAGTCAAACTCTAAGCGCCCTTTTGTATTGGTTATTCCTTGAGAGGCGGCGGGATATAGGCACTCTGTGGCATCCATATGCCTTATGTCTTGCCTTTAATCCAGTTTCTGTTCCGTATGAAAGGGGGTAGGTGCAGCAAAGTTAAAGTTCCCGATTCTCTTGTAAAATATCATTCTATCCTCAGAGACATTCGTTCCAAAGATTTTCTTGTTGAAAATCACTCTATCAGTTTACTGGGTTAGATAGCATGCAGCACACCTGGTTAGTTGATCCTTATAGTTGGATAAAACCTCGGCCTCCCAGGGCCAGCGAATATTAAAGACGCCTACCGCCGCAAGGAAGCGTCAGCGAATATTTTATCTCTGACAAAGGACGTGATCTATCTCCCCTAGACGTTTGATGCAAAGACTTTGAAGCGCATGCGCGCCTGTGTGTGTGTGTGTGTGTGTGTGTGTGTGTGTGTGTGTGTGTGTGTGTGTGTTTGTGGATGTGTGTGCGTGTTTCACCCCGATAGAGAAATCATTCAATACAGGATTGTTGCACGATTATACGACGATAGAATTACAAATATATGATAGGAATACTAATAAAATCATTGTGGTATTTGCGCAGAAAGTTTCTCAGAATCTACGTGAGCAGAAAACTGCGTCCTGGATCCGATTGGAAAATAGAGCCGTGGTGATGAAGAATGGTGCTGTATTATTATTATGAAATCGTGTTAAGATATTTTTGCATTCGTTCGAACAAAATTCTTTGTATAAATTGTGTTCCCTTATTCAATGTACTGTAAACATTTGCAATGAAAGGATGAACAGATGACTTTGAATGCCATGCCGGAAAGTAGTTCATGAGGCGAAGAGTGGCCGTGTAAGAAGTAACCAACGGAGGTGCGCAAGTTACGGAGGTAGTTTCTCACAGTTTAGACGAGGCCTCAGTGCGAGGGAGTAGGTTGAGGACGGCCAGTGGGCGCCAAATTCTCCCGCTGTGCACCGCAGCATCACTCCGGCTGTGAAGAGGCCATCCATTTCCTGAGACGCAAGAATTCTCCTTCGGTCCGTGTTTAGCACTTAGAGTGCCGCTCTCGGCCGTAAAGCCACAGTTATTACATTTCCGTAGTGGTTCTCGAGCAGTGCACTGTCTTCATTTTGCCGACACTTTACGGCTTCCTGTTTCTGTGCGATGAGCTACACGCGTGATGTCCCGCATGGGCGAGCAGGTTCAGTAGGTTGGTCGAGTGTTTACGTGTTATTGTGCAAGACGTTTCGGCGCTGTCATCTCAAGTTACTGGCCCACCGTTAACTCAAACTGCACACAAATTTGTTAGTAAAAAAAAAATGTGTTTCAAACGGTTGTTGGGTTATTCAACAAAACGTATTGCCATTTTATGTACAACTATAAACAGTTCCTGTCACGGCGTAAAGTCAAGCGCCGGCACGCCAGTCAGGAACGATAGAGAAGAGGTGGCTGTGAGAAGACGTCAGCCAATCGCATGCTGACCGACCCCTCTCCAGGACAACACAACAGCAGCGGCCCCTGTGTGGAGACACATAAGCGCCGCGACCGACTGGTGACGGCCTAGTTGAATAGCAGCTTCAATACTAGTCACTTGGATAGAAGCTTCTACGATCGTTACTTTGCTTGTACACTCTATGTGGCACAGACTTGGAACTGTTTATACTGAATAAGATTATATATTTTGTATGTCGCCCTTTGCTTGCGACACATCTGTGTAATTGCAAAGTTAATTATTATATCATTTCCTTTTGTAATATAACTCATTAATACGATTTGTTTGCAAGTTTGTCTATTGTACCGAGTAGGCAGGTTTTCTAGACACCCCATATTTGACGACGAGCATGGAGACATAATAATTGACGACGAGCGTGGAGACATAGCAGTTCCTACCACTATTATATTTCAGCGACTACTTCCGCTATTCTAATCTATGTCTTCTACGAGGGCTATCCACAAAGTAAATTACGTTTTGGAATTAAAATTAAATAAAGTATTGGAATTTTTTATTATATACAGATGGAAACCACACCTAAATACTACTTTTCTACATAATTGCCATTTAAATTAAGACACTTATCGTAGCGATGGACGAGCTTGGAAATTCCTTCGTCGTAAAATTCAGCCGCCTGCGCCTTCAACCACGTGGCTACCCCTTTTGGGACAGAAAAGGTGTGATTTTTGTGGATTTCCTGGAAAGAGCACTACAATAAACTCTCAAAGGTATTGCCAAACTCTGCAGCAACCTCAGAAGAGCAATACAAAACAAGCGCAGGGGAAAATTGGGCTCAAAGATCTTACTGATTCACGAGAACGCCTAGGCCCACAAGGAAAATGCCACTCGTGAAGTTCTCGAATCTTTTAAGTGGGAGTTGTTTCCTCATCCGCCGTACAGTCCCGACCTGGCACCGAGCGACTTCCACTTATTCCCAGCAATGAAGAAGTGGTTGGCTATGCAGCGTTTTGATGACGACGCACAGCTTCAAGAAGAGGTAACCACGTGGTTGAAGGCACAGGCTGCCGAATTTTACGACGAAGGAATTTCCAAGCTCGTCCATCGCTACGATAAGTGCCTTAATTTAAATGGCAATTATGTAGAAAAGTAGTATTGAAGTGTGGCTTTCATCTGTATATAATAAAAAAATTTCAATACTTTATTTATTTTTAATTCCAAAACGTAATGTACTTTGTGGATAGCCCTCGTATAAAATTCGACTGTGTAACAGTGCAACGTTTTGTGAACAAACGATCTACGACCACACTGAATTAATTTATGACCTGGTCGACCAAAAGTACTGTGCGCGAGAAAACCTTCCATTACCAACATACATTAATTCATCAGACAATTAGAATCATAACCAGGGTTTTCACATAATTCCATTTATACTGGATTTCCCAGTAGGAATGGTCTGTATTCAGGGATATGACAGGAACGACAATTCGAAGCAAAAACTCTAGTAAATATCGGCTCCAAAATGCTGTCTTACGAGCTCCTCATATTCGATACTGTTAAACAAATCTCTTCTATTCAAAGTTCTTTGCTTTCCATATTTTGGAAGGTAGTAGTATGGACCAAAGCAAGAAAATAATGTCTAGTAAACATGGGCTCTAAAGTGCATACCGTAAGAGTTATGAATACTAGTTCGTTTTCGCTATTGTGAAACACATCTCTACTAATGAACGGTTCATAGCTCTTAAGATATGCATTTTTTTCTTGTCTAGGTTCATTCTAGGTTCTCCCAAAATATGGAAAGCATAGAGCTTGCAGCAGAATAGATCACTCAAATCTTTATTAAGCATTACGCGTTTGATAAGACGGAAGCTGTGGTACAAAGAAATTAACAACAACAAATATATACATAGGTATAAATATTAGTAATCCATATACAGAATTTAAATTTTTACAGTTAATATCACAGTTTCATTCAAATCAAGCTTGAGTAAAAGGCTCACGGAAGTGAGCTCATAGACTGAATATAATACAAATCTCATACCGATATATCTGACCGTGACTTTGTTCGTTATAATAGAAGCAGTGCCGAACTGACTGTGGCGAAAAGGCTATATGCGAAGTAAATGAAGTCCAGTAGGTGATGCTAGCATTGACCATAGAAATAAAATCAAAGAATAACTTCACAAAGAAACCATTCTATGCGGTGTCACTATACTACCAACTCCTTCAATACGATACGATGGATTAAAAGGTATCTATGTCATTTATAAAAAGAAAAAACTTTTCTTGACTATTTGCAGCTTTTTTATACATAGCGACGAACTACATGTCTTAACACAACATCGTGGGCAACGTGACAGAAATACACTCATGCTATTTTTATAGAAAAGGAACTCATATGCTGACATTAGATAAAATTTACATGAAATGTGCGTCGCTGGATAACATCGTAAACGACGTTACAGAAATACTCGTTGGTCAATAATTATAACACAACACATATTTGTAAACATTAACTAGTGTAATATAACGTAAACGTAAAACCGCTATAAATCACAAACCAAAATTAGTATATAAGCTGTAAAAGAGTAAGTTTACAGCCATCACATGCTGAATATGATCAAATGTAGTCATATTACAACAGTCAACCATACAATAAAGGACATAAAATAGAATCACTTAGGTAAGCCTAGATGAGTGCAACAATTAGAAATAAAGTAGAAGCTAAAATTACAACTAAAAATTTTCTCTATTGTTTTTAAAGCATAATCGTATAATGTCGAACCGCAGCTTAAAGTAGATGCGTGAGGACACAAGAAAACGTCCATGCGTATTATGGCTGAAGATGCAGAGTTAGGATACGTAATTCTCAAAAACTAATGCCTTAGTATGCGTAATGCTGAAACAGTGGTCATACTATATCTGAGTACTGGATACGTAATGTAATGCGAAATGTGCTTTTGTCAAATCATATTACAATAAAATCGAGAAGTATACCTGTTACAACGCTTTTTTGGACAGAAGAAGTCTTTTCACGATCTTTAAGTCTACGTATACTTGTCTCAAACAGAACCTAACAGATCTGCACTGGTTATGGAACTATCGCAATTATCTGGAGAGTACCCAGATAAGATCTATCTCCTTAACGCAAAAAAGTGTGTGCGTTCATTCCACGCCCATTCAGTAAACTTGGCTCTCCGGAAAGCTTGTCTGTGACGTGACAAATGATTTCTCGAGGAAGACTTCGCTTTTTCACCTACCTAAGTTCGCTCTTTCAAATGTTCCGCTTTATCTTCAGTTCTCGCGCCATTTGGCTATCAAGACCTGCCCCCGTTGTTCTGGGCCGAGGCCTTTTGCCTTTCTTATCCCGCTATAAATCCGTCTCTTCCTCGTCAAGGTGTCATTTTCTGATGGAGATGTTCTCCTTTGTTAGAGCAAAGCCATGGATCCATCCGATCTGCAAGTTGTCTTTTTCCAGACCGTACAGTTTCCTCGTATTTCGAAACTGAGTTAGTTTATATCTGAGGCTTAAGGAGATGCATGAAAATAAATGTCTTGAAATATGGTGAGTGAACATTTTACTCTTTATTCAAAGTGGCCGTTAACAATACAGCGTTATGTCTTAAATTCCATACTTACGTGACATCATTCAGAAATTATTTGTGTGCCTCTAGTCCTGGAAGCGAATAACACCACCTGTAAGTTTTACATGATATAAATGGAAGATATCAACCAAAACTGAAAACGAATAGTTCTTCTCTCGTAATTATAGCCAACTAATACTTTCTATAAGACTGGCACATAAAACATTGAGTGGAAATATAACAGAAATATAATTGCCTAATATATATTTTTGTAATCGTGTCAAACGTAATACTCTATAAACTACATTCTGGCAAAAGTTGTAAAACCTCAAACATTTAGAATAAATAAATTTTTTATGAATAGGAGCCATTTTCTAATTCAAAGACTCAGCGAGCCAGAGAGGTGTAGTCCCAATTACTCAGTTTCCAAGATGCTTCCTTGTGAAGAGCAAAGGTTGAACTCGATAGCCATGGAGGTATCAAGTTTCAGATTGCATCTACATCTACATCTACATCCATACTCCGCAAGCCACCTGACGGTGTGTGGCGGAGGGTACCTTGAGTACCTCTATCGGTTCTCCCTTCTATTCCATTCTCGTATTGTTCGTGGAAAGAAGGATTGTCGGTATGCTTCTGTGTGGGCTCTAATCTCTCTGATTTTATCCTCATGGTCTCTTCGCGAGATATACGTAGGAGGGAGCAATATACTGCTTGACTCTTCGGTGAAGGTAAGGTCTCGAAACTTTGACAAAAGCCCGTACCGAGCTACTGAGCGTCTCTCCTGCAGAGTCTTCCTCTGGAGTTTATCTATCATCTCCGTAGCGCTTTCGCGATTACTAAATGATCCTGTAACGAAGCGCGCTGCTCTCCGTTGGATCTTCTCTATATCTTCTATCAACCCTATCTGGTATGGATCCCACACTGCTGAGCAGTATTCAAGCAGTGGGCGAACAAGCGTACTGTAACCTACTTCCTTTGTTTTCGGATTGCATTTCCTTGGGATTCTTCCAATGAATCTCAGTCTGGCATCTGCTTTACCGACGATCAACATTATATGATCATTCCATTTTAAATCACTCCTAATGCGTACTCCCAGATAATTTATGGTATTAACTGCTTCCAGTTGCTGACCTGCTATTTTGTAGCTAAATGATAAAGGATCTATCTTTCTATGTATTCGCAGCACATTACACTTGTCTGCATTGACATTCAATTGCCATTCCCTGCACCATGCGTCAATTCGCTGCAGATCCTCCTGCATTTCAGTACAATTTTCCATTGTTACAACCTCTCGATACACCACAGCATCATCCGCAAAAAGCCTCAGTGAACTTCCGATGTCATCCACAAGGTCATTTATGTATATTGTGAATACCAACGGTCCTATGACACTCCCCTGCGGCACACCTGAAATCACTCTTACTTCGGAAGACTTCTCTCCATTGAGAATGACATGCTGCGTCCTGTTATCTAGGAACTCCTCAATCCAATCACACAAGTTTAAATATTTACGATATCTGTATATCCAAATGATGCAGTTACACGAAAAATACCACACAACTGTCGGTAACAGTTAACATCAGTGGATATTTGATGTTCAGAACTTCAAAATTTACTTGGTTATTACAAGCTGAGCAACGTATGCTGTTGCTGCTACCACCTAAAATATTGTCGGTTGATGATACCTTATTTCCATAAGCAGTCTGACTGCTGGAACATTATGTAAGTATCATATGTAACACACGTAAATGGAAACATCCCGGAAAAATCAAATCCACAAGTTCCTGGCCAAAACAAGGGTAAAGTCATCAATAGAAACCAAATATCCGCTTTACAAGAGAAGTGAAAACAATCCATCAACCGAAGAGCTACATATATCAGTATCTTTTCATGTGCTGTCGAATCTTAATTGAGAGTATGTAATCAATGAAATGAGAATCGCTCAGACAGGAAAATTCTCATTTCAGAACTTTCATGACACATACACAATTAAGCCCCTTGCCTGTCGGAAACAAAACCAGATTTCAATGACTTACAGAAGAACTGTCAGGGTTTAAGGCCCCGTGCCGGCGAAGTCATTACAGATTGGACATGGTAGGTGAAAAAACTGAACACATCTTTTTGCAAAGAAACCATCCTACCATTTCTATTTCGCAATAAATGAAAATTACTGCAAAGCTAAGGCTAAAATGCCAGACGCGACTTCGGAATCCGATTCTTTCGAATGCGAGTTCATCGCCACAGTCATTGCGCCACCGTTCTCAGTATCATCTACACAAGCTGTCCCAGAAGAAACGGTCAGTATTCAGTGATAGGACAGGAACTACCCTTTGAAACAAGCCACGTCCTATGGACGTATGCTGTATTTCGAATGGTTTTCGTGATATAATATATTTAATGTACACTGTCATTTATTTTCTGTACTTTTCAATACACTGTCAAGTTTACACATTTACAACATGTAGTAAACATTACAACATGCGTTTTACACAGCGTGTTGAAAACTCTGATAAACTCTCTATGATCAGGAATTCGATGTGTCGGAAAGCGTCGACGGTATTCTTCAACAGCAGGAGGTGCACAACCACCGCAGAAGCCGTAAACCTATGCCATATCTGCATATGCTTCATTAGTATATATGTGTGCCATTTTAGCCGTTGCATAATGTTCCATCAATATGAAAATATATTCAAATTTTTTTATAAAATTAAACTTTATCATCTTTGTAAGCGAAGCATACAAAAATAAAGTGACAAAAAGTAAACAGTCAGATGTCCGAAGGAGGTGGTTTCACTTTGGAACCACTGGGACATACAGTTTTAAACAACCCATCATTTCATTTGATATATTTGAAAGCAATTTCGCATTGTTCCTAGATACGGTCCCACAACTTGAAACTTCCATGAACTAATAATGCCTAAAACAAGCAATAGTTCAAAATAACATGCAAAAATTGGCCTAAAATTTAATAAACTCATATAAAAAGTACATACTGCCGCAGTGGTTTCATTTCAAAACCACCCATAAAAGCAGTAGGATAATATCAGATTTATGTTACAATAACTTTAGATATACACTTTCTTTCGCTGTAATTGATCTCTTCACTAAGATCACAAAAAAAACATGTTAAAATATGCTCTCCTCACATAGCACAATCTTAGCGCTGACTGTTGCTTTGAACGCTGTAAGTGACTGCTACAATTCACTACTTTCGTGGAAGTACCTGGCTTGCAATAGCGTCGATGGTTTCATGCGGAAGGCACTGGTACTTCCAAACAAAATTAATGTAGTAGTGGTGATAAAAGAGTTAACCGATGCTTCTCTCTGATGCACTCTCAGTCACTCGCACTAATTCACTTTCAAGCAACCATTGACAACTGCGCGTTCAACGGGCTAATTTCATTGCAGAAAGACACCCTGATCAAAGGGTTTGAGAGCAACGAGGCAGGTTGAGGTAGAATTAGGCATCAAAGTGGTTGGGTGGATAAGACGTATACGTGTGCTCAACTGTCCAGGAAACAAACGTACATTAATATGATATATCTCGGGAACCATTCGCAATAGGGTATTTGTCCACCTGGATTTGTTGCTTCAAATGAGCCTTCCTCTCATATCCCTAAATAGTGATCATTCGTCCTGGGGTACCCTGTACAGTAGCACTGAGAAAACGGCTCCCCTTATGACTTGCCAAACGCTGCTGTAAAACGTAAATATTACATGACTCGCCGTCGACATCGTCGCCTTTGTTGTTATTTTGTATGTTGTTGTTCTTGACGTCGTCATCGTCGTCGTCGTCGTCGTTGTTGTTGTTGTTTCTGTTTTTGTGGTCTTTATTATCCATTCAGAAGACTGGTATGAACCAGTTCTCCATGCTACCCTATACTTGCAAACGTCTTCATCCATGCATAACTACTTACATCCACCCGAACTTGCCTACTGCAGCCAATCCTTAATCTCCCTACAGAATTTTTGTCCATCACACTTCGCTTCAGCACCAAACTGACTGCTCCTTCACACCTCAGTTTCTGTCCTATCAAACGGTCTCTTCAGTTGATTAAGTTGTGCCACAAATTCAGGTACTTCTCAAATCGATGTATTACTTTCTTCTTGAGCTGTCCGTTCTACACATCTGATCTCCAACTTTTATACGTTGTTGTTGTTGTTGTTGTTGTTGTTGTTGTTGTTGTTGTGGTCTTCAGTCCTGAGACTGGTTTGATGCAGCTCTCCATGCTACTCTATCCTGTGCAAGCTTCATCATCTCCCAGTACCTACTGCAGCCTACATCCTTCTGAATCAGCTTAATGTATTCATCTCTTGGTCTCCCTCTACTATTTTTACCCTCCACGCTTTTATACGTAGCACTACATTTCAGAAGCTATTCTCCCCTTGTCTGTAGCGCTTGTTGTCCATGTTTCATTTAAGAACAAATATATCCTCAAGACAATTACCTTCACAAAACACCTCATAACACTTAAAATAGTATTGGATTGTATAACATTTCTCTTCTTCAGAAACGCTTTTCTCGCTTTTATACCCCATTAATTCGGCCATAGTTAGATATTTTGTCCCCGACAGAGCAAAAATCGTCTTTTACATTCTAATATAAATCCTTCATCATCACCTAATTTAATTCGACCACTTTCCATTACCCTTCTTTTACTTTTGTTGATGTTCATCTTACAATTTCTTTCCAAGACGCTATACATTGCGTTCGACCACTACTCCAAGTTCTTTGTAGTGTATCACACAATTCCCATGTCGTCGGGAAACCGAACTTTTATTTCGTTTCCAACTTTTTCTTTGCTTTCTTTTATTGCTCACTGTACAGAGAGGCTGATATCGAGGGTAGGTTAGAAACCTATATCAATTCATTCCCACCTGGCGCTCTTCTTTCACGTCTTCGATCTTTATAACTGCAGTCTGATTTTTGTACAAGATCTCGAAAATGTTGGGCTTCCTGTATTTTATCCTTACTACGTGAAGAATTTCAAAGTGTGTAATTCATTAAACGTTACCAAAAGCTTTATATAAATTTACATATGCTATAAACATAGGTTTACCTTTCTTCAATCTAACTTTTAGAATAAGTCGTAGTGTTAGTATTGCGCCTCGATATGTTTTGGGCAAAAAATTGTAGTTGTGATAGTTGCAGTTTCAGTAGTTTGACAGTAAAATCTACTATAGGTCCAATTATATTACTACAGCAACAGATATAAATCAAAGTCTGGTGTTCTTTGAGTGTTGATGCCTATTACAACATATTCCAGGGGCAGATGTGGATTCTGACCACAATCTATTGGTTATGAGCTGCAGATTGAAACTGAAGAAACTGCAAAAAGGCGGGAATTTAAGGAGATGGGACCTGGATAAACTGAAAGAACCAGAGGTTGTACAGAGTTTCAGGGAGAGCATAAGGGAACAATTGACAGGAATGGGGGAAAGAAATACAGTAGAAGAAGAATGGGTAGCTCTGAGGGATGAAGTAGTGAAGGTAGCAGAGGATCAAGTAGGTAAAAAGACGAGGGCTAATAGAAATCCTTGGGTAACAGAAGAAATATTGAATTTAATTGATGAAAGGAGAAAATATAAAAATGCAGTAAATGAAGCAGGCAAAAAGGAATACAAACGTCTCAAAAATGAGATCGACAGGAAGTGCAAAATGGCTAAGCAGGGATGGCTAGAGGACAAATGTAAGGATGTAGAGGCTTGTCTCACTTGGGGTAAGATAGATACTGCCTACAGGAAAATTAAAGAGACCTTTGGAGAGAAGAGAACCACTTGTATGAATATCAAGAGCTCAGATGGCAACCCAGTTCTAAGCAAAGAAGGGAAGGCAGAAAGGTGGAAGGAGTATATAGAGGGTTTATACAAGGGCGATGTACTTGAGGACAATATTATGGAAATGGAAGAGGATGTAATGAAGATGAAATGGGAGATAAGATACTGCGTGAAGAGTTTGACAGAGCACTGAAAGACCTGAGTCGAAACAAGGCCGCGGGAGTAGACAACATTCCATTAGAACTACTGATGGCCTTGGGAGAGCCAGTCATGACAAAACTCTACCATCTGGTGAGCAAGATGTATGAGACAGGCGAAATACCCACAGACTTCAAGAAGAATATAATAATTCCAATCCCAAAGAAAGCAGGTGTTGACAGATGTGAAAATTACCGAACTATCAGTTTAATAAGTCACAGCTGCAAAATAATAACGCGAATTCTTTACAGACGAATGGAAAAACTGGTAGAAGCGGACCTCGGGGAAGATCAGTTTGGACTCCGTAGAAATGTTGGAACACGTGAGGCAATACTAACCTTACGACTTATCTTAGAAGAAAGATTAAGAAAAGGCAAACCTACATTTCTAGCATTTGTAGACTTACAGAAAGCTTTTGACAACGTTAACTGGAATACTCTCTTTCAAATTCTGAAGGTGGCAGGGGTAAAATATAGGGAGCGAAAGGCTATTTACAGTTTGTACAGAAACCAGATGGCAGTTATAAGCGTCGAGGGGCATGAAAGGGAAGCAGTGGTTGGGAAAGGAGTAAGACAGGGTTGTAGCCTCTCCCCGATGTTATTCAATCTGTATATTGAGCAAGCAGTAAAGGAAACAAAAGAAAAATTCGGAGTAGATATTAAAATTCATGGAGAAGAAGTAAAAACTTTGAGGTTCGCCGATGACATTGTAATTCTGTCAGAGACAACAAAGGACTTGGAAGAGCAGCTGAACGGAATGGACAGTGACTTGAAAGGAGGATATAAGATGAACATCAACAAAAGCAAAACGAGGATAATGGAATGTAATCAAATTAAATCGGGTGATGCTCAGGGGATTAGATTAGGAAATGAGACACTTAGGCCACAGCTCGTGGTCGTGCGGTAGCGTTCTCGCTTCCCGCGCCCGGGTTCCTGGGTTCGATTCCCGGCGGGGTCAGAGATTTTCTCTGCCTCGTGATGGCTGGGTGTTGTGTGTAGTCCTTAGGTTAGTTAGGTTTAAGTAGTTCTAAGTTCTAGGGGACTGATGACCATAGATGTTAAGTCCCATAGTGCTCAGAGCCATTTGAACCATTTTTTTTTTTTTTTGAGACACTTAAAGTAGTAAAGGAGTTTTGCTATTTAGGGAGTAAAATAACTGATGATGGTCGAAGTAGAGAGGATATAAAATGTAGATTGGCAATGGCAAGGAAATCGTTTCTGAAGAAGAGAAATTTGTTAACATCGAGTATAGATTTAAGTGTCAGGAAGTCGTTTCTGAAAGTATTTGTATGGAGTGTAGCCATGTATGGAAGTGAAACATGGACGATAACCAGTTTGGACAAGAAGAGAATAGAAGCTTTCGAAATGTGGTGCTACAGAAGAATGCTGAAGATAAGGTGGGTAGATCACGTAACTAATGAGGAGGTATTGAATAGGATTGGGGAGAAGAGAAGTTTGTGGCACAACTTGACTAGAAGAAGGGATCGGTTGGTAGGACATGTTTTGAGGCATCAAGGGATCACAAATTTAGCATTGGAGGGCAGCGTAGAGGGTAAAAATCGTAGAGGGAGACCAAGAGATCAATACACTAAGCAGATTCAGAAGGATGTAGGTTGCAGTAGGTACTGGGAGATGATGAAGCTTGCACAGGATAGAGTAGCATGGAGAGCTGCATCAAACCAGTCTCAGGACTGAAGACCACAACAACAACAACAACATAATGAAAGGCAATTAGAGTGGAGAGGGAACTAGGCGACAAAGAAAAGAAGCCTTAAATCAGAAATTTGCATCAAGTATCATGGCATATTTGGAAATATATATTTAAATATTCATACACTTTCTGATGTTCTTCCATAATAAAATGATCACTTGCTTTCACTCGTAGGCCTGCATATCAAATGTAATATAATTTATTGCTAGATTGTTACTCGGAAACTCCAATGTATGGTATCAAATATTATGGAACACAAACGAAGTTGCATGCATATGTTTCATTTATCGACATACAAGTACGGAGTTGTTTCTGCAGGTTCCCTGAGCTGAGTTTAGTGATACAATCTAAAATATTGAAGTGTTATGGTGTGAACATTCAAAAACGTATTTCTTTGGAACAAGTAAGAACTCGTACCGGCAGCTGAAATAACGCGAAATTAATCGTAAGCTAGTTCTCCTGTAAGAAAGAAAATGCGCGCGACAGCCAGGGCGGCTGGACGTGTGCGCTCGGCCATCAGTTTGGTTTTTATATGGTGGAGCGCTGGTGACGGATGGCGGGATGCCACCACGAAAAAGCCCGCAGCTGAGCTGCCGGTGCGTCCATCTGGTGCAACTAAACCGCCAAACGCACTGTCAGCACTTCTCGCTTGCGCGGGACGCTACGTACTGGTGGTTGCGTAGTCATCAGCTATCTCGAGGAAGTTCTTAAATAAGGGATTTGCTCATCCAAAACTAGCACTAAAGACACAAATTACGCTTTACTAACATTCGTCTTTCTCTGTTTCGAAATATTCAAACTTATAAATAAATTGTCTTTACACCTATCACTTATCGTTAACCACTTGACTACAGCATTACAGCATTACCACTGCCAAGTTTGCACGCACAATCACTTCCAGTTACACAATGTACGTATAATGCATGCTAATTGAGTACCTTGGGATATTAATAATGACACTGAGTTAAGTACCGTTCAGCAGTTTGTCTGCTTTATGTTACAAGTGGTGAAGAACCCTTCCAGAACTACAGCAATTCGCTGTATGAGCACAACAGGCTAAAATTTCACAGTTAGATTAAACCAATGCTTTTCTACACCTCTACTAAAATCAGTAACTTAATATTCACATCTACTTGGAATTTTACTTAAAGCCTGTAATGAATATTTTAGAGACCTCTGCTGCTTCTTGATTAGGAAGAGAGGGATCGATGCTAAAATAAAACCAAAAACAGACAGCTACATTTATTGCTGCTTCGAGTGTATACGGCATCAAAAATACAATTTTTGATGGTTACAATGTACACTACTGGCCATTAACATTGCTACACCACGAAGATGACATGCTACAGACGCGAAATTTAACTGACCGGAAGAAGATGCTGTGATATGCAAATGATTAGCTTTTCAGAGCAGTCACACAAGGTTGGCGCCGGTGGCGACACCTACAACGTGCTGACATGAGGAAAGTTTCCAACCGATTTCTCATACACAAACAGCAGTTGATCGGCGTTGCCTGGTGAAACCTTGTTGTGATGCCTCGTGTAAGGAAGAAAAATGCGTACCATCACGTTTCCGACTTTGATAAAGGTCGGATTGTAGCCTATCGCGAATGCGATTTATCGTATCGCGACATTGCTGCTCGCGTTGGTCGAGATCCAATGACTGTGAGCAGAATATGGAATCGGTGGCTTCAGGAGGGTAATACGGAACGCCATGCTGGAACCCAACGGCTTCGTATCAGTAGCAGTCGAGATGACAGGCATCTTATCCGCATGGCTGTAACGGATCGTGCAGCCACGTCTCTATCACTGAGTCAACACATGGAGACGTTTGCAAGACAACAACCATCTGCACGAACAGTTCGACGACGTTTGCAGCAGCATGGACTACAAGCTGGGAGACCATGGCTACGATTACCCTTGACGGTGCATCATAGACAGGAGCGCCTGCGATGGTGTACTCACCGACGAATCTGGGTGTACGAATGGCAAAACGTCATTTTTTCGGATAAATCCAGGTTCTGTTTACAGCATCATGATGGTCGCATCTGTGTTTAGCGACATCGCGGTGAACGCACGTTGGAAGCGTGTATTCGTCATCGCCATACTGGCGTATCACCCGGCGTGATGGTATGGGGTGCCATTGGTTACACATCTCGGTCACCTCTTGTGCGTATTGACGGCACTTTGGATAGTGAACGTTACATTTCAGATGTGTTACGACCCGTGGCTCTACCCTTCATTCGATCCCTGCGAAACCCTACATTTCAGCAGGATAATGCACGACCGCATGTTGCAGGTCCTGTACGGGCCTTTTTGGATACGGAAAATGTTCGACTGCTGCCCTGGCCAGCACATTCTCCAGATCACTCACCGATTGAAAACGTCTGGTCAATGGTGGGCGAGCAACTGGCTCGTCACAATACACCGGTCACTACTCTTGATGAACTGCGGTATCGTGTTGAAGCTGCATGGGCAGTTGTACCTGTACACGCCATCCAAGCTCTGTTTGGCTCAATGCCCAGGCGTATCAAGGTCGTTATTACGGCCAGAGGTGGTTGTTCTGGGTACTGATTTCTCGGCACCCAAACTGCGCGAAAATGTAATCACATGTCAGTTCTAGTATAATATATTTGTCCAATGAATACCCGCTTATCATCTGCATTTCTTCTTGGTGTAGTAATTTTAATGGCCAGTAGTGTATGTGTTTGTACAGTGTCTACACCTATTAATGAAGCTACTTGCGATTAATCGAAGCTTAATATAGAAGAGGTATTAAAAGAATTGCAAAGACAACTGCCGCGATATACTAAAAACAAAACATAGTTGGTATAAAGGAAACTGCCGCATAAACAGGTATAATAAGACAATTGAAGATAACATGCAACACTCGACCATGTGTTGAAAGTGTTGTATCCTCTGTCGTCACATTACACTACTTCTGCGGTACAGGCTATCTAGTTCTGGTATCAGTTAGCCACCATAGTCAAGCGGACGGGTTTGTTACGAACCAATTCTTTCTAGGGAGAAAACAACGTCTGTTTGGGTAAATAATACTAGAGTAATTTTGGTATCTCTTTTTCTTTAAGGTAACACAACATACACGCTTGTAACTGTATCCAGTTGTTCTTCCGCAGTGAAAATAGCTTGCAAACAATTGAAAGTTACCTGCTCATTCAGCAGTTTCATTTTTACCCACTATATTATGTGTTCAGCAGATCGAGACAGTTTTCTTTGCAATACTTTTCGTATCTCTTCTATATTCAGCTTCGACTGATCGAAATAACCTCTTTGAGCAGCCTCTCATCACCTGCATTGAGACACTTCGCACCTTCTGGAGCTCGCTTTGTCTATTAGTCAATGGGAAGCTTACACGGTTTCGAAACCAGGAGGTCCACGTTCATGGCTTCCGGTAGTATCGTCCTGCGTGCCGAAATATAAACTTGTAGGTTGCCACCATTGATGAAATGGAAGATGATAATAATATCGACTGTTATCTTCTTAATTCTTCGTGCTGTAGAATCATATTTACCATCCTCCCCTGAATTATAAAACAGTAATGTCTTACTTAACGTTGTGTAATGAGAACTTCCTATCGCTGATGTGAAATTCATGCGTTGTTGTATTGTTTTGAGATCTTATGTAGGCTGATGAATCAACAACTTTATTTCACTAACAATATACATATAGGTTAATGTACTTCTTTCTGAATTATTTCTCTCTAAATATAGTCATTTCTTTGTTACTTGTACGTGATAAAGTGAGAGGTTACCATATTTCTTTAACTTGTTGATTGCAACCATTGCCCATGAAAATTCTGATGCCTCAGAGACCACTCTCTTTATTAACTTACAGTTGGAAAACATTATAAATGAGAATTTTCTTTCTTAGCACGAAATTAGGTTTCAGATGCAGAAAGGTAGGCCGCTGACTTCTTTTGCGGCGATTGCTGTTTGCAAAATGTGCTATGTAGTGATCTGCCACTTACTGTGGCATTAGCTGGAAATCGTATTGATAATTTGTGTGTTGATTTGATGTTTCAGTTATACTTTTATGCTTTTATGCTATTGTGGTTATATATTTGAGGGGATATCATCATGTGCACACTTGGACGCCACTAGCAGAAAGCAAACACTTGTTCGATCCTTGGTCAGTATCTTAATGAGTAATTTCTTGTTGCTCAGTATTGAAACCGTAACTTTGTAAAACCCTGTTTCAGACGCGTTTAACTTATATAAGTGTGTGTGTGTGTGTGTGTGTGTGTGTGTGTGTGTGTGTTAACACAGTTGGCTAACTGTCTACTATCGTCAGAGTATGGTTCAAATGGCTCTAAGCACTATGGGACTTAACATCTGAGATCGTCAGTCCCCAAGACGTAGAACTAGTTAAACCTAACTAACCTAAGGACCTCACACACATCCATGCCCGAGGCAGGATTCGAACCTGCGACCGTAGCAGCATCGCGGTTCCGGACTGAAGCGCCAAGAACCGCTCGGCCACAGCGGCCGGCGACATGTTTTCAGTCTGACCTTCACCTACTGGTGCTTAACGCCAAATTTACTTTTGACGACAGTCTATAATCGGACAGCCGGCCAATGTGGCCGAGCGGTTCTAGGCGCTTCAGTCTTGAACCCCGCGACCGTTACGGTCGCAGGTTCGAATCCTGCCTAGGGCATGGAAGTGTGTGATGTCTTTAGGTCAGTTAGGTTTAAAGTAGTTCTAAGTTCTAGGGGACTGATGACCCCAGATGTTAAGTCCCATAGTGCTCAGAGCCAATTGAACCATTTGAACTTCCGTCCCGTACTGCCCAGATCGTTGCTGTGGTTGCTGATCCTATTCTTCTCTGCGTCTGTTATCCCCCTTAATTGACTGGCCCAACCACCACACATTTATGTTACCATAATTACTTGGTGGCAACTAAAGATGAAGCTTTAAGCGGCTAGTCACTTCTATGTCATGCTGACCAAGAGGGCGCTGTGGTTGGTGACGCTACGCTCCCATATGTTTGTTTGATGTGACTCTTATCCCCCATTACTCCATTACTATCTGGCCCGACCACCACACATTTATGGTCTCATAAGGCGGCCCCTGAAGATAAAGATTTAAGCGACAAATCACTTCTGTGTCATGCTGACCAGCTGGGTGCTGTGGTCCTGGTCCTGCACACCCATGCATTTGTTTGACGTTGGTTCTATCCCCCGTAACTGTCTGGCCCGATAACCACTTATTTATGTTCCCGTAATTATTTGGAGGCACCTGCTGGTGAAGTTAAGCTTCGAAACCGGTCATGAGATAAAGTAAGAAAATTACTGACAATAGAAGCGCATTTTTCTTCCATAAACATGTTTCTCAGTTCCGGATGTTCACCTGATCTAATATTTACTAAAATATGGTTTGAAGAACTCTCGATAGTAAATAGAGGGTATTGAGTGTAACTCCTCACATCAATATTTAGCAGTCGCTGCGATGCAGTAGATATCATGTCTCTAAATATTAAACAGACCTAAGCTGTGTTGAGTGCAGTGTGCCTCATTCATCAGCAAGGCTGTCGCGACACCAGGGATGGTCCCAACGCGTCATGTAGAGACCCCTGACTTGCCCATCAATGCATCACAACGCGGATATGAGCGAACTGGAGAGTTTCTTCCAGTATTCTACGGCCTTGTTGTCACTACTTGTGTCACTTTGCCATCGGAAACTGTAACTGTAGTGTTTGCTTTGCCTGCATGTTAGTAACGTTATGGTACCGCATGGCTGCATCAGCAGCGATGGGTGGCAACAATTATTAACAATTATTATCGAGCTACAGTTAACACAAATACACTCCTGGAAATGGAAAAAAGAACACATTGACACCGGTGTGTCAGACCCACCATACTTGCTCCGGACACTGCAAGAGGGCTGTACAAGCAATGATCACACGCACGGCACAGCGGACACACCAGGAACCGCGGTGTTGGCTGTCGAATGGCGCTAGCTGCGCAGCATTTGTGCACCGCCGCCGTCAGTGTCAGCCAGTTTGCAGTGGCATACGGAGCTCCATCGCAGTCTTTAACACTGGTAGCATGCCGCGACAGCGTGGACGTGAACTGTATGTGCAGTTGACGGACTTTGAGCGAGGGCGTATAGTGGGCATGCGGGAGGCCGGGTGGACGTACCGCCGAATTGCTCAACACGTGGGGCGTGAGGTCTCCACAGTACATCGATGTTGTCGCCAGTGGTCGGCGGAAGGTGCACGTGCCCGTCAACCTGGGACCGGACCGCAGCGACGCACGGATGCACGCCAAGACCGTAGGATCCTACGCAGTGCCGTAGGGGACCACACCGCCACTTCCCAGCAAATTAGGGACACTGTTGCTCCTGGGGTATCGGCGAGGACCATTCGCAACCGTCTCCATGAAGCTGGGCTACGGTCCCGCACACCGTTAGGCCGTCTTCCGCTCACGCCCCAACATCGTGCAGCCCGCCTCCAGTGGTGTCGCGACAGGCGTGAATGGAGGGACGAATGGAGACGTGTCGTCTTCAGCGATGAGAGTCGCTTCTGCCTTGGTGCCAATGATGGTCGTATGCGTGTTTGGCGCCGTGCAGGTGAGCGCCACAATCAGGACTGCATACGACCGAGGCACACAGGGCCAACACCCGGCACCATGGTGTGGGGAGCGATCTCCTACACTGGCCGTACACCACTGGTGATCGTCGAGGGGACACTGAATAGTGCACGGTACATCCAAACCGTCATCGAACCCATCGTTCTACCATTCCTAGACCGGCAAGGGAACTTGCTGTTCCAACAGGACAATGCACGTCCGCATGTATCCCGTGCCACCCAACGTGCTCTAGAAGGTGTACGTCAACTACCCTGGCCAGCAAGATCTCCGGATCTGTCCCGCATTGAGCATGTTTGGTACTGGATGAAGCGTCGTCTCACGCGGTCTGCACGTCCAGCACGAACGCTGGTCCAACTGAGGCGCCAGGTGGAAATGGTATGGCAAGCCATTCCACAGGACTACATCCAGCATCTCTACGATCGTCTCCATGGGAGAATAGCAGCCTGCATTGCTGCGAAAGGTGGATATACACTGTACTAGTGCCGACATTGTGCGTGCTCTGTTGCCTGTGTCTATGTGCCTGTGGTTCTGTCAGTGTGATCATGTGATGTATCTGACCCCAGGAATGTGTCAATAAAGTTTCCCCTTCCTGGGACAATGAATTCACGGTGTTCTTATTTCAATTTCCAGGAGTGTACTTCAGTTATACGGCGGCATTCTAGTTGTGAAACAGTTTGTCGATACTTTATCAGGCCTTGTATTTTCGACACTTCAAATACTACCAATAGACTATAAAAATTACATAAATATAGTCTGAAAGTACAACGAAATTTTCATTCTGCCGCGGAGTGTGCGCTGATATGAAACTTCCTGGCAGATTACAAATGTGTGCCCTGAGCGAGACTCGAACTCTGGACCTTTGCATAGGACCAGAGTTCAAGTCTCGGTCCGGCACACAGTTTCAATCTTCCAACAAGTTTCAAGGATGGAAAGATTTTCCGAAACAATATACCTCACAAATAATTAGTAAAACATAAAAATGTACTTCACACGCGTTGACTAAATACGAAATATGCTAAACAAGACATTCGTAAATACCAAAATTTCTCGAAAGAATCCTCTAATTATACTGTACCCGGAGAGAAAGATTTATCATAGCCCAGATATTACTGACAGAATTTGTGTACTGCTGGAATCCTCGACGCAGCCGTAAATTTTCTGAGAATTACGTTGTCAGTGGCACTCGTTGACTTTGAAAATGCAGAATATATCACAGCACTCACCAGATTTTTATACAGTAACGAACAGTAACAAGGAGAAGATAGTGACAGAACCTTTAGGTCGCATGTAGGACGTTGAAGGGTAGAATTTCTAAGCTGAGTTCTTTGAACAACGTGGCCTTACTCGTACAGAAAGGAAAACCGAAAGTCGGCTAAACTCTTAGAGAAGAAATGAAATAAATTGATTTACATCAACCTTCCGCAGTCATCAAGTTTAGTAATGCCTTCTACACTAGCGTGACAAAACTGAACGCTGTATCTTGGTCTGTTCCTCTCAAAACGGAGAGAAACGTGGAATACTCTTGCTTCATGTCTTTCCGCTTTATGGGATCATTTTAATTACATGTAGCTTTCATTTTCTTCTCCTATTTTACCTCCGTCCTGTCCCGCTCCGTCTATAGACTGTGTATTGAACTCAGTCTCTAGCAGATCCTTATTTGCTTCTCTTTGACTATTAGGTGTTCATCGGTTCTGTGACATTTCCAGCCGATTGAGCCTCTGTTGACAGCCCAATTACGATAGTTGTAGGATCACCCATTAATAAGTCTCCGACGAGCTACGATGCTGTTTAAGAAGAAGTGCTATTTGTAGCCAGAGAAGCGTCAGTATTTGTTGGCGCGTCTAGTCATGTGTGATAAACAAGTTAAATGAAGGGATTATTACATGTAAACACAATTTTTGCATCATCCATTGGAGATCTAAACCCGTTTCATTTATTCATTCTGTATACAATAGCCAGAATTTGTTACGAATATCCTGTCCGAAAAACTTTTTTCTATTAAGACCCAGTGTGGTCATCTTCTTTGTATATTCGAATGCATAACATGATTGCATTGGAACATACATGTGAATAACGTAATAACTGCCGATTTTGTCTCATATTTCCACACTTAGAGCACTCCTATAACAGAAACTGATTAATCCTCATCACTCTAACAGTCATCACTGGATCTTTCTCCTCTACTGCTATATTAACTGGAACTTTCATGAATCATAATTTGTAGTTCTTGCGGTACAACTTTTAATAGATAGTATTTCGAGATCCATTTCTTCAGAGAAAGTTTTCACTTCTTGCAACGCTTTGACACGATTCATTGCGTTTATTTGCAAATTTTACAAAACGGAAAAGTGATCTTGTCCTTTGGCGAGGAAAATCCACAAGAATAAAAGGAAAGAAAAGGTATACCCCGCATGACAAAGAAGTTCCAAAAAGTAAGTTGCAACAGATTCAGAGAATTAAGTAAGGAGAAAATACGTGGAGGTACTTGTGAACCAAATCAAATAAATAGAAACTATCATTGATATAAATCGGTGGGAACTCAATCGGATAGGGTGAGTGAAATACCAGCAGCTAATGACGCAGTAACTACACGGAGCTCAAGCGACTAGATCTCAACAATCTATCTCACTTTCTGGAAGCATTAACTACTGCCATTGAAATAAAGACATAAGGCTAGAGCCAAAAGTTTCAGGGACAAACTGAAAGTGGATGCATTTATTATAGAAATGCTAACACAAAAGAGATATCAACGCACACGGAAAGCTAAACGTACAGCAGAGAAAAAAATTATAAATGTAGTGATAACAACAAGAAACGAAAGAGTTGTTGGTGAATCATACGTGCAGTTAATAAACAGCCTTACCTGGTCGTCAGAAAACTGTTTATTTACTGTTGTTAGCGATTTTTGCAAATAGACAACCATCAGACAAATTTAAGGCAGCATCAAGGTAATACTAAATGGTATGTGTTAAGTGTTGGGCTGAATTGGTATTACCCCGATGCCCATGTCGCTTCTGCTTCGAATTTGTTTGATGGCGGTCTACTGACCGAAAGAATTCTCAAGAGATGAAATAAAAGCTATTGAGACTGTTACTTTTTAAATCAATATTTAGCAGTCGCTGCAATGTAGTTGATATTATGTCCCTAATTACTAAACAGACCTACGTTGTGTGGAGTGCAGTGCGCCTCGTATATCACCAAGGCTTTCGCCACCCCAGGGTTGGTCACAATGCGTCATGTAGAGAACCCTGACTCAGCCAACACTGCGTCACACCGTTGACACCTGCGAACTGGCGAATTCCTCCCAGTATTCGACGGCCTTGATGTGCCTACTTGTGCCACTTTGTCAGCGGAAACTATAGCTGTTGTATTTCATTTTCTTACACGTTAGTAATGTTTCGTTACCGCATGGCTGCATCAGCAGCGATGGCTAGCGACAATCATTTACTATCGGGCAACGTTATGAAACGCTGATGCAGTTCGTCAGTGAAAAATTAACGGAAACCGTCTAGAGACAACGTAGACCACCTGAGGAAAAAACATCTTATCAGGCTATCTGTTAACTCTTTAATTGCTTGCAACGCATATAACCATCATGAATTTGCGCCCGAATTGTGGTAACGACGTATACCTGAGGCAGACATCACTAAGGCCTGTAACAAGAATGTCAGATATATACAAGGTGTTTCAGACAAGCTATTTTCCTCTGTAAATTATAAAATAAAAAGTCAAAGGAATTTGGAGACATTCTCAGTTAGACAGTACAATGTGTTCTTATACATCTGTATACAAAGCAGATCGAAA